>NC_089150.1:3354109-3658275 GCF_009819655.1 Sylvia atricapilla
ATCTCCTGCCTGCTGATGTTCCCTTCCCTCTCTGCTCGTTTTGTGTCAGAGCTTCATTGTTGTTCAGCTCCTGCTTTTATTTGCTAATATTGCAGTAATCCGATTACAAGGCAGGAAAAACCAGCATGCAGGTGGGGTGGCTAATCACAGCCTGAGTGCCAGCTTGTAACTCTGGAATACCTGGAAAAAGGCACTTTGGGGCTGATCTGGAGACAGCTGACGTCAGTGGAAACAGCTCCAGTGACAGGCAAGCCCATGGAGAGCGAGCAGAGCCCTGGTGATTAAATGGTTTTTATGGGAATGTGGACATCAGACATGTTAATGGGCGTTTCAGCCAGCACAATGAGCTAATTTCAGCTGCAAAAATATTTGTTCTCCCCTTACCTAAACCAGCAGACCCCACTGTGCCTGGCTAAGGACCAGTTTTGGAGCTGGTGTAAACCAGGTCCCTCTGCAGTTTCCAGAGCCCCAGGTGGATTTACACCAGCAGGGAGGTGGGGCTGGTCTCAGTTTTGGGGTGAGCCTGAAGTGCTCCCCGGTGGGATCAGAGCTGAGCACCTGCTGGACCTGCACAGGACAAAAAGGCACCACCACCCTCAGAGACAGGAGCCAGCTGTGCCCCAGCACACGCCAGGCTGTGCCAGACTAACATCTGGAAGGCTGAGGAGGAGCAGCCCAGCTGGGAAAGCTCCTCACTGTGCCAGGAGCTGAATTTATTCACCAGGGTGTGAAGCTGATGGGAGGCCCCAAATCAGGGCTCTTTTTTAATGCAGAAATTACCTGAGAAACCCACACAGAGAGCCCCACTGGGGGTCAGCTCATCCTTCTCTTTCTGGGGGACAGTCACAGCCCAGCTTTCCAGTCACTGCTCCTTTGAGCCATCTATATGGCATTTTCCTTGGGACACCCCAACTGGAGCACCCAGAGGGGTGATAATACAAATATAACACAGCAAAACAGGAAAAAACACGTAGCAGGAAGCCCCATGGGTTGCTCATCTGTTTTTCCTAAGCCTTTTCTTCCCCTGTGTGCTAAAAATGAAGAGGCAGAGGATGTTTTTTAAACTGCAGACAGCACAAGCAGAGGTGAAAAATCCAAGAAATGCTAATTGCCCTGCACTTAGTTCTTCATAAATAGGTGCAATGATCTCTCTCTCATCATCTATTGATTGAGAGCAGCCAAAGCAAATGTGATTTGCTTTATAAATACTTCTGGCAGAACTGACAGAGAGCTACAGAAATACTGAGCATTGCAGTGAAGCCAAGCACATCACTCCTGCCTTTAAGAATGACCAGGAATTTTGAGGTATTTAAATGCTGACATGAGAAGAGATGATGATGCACTGGAGACCTGCACAGAATCCCCTTCAGGGATTTTCTGGAGAGTTTTTATATTGCTGGAGCTCATCACCAAAAAACCAAAATCAGCGTGGAGGCCACTGGATTTAGAGACATCATCTGAGCAAAATTGCAGCATCCAGGGGGATGCACTGCAAGCTTTGAAGTGCTTCTTTCCATTTGGAATTTCATTAGCAGGTGTAGAAATTGTAAAGACATCATTTTAAAAGTGTTTCGAAACAAGATCTCTACTTGCTGGATGCTCCCAAATGTTTCTATTAATAAAAACTTCTGATATTTTGTGCTCAAGGAAACTATAAAGGTCTTTCAGAACCTGTGCAAGGAAGTAGCACAGAAGCAAAGATTCTCTTTTTAGCCCAAAGACAACCTTCAGAAGAAAGTTCACAGTAAGGAAGAGGATAAAGAGGGACCTACATTTAAAGAATGATTATGCAGCTCCCCTTCCTTTTTTAAAGGAAAGGAGTTAATCTCACTTTTCCCTCCCTCAGGACTTTTTAATTATTTTTTGAAATTAACTACTTCCACATCATTCTTCAGCCTCCTCTGAGGGAAAGATAGCGGGGTGTGGGTAACACCAAATTTTGTTATTTTATTTGCCTCGGGTTTACTTCATTTTGCATTTCTTACAGCTTCAGACATCTTTGGCAGACAGGGAGGAAGCTGCCTGTGGGCAGCACAGGTTGGGGAGTGCCAAGGAAGAGGCTCAACCTTCCCAACCAAGGAGGCCAACACAATTCCAAGCAAAGATATTTACTCAAAGAGAAGTCTTCTCCTTGTGTGCAAACACTCCTCAAATGCCAAGTTCTCTGTCTGGTGGTACCCACACCCACACTAATCCAGAGGCTGGATTGGGAATTCTGTAAGGAGTTAGTGGGGAAAAAGAAGGAATTCGTTTCCATTCCAAATGTCAGCCATATCTCAATCAACACAGCAGCAGCATCCCACATCCACTTGCACACACACCTTAGGAATGTGTTTGGATTCTCCTGGGCTCCAGGAGCATTCTGCAGAGCGTGGAGCCAGGTGATGGATGCCCAGATTTCACCCACACTCTGTATTTACACGACCCCTGTGCAAACTTGACCCCTTCACTCACCCCACAAAACACCCAGAGCACTGCCACAGAGAGAGAGAGAAAGATCACCTCTCACTCGGCAGAGATGCATCTCCCAGGGAAAAGAATCCCTGCCAGCTCAGCAGACCCAAACAACATCAATAATTTCCTCTCCCTGCTCTGGCCAGCAGGGACCATTTCACACCACAGCCTCAGCCACCCATTTCACAACCTCCCCTCTCATCCCTGCGAAAAGCAGCCCTCGACAGCCTCCCACTGCACCCGGGCTCGATGCTCTTGGCCTGGTTATTTCCTTTGTGTTTCCGAGCAATTACCTGTTGCCGATCACTGTTGCAGTATTGGACACACAAAGGACGAGGCTGGGAGCAGAAAGTCAGGCAGGAAAGTTCTATTTTAATATTTCTGATTTGATTTGTATATACTTTTACAGAAGGCAAAAGATTGGCTACACAGGCTGCCACCTCTTTGGCCTCGTAGGTGAACATCACCATCGACCATATTTCTCCTCCCAGAAGAGAAATATGTAAATAAAGTAGATAATTCTAAATATATACATAGTTTACATGAAGCTGCCTGAGAATCTCCACTACAAAACTGCAAACACTAGCAAAGCAAGAAAACTTAGGGTGACAGATCACTTTGCTTGTTCTAAACTTCATTTTCCCCAGCCTCTGTTTGATGTCTCAGTGTGATTTCCCGCTCCGTCCGGGCATCTCACCCCCATTTCTTCCCTCCTAGTTCCATTTTGGCTGCCTTTGGCTGTCACCTTCCTGACACGCTGAGCTCCCCTCCCAGCTCCTGTCTATCGTACACAATTCCTACCAGGAACAGAGCAAAGGGATTTGTGTTCACCTTTAAAAAAAAGCAATTCCTTCTGCAGCCACAGCCTTCACATCCCCACTGCAAGTGATCTGCAGCTTTCTAAAGCCCTGGGACAGATTGCAAAACATTAGTTTAACAAAAAAATTTAAAAAAAAACACCCCTTCCAGGAGGGATGAGGAGGGAAGAACAGGAGGGATGCTTTAAAAGAGCCCAAAATGCAGCAGTAATCTGATAATCTGAATGGTGGCACGGGGATGATTTAACTTCAATTTTCTCCCCCATGTCAGCGAATGTATTTTGACCACGGGACAGAGGCACAAAAGGCGGCTCTGCTGTGGACTTATTTTGTAAGGAAGAAGCATCTGGAAAATCGTCCTGGAGGAAGAGATGAGAGAGCAAATCCCGGGCTCTGGGGAAGCGCTGCCCTGATCCATTTTCTGCTGAGGCTTTATCTGCAGAAGGATCTGGCAGAAGGCACCGCACTCTGCATTGCTCACCACCGCTCATCCCGCTCATTTCACACACTTCCCCAAGCAGGGGCCATCGGTTTTTTGTCCCAGAGAAGCGTTTATAAATGAAGCTGAGGTTTGTCAAGGCCCCGACCCTCGGTACAGAGCCCACAACTCTGGCTTTGGTTCCATCAAACACCCCGAGGCTTCCTGCTGGATGAAACTGCTCTGGGAATTGGAAAGGCACTTCCAGAAATGTCAATGGAATGGGATGTAAGATCAAATTCGATTCACTGGGAGATGCTCAGGTGGGATTCTGGCTGTGCAATGCCCCTTCCCTCCTGCCAAGCATAATTTCAGTGAATTTGCTCACTCTGAGAAGTAGCCTATATACCTATCTATACTGTTATTTATTATTAAATATTTTTGAACAGTGGGGTTTTATTTTTCCCTCAAAAAGATCCTATATTGTTACCCATGACTTCATTTTCTTTTTCTTCATTAAAATTTAATCTTATTATCTGAAAATTACATTTTTTTCACCCTCTAATAACTCTTGTGTGACAGACAACCAATTTTACTGACACCAAATCCTTACAGCATGTACTGGAGACCAAGAGGGGGAAAAAAAAATGACTGTGAGGCAAACCATGCATCATGGAATCAATATGACATGCTGTATCCAACCATGTTTTCTTTTTTTTTTTCTCCTGAAGACAAGAAAACCTTCCCATCAATTTTATGCTGCAAAAGAAGAAATCTGCCACGGCGCTGATGGAATAATCACAACCTTAATTACACTGAGCAAACAAAACGAGATAAATTAAGGAAACTCCTCAAATTTTAATGCGTCTTCCAGACCATTCAGAGTCCTAGCAGCTCTGTCACACCTGTAACCTGCCCTTCCTTCCCTCAGTTCTTTGGGCTGAGATTTGAACGTGTAAAATGGAGTAAAATAGGTGAGGGATGAAAAATTGTTTTCTGTGCAGTTATTTGGGGAAGAAGGACCCAAACTCTCCCCCAGCAGCCCTCGTGTCTGGGGGAAATGAGGCTCAGGCAGACATTTCCTCTTTTGAAAGAGACAAATCACTGCCTCAGCTCCCTCTCTGCTTCATGTGAACGAGGACAAACAAATGACTGGCAGCTGTCAGATAAGAGCCGAGATGATCCATCCCCAGCACTGCAGTCATTTCCCCGTAATGGGAAAGATCCAGCTTCATTTCGTGGCAAGTAAATCTTGTTGGAAGAAAAATGATCCCTTGAGGATGTGCACCATGGACCTTTGATGCTGCTGCAGCTCCCTGGGGGCTGCAGAGGGGTCTGAGGGGTTGTGACTGTGCGACAGAAGCCAGACCTGTGGCTTGCTGGGAGGTGTCACCAGAATGGCACTCGGGCCACCAAATAAAGGATTTGAGTCTGCTTTGGGCCCGTGGCACAAAGCACCAACTCTCCTTTCACGTTCAGTGGGTCACAAAATGGTTTGGGGTCAGCAGGACCTCTAAGGCTGAGTCCAGCATGAACCCAGTGCTGCCAAGCTCAGCACCAAACCACATCAAAGTCACTTCTACAGCCTGTCCCCACTGCTCTGTCACATCCCCCCAAAGAAAAGGGCTCTTGGGACGGTCCCAGGGGCTGCATCAACAGAGCAGCAGCTGCTGGGACAGTGCATTCAGGAATTCCAGTGCAATTCCACAGCCCCAGGACCTGCTCAGAGTTCCCCTGGCTTTGTGTCAAGGAGCCCAAAGCTGTTGCTCTTGCAAACAACTGTGCAACCTGAGCCAAAGCATGGGGACTATCCAAAGATCTTCACCAGGGCTTTCCTGCTCCCTTTTGGACCAGGGCAAAACTTGAACAGCCAAAAAATACCTCTTGGACACTTCTGGGGATTCCAGAGCTGTTACACACCCAGGCTCCTCACCCACTGCAGAGGCCTGAGTTAGGAGCTGCAGAATAAAATCCAGTAAATCAATGGGCAGCCGCTGAGAGGGAGCAGAGCGCTAAATCACTGCCATGCTAATTTAGATCTAATTAGGAGTGTCAGGGAGCCAGCACTGGCCAATTCAGCCCTGTCTAGGTGGAAGCACTTCCAACACAGGCAGACGAGCTGATGTTGAAGAAGGAAAGCAGGAGATTAAAGATCAAAACCAGGGCACCTGTGGAGTTTGGCTGCTCCTGTGCACCAGAGATAAATCCAGATTAATCCCAGTGCTCCAGACCTGCCCCTTGTGCTGTCCTTGGAGGGAATGCTGAGTTCCAGCCCAGGCTGAGGATCCCTTCTCAGCACAGCTAATTTGACTTTTAATAGAAATTATCATGGAATAGTTTATGCATAGAGCTTCCCAAAAGTAAAAAACAACCCACACCATCCTCCCTTCCTGCCTGGCTTTTTTTGCTCTGAGTGCAGCTCAATGTGTACCTAATGACACACTGAGTCAGCCTTGAGGGGAGTTACCTGAGGAAATGTTAGGATCAAATGAACACCTTACCCAGCTGCCTGAAACCTGGATAAAACAGACTGGATAAAATATTTCTGCAATCCTCTCCCTAGGTATCCAAGGAGGATGGAGATGCATCTTTAGCAGCAGGAAACAGGGTGGGAGAACAGAAACATCATCCTCAGCCCTGGTTTGCCCCATCTCTCAAGTTTCTGCTTGTTTTATTTCTTTTTTTTTAAGCTGTAGCATATATTTTATCCAGGAGAACTGAACACTTAGAAACCAAATAAAATTCTGTTTGAAACCACCTCTGAGCTGTTGGGTGTTAGTTCCTCCTAATCCAGAAGAAAATAATTGAATTCAAAGGATCTCTAAAGGCCTTTGGAGGCTTGGCTGACAAAAAGTGCTGCCACCACTTGCTTTAGAAGAAAGCCAGGTTCGTTAGTTTGGTGAACACCATTAAAATGAGCAGCAGTTCCTCTCTAATAGCACCAAAGAGACTTCAGTGGGATTGTTTGACTGCGAACTCTGCATTTCCTTAAAATACCCTCTCTATTCACATCATTAAAGTGTTTTTAGAAACTCTGAATAAACAACACAAAAGGGCATTTTTTTTTAATTGAGTGCGACTGGAATGCGGAAAAACGGAGCAAATATCTAAACTACAGCAGGAAAAGCATCTCCAGATTTTTATAACAGGTGATACAGATAATAGAGGCATTCATGAGCCTTTTTTTCTTCCTCTAAGGCTGAAGAACTGGTGGCAGCGCCTTGTTTATGGGGTTGATGAATCAGATGGAGCACTTCTCTGCTTTTGTGCCTCTGCTAATTGCCCTTCAATGGAAACCACTCACTTGATTGGTGCAAAAACCTGCCTTGACGTGTGTTTTCTAGGCAAAAAGCCCAGTGCTTTAATTAATACCTTGAAAGGATCACTGATTAATGATGCCAGTCCGGGGCTGTTGCACAAAGGTGATTTTTTTTTTTTTTTTTTCTCAACTCTTCCCAAAAATCAGGAAGATTAATGATGTTATCATTGGCACAGAAAGCTCCACCCCTGGAAACCCTTTGGGGTGGAGAACACACACAACGTTTAACAACTGCAGCAGAGACACCACCGGGGTGTCTCCAGGAGGAACAGCATCATTGATGCTGTGAATCTTTCCCACAGACTTGGAGATCCTCACATTTATTTCCTTCATTTTCTACCAGCTCTGCTTGGCAAGAAATTGCATTTTATTTCCTTCCCCTCACTAGAGAAGGCTAGAGAACAGATACATTTTAGATCTCAAAGCCCTGATTTATGCCAGTCAATACACTTGTTTCTTGAAGTGTGGAAGGAAGCTAATAAAACTAAAATCTACATTAAACACCAATTTGTTTCTATGGTTTAATGCTGTAGGAAATCACGAACTGCCAGACCCTTCAGGTATATGAGAATCAGCTTTGTAGAGCACAAATTATTATCTGATTACAAAATTTATGCAAAACCCAGGGTATAAGTGTTGTAAAGAAGTTGAGAGCAGATCAGGTGATAATCACTTGTCCACGGAGCTGTTGCCATCACATTTATTGTGTAATTCTTGTTCTATCTGTTTGGCACAGACTGATAAAAAGCAGCCATAGGATCCCAGAATGGTTTGGGTTGGAAAGGACATGAAGCAGCCCGCAGTTCCAACCCCCTGCCATGGGACACCTTTTCCCATCCCAGATTCCTCCAAGCCCTGTCCAACCTGGTCTCGTGTAGGATCATCCTGGAAACCTCCTCATCTCACAGAACCACAGAATTCACAGAATTCACAGAATCACCAGGTTGGAAGAGACCTCCAAGATCATCGAGTCCAACCCAACCCTGACACTTAAATTTAGCCCTGGCACCCAGTGTCACATCCAGGCTTTTCATAAACACATCCAGGGATGGTGACTCCACCACCTCCCCATTTGAATGTTTTACCACTCTTTCCATAAAAACTTTTTCCTATTATCCTATCCTGCCTTTTCAAAAGCAGCAGGAACAGGGCTGTCCCAGGAGCAGGGTCTCAGCAGGGAAGGCAGAGGGGTCTCCTCCCTGCCCTGAGTACACACATCGAGCTCAGACACACGGGCTGCCCCAGCACAGCCTGGTTGGTAAAACCTGAGCTGTCTCACAGCCACAGGTTGTCCTGAAAGCTGATTTTCCAAGCACATCCAGCTGGATTCTACCAGGAGAACAGCACCAACTACAGCTGTGCTCTCCCCATGCCTCCAATTTCAATCCCAACTCGGGGAACTTCAGCCTTTCACACGATGGTGAGATTTGAAGTGTTCAGAGCCACCACAAAACCTTGCTCAATTATCAACAAATTAAATTAAAGCACACAGGAGCAGCTATTGTGTCTTTGGGTGCTGGGGCCAGAGGCACCTGCAGGTTTTGCAGCCTCCCCTCGTGCCCAGGCTGCCTGGATGCTGCACTCCTTCTCCAGGCAAATCCCATTTTTCTTGGGAAGGACAAAGAGCAGCATGGGTGCCTGCTCCAGCCAAACTGCTCCCTCCCTGTTCTCCATCCCCAGGATAACATCTGAGCCTTTATTCAGCAGTTCCATGTCCAGCAGTGCTATTTGCCAATGTTGCTGTTCAGTCCTACCCTTGGTTCTATTGCTGCGCAGAAATATT
Organism: Sylvia atricapilla; assembly: GCF_009819655.1. Lineage (NCBI taxonomy): Eukaryota > Metazoa > Chordata > Aves > Passeriformes > Sylviidae > Sylvia > Sylvia atricapilla. The sequence goes on from NC_089150.1 coordinate 3,362,902, forward strand.
GTTCATTTTTCAAAAAATCAGCACCAGGGAGAAGAGGAGATCCTTGGAAAAGGCTGTTGCTAAATTGTAGGGAGATGCAGTCTGGGGAGAACACCTAACTCACAGTTTAATGAATATTCTGAAGATTTTCTTTAGGCCAGTGCCCTCACTGAAGCCCCTCTGAATGCTGAAATGAGGGTGAGGGTGGACAAGAAACACAGAACCTTCAGCCTCTCAGCCCTGGCAGTGTTCTCTCCCTCAGAGCCACAACCACGTGGTGCACAGGGAAGGATCTCTGCATGAAACCCCTGGATATCAGTCAAGAATTGGATAAAAACACTCTCTGATAGCACCTGCAGTTTCCCTGATAGCTGCAGCAGCTCTGCTTGCCAAAAGCACACATGGAAGCTGCTCCACCAGAAGGAGAACAACATCAGATAAAGCACTTCCCTAATGCCGTTTAGATAAACAAGTGTAAGGGACAAATGTAAAATATTATCAGCCCTTGTTCTTTGTTTGCCTTGAAAAATTGAGAAGGGCTGGGGATGAGAACAGCTGAAACCAACCAAGCCCTGAAGGACTTCTCTGCAATTAGCAGCTCTGCCAGGGCAGGCAGTTTGTGCCACAGAGGATTGTTGGCTGTTAGGACACTCCTCCAGGTGAGATAAGCAACATCAAATGACTCCTGTGCCAGGACAAGCAAGAGCATCACAGGGACTCTCATAAACCAGAAAGCAACTGGACACCGAGCAGCTGTGACAGCATCAGCAACCAGACACAGTTCAATTCTCCTGTTTGTAAAATGCCTCATGCTCCGTGCCTCTCTCCACAATAAATTATTGAGAAACCATCAAGAAATAGCAGTAGCTGATAGTTCTTATCTAAATGTTCATTCCAGTACAAGCCCTGGGAGTGGTTTCCTCTTGCACCTCAAGCAGGAGAGACCTGCCTGCTTTGTTTGCAGAGTGGTCTCACTCTGCAACGTGCAGGGAGCGTATCCAGACACTTGAATTATTCCCTTGGTAGGTGCAGTGCAGTTTTTAGATGGAAAAATAACTGTGAATGCTTCCCTTCCACGCTGGAAAAAGACAGCAACAGATGGCAGTGCAAGGAGGGCAATAACAAATCAGACTTTTGGCCTTGCTGCAGTTCTTTCCTCCTTGGAGACAGTCTCAGGAGAGCACAGAATGAATGAAGAGCAGGGTGCTATCAGCCTCCTTCTGTTCCCCCCTTTCCCCAGCTTCTTGTCAGACAGCAAAGAGTTCCTGCACCTGGAACCAAGCAAATCCCAGCATCTTTTCATCCCCAACAGATCCTGGAGCATTGATGCTGCGCTGTAACTTCTGAGAAATGCGTTTCCCTCACAAAAAGAGAGCTGCAAAACCAAAATGCTTAGGTAAGGGCTTCATGAGCTCAAAAACTCCTCAGAATAAAGAACCTTTCCTGTCCCACTGAGAGCAGAGAAGCTGCATTTGGGTCAGGCACCCTGGTTTGGATGCTGTGACTGGCAGGTTCAATTACCCAGCACACAAGTCAGGGGCTTGCTTCCAGCTAGATCACAATAAAGATCCTCAGAGCTATTTCCTATTTCCACTAAAGTGGAGCAACACATCTGTACTGTGGGGCTCCATTTTTAGATATTACTGAGGTTTTAAATTAATCCTCATAAGAACATTAGTTCCCCATTGGGATATCTCATCTAAAAACATGAATACTCGGAGACAAATGCTGTGAATGAACAACATCACCATTTTCTTAGGCTCCAAAATGACCATACTAACGTGGAAAGCTGTAAACAGCTACCAATTTTGTTCATTTCAGTCTGTTCTTCTTAGAAATAATCCCCAAAAAAAGGCACTTTGGACCCTCTCTCTTCAGCTTAACTCTAATGACAACAAAAAAATGCAGAGCCTTTTTCTCCCCCTGCCGTTCCATACTCCAGCAAGCAAAATAATACCAAAGGTGTTGCGTGAGAAATTGATGTCAACATTTCAGCCTCGGACTCTTTAACTTCTCTGATTTAAACTTTGAAAAACTTGGCTCAGGTCCCAAGAATCTGCTGAGCCACTCCAAGTCACACAGAAAACAACACATGCGGGCCGGGTACCACCTCGAGAGCAGATGCTCCCAGCAAAAGGAAATGTCATAATGTTGGCTAGTGTCCCCAAACAGTTGTGTCCTCCCAGTGATGTCCTGCCAAGAGGCACAACGTCCCCTTCCAGCCTCCTTTTGTCTCTGTGACACAGCCAGCTGCACGTTCAGGAGGGCTGGGTGTTTGGTTTATGTTCATTTTTCTGATGGCTGATGGGGTTCCATCAGGAGGGGAGGCGCTCACAGCCCTTCACAATGGGTCTCTTTGCAGCTGTGCTGCTGACAAAACATTTGGACATTCAATTACTGCTGGTGTAGGAGGGAGAACACGATTCCAAGTTAAGGGAGTTTGCTCTGGGCAAGGTGGGGAATACCATCATTGGCACAAATCACTGCCTTGATGTGATTACAGCTGGGGCTGGCGTTCACTGCAGTCAAAGCTTTTGCTTTTTCATTTCTGCTCTTGGTGCCTAAGTGGATTGATTATGTATGAGATAACAGAGCGTGGAGGAGTATGCTAATGCTGCTGTTAAAGCAGACTTTCATCTTGCAGCATTAAGTGAATGGAGGAAAGAATGACAGAATTAGCTGCTGTGAGTTTAAAGATCTTTTTTTTCTTCTGCTCAGAGTCACGAAAGTTTGTAACTCACCGCAAACATTCCCAACAGCCAACTCCAACTTGGGGTACAGGGGACAGCCCCTGGGAACTCACAGCAGCTGGACCAGAGACAGGCAAAGGCTCCCTCTCTGCCTCTGCCTTCTCCTTACAGATGGGACAGTGTAAATAAGGCACAGGAAAACTGGAAGTCTCAACCATGGGACTCGACTATGAACACTCAAAAACTCATTTGATTCCAGCTGAGACACCAATTCTCCATATGCTTTCCCCCTTACCTCACCAGAGCAAATGGGAGTAATCCTAATACAAATAAACACAGGGGGCATTAATGTGGTTTATGTGCATTGACCTTTCCACAAGACCTGGGCAATATCTCCTCAATGAGCTCTCGAATAATTTTTTTGCAAATGTTTATCCAATCCCTTCAATTAAAAGGAGGGTTTGGCTTCATTAAAAAAAAAAGAAAACAACCAAAAAACCCAAATGCTTCCCACATTTTGAAATAATAGCAGTGCTTCTACTCATAACTTTTAATTAGAAGGGGCAGTTCCCACCCACTGCCAATAGCTCAGTACCGCAGGAAAACTGAAGGGCAGTCGTTTGGACACGGTCTGCTGGGAATCCTCCCACCACTTTGTTCTCCTCCAATAATTCAGGCACCATAAAACCCGGCACGGGGCCGTTCATCACCGGGATGGGCTCGCTTACATCTTTTTTTAAAGTTCAAAACAGCATGAACTGATGGAGAATGGACAGTTTTGTATTCTCAGTGAGGTGTTAGAAGGGTTCTGTGGGGTCTGGCAATTTATTTTGGATGGCAGAGGGAGAAGGGTTTCTCCTGGAACACGGCAAACTCCTGAGTTACTCCCAGGGCTGGGTGAGCAGGGAGCTGAGGCTGCTGCAGGGCTGAGCCTCCCCCAGCTCTGGGTCACACTCCAGCAGCAGGTTTGGGCTGTTACCCCAGGAGAAATATCACAACAGGTTGATATTCAGAACCGTGCATTTGTAATCATGTAAAACAGAGGTTTGGTAGACCACAAAGCAATAGAAACACTTCCTCTCTTGATTAGAGAGATTTTAAGTGCAGCCATAAGAAATGAGCTTTGCTTTCAGACTGATACGCCCAAAATTAATGATTTTTTAAATTTTATTTAATCTACCTCCTTTCCAAGGTTAAAGTTGTAAAGAAACAAAAGCCATTCTCTAAGCACAACATATCTGTGTCCATGCAAAGCTTTCTTAAAATACTTCACAGCTGTGAGGCTGCAGAGCTCATGCTGACTGGAACAACTTCATGGGGCCCCCTGTGCACTGTAATCTGTACATTCTCCTGCCTTCTGATAAAAACTTTAAACTTTCTGAAGCAAGAAGGTCTTTTTTGGCCTCTCTCTAAAGCGCCTTAGAGCACAAGGTCTGTGACTGGAACTCCAACCACCACAGTGATATAAATAAGACCACAGCTCTTCAAAGGAAACCTCTTGTCTTCCAGCATCTCCCAGATGCTGCAAATGAGCTGAATCAGCTCAATTTCAACGAGTTCAAGTGGCGCTGGGAGGGAGGTTTAACACAAAACCAGAAATATCCACTCTGCTTATATCTCAGCACCACTTGAAACACTCCAGTCTTGGCTTCCTGAGAGCATCTTCCAGCAAATTCAGTGTGTATGACAGCACATGGAACCCCAAACCCACAGAGAAGCACAGGAAATGCAAAACACCCTCACCCTGATGGAAATGCATGAGTGATATCAGAGCCATGATGGTTATAAAGCTGTAAGAAACCTGCCCAAATCCATTTCATAAAGGATATAAACTAAGCAAACAACAGGAATATGAAATAGGAATTAAATTTTAGGAAGCAATGCAATTTGTTTGGAAAAGCATTCTCCAGTGATGAGATGAATCACTGGAGAATATTTTACCTACAAATAAATAGAGAGGCAATAAATTTGCAAATACTGGTCTCCGCAGACTTTTCCCTGACAGTGGAGCTTACAGCAGGGAATGTAATCAGCTGGTGTAAACAGAGATACTGGAATTCATCCATTAAAATTCAGGAAGCTACTCTGCAGTGTTAGGTATGGAAAAAAAAAAACCCAAAAATAAAATTTAAAAAAACAACCAAAACTTAGGAATAATTTAATTGGCTTCATTTGGATTTGGAGTCATGAACATGCATATTCAACTGCAGTAAGTGCTTTGCATCCTGTTATTTAGGTTGTATATCTTTCTAAAGCTTTTCTCAGCCATGACTAGAGGCTTTTTTTCCTTTGAGTGCAGAATAAATGGAGTGCAGAATCCCTCACTGAGAGCCAAGCAAGTCCTACAAGATGCTGGGACCACCACAAGACCTGAAGGCTCTGTTGCTTCTCTCTGACGCTTTTGCTGTTCGTTTTTTTTCTCCGCTTTGCCCCACTTCCCCAGCCCAGACACCATTAAAGACACAAGGTTTAAATTAAAAAAAAAAACCAAGGAATTTTCCCCTCATGCTGTTCCACATCCCTGCAGTGCTGCTGATGCCTCCTGCACTAACAGTGCTCTGCCCAAGCCCAGCTCACCAGGCTGAGCTCTTGCTGCTGGGGCCAGTAAAGGATAATTGAGCATTGCATTGTACTTCTAAACATGGACCACCAGGCTCCTGCTCAGGAGCTGAACCTTTAAAATCAATCAATCAGTGTGCTAACTAATAGAACTGGCAGGGATTTGCACTGTTGGCTAGAAGGAAGGGCAGGGAAATCAGCATCTGCTGGTTCAGCCCTTCAGCACAGGCACAAGCTTTAAGCCTGTGGTTAATTCCTTGTCTTTCAGCAGGCTTTAGGCATGAGCAGGCTCTGTGTGTCCTTTTCCAGGAGGATCTTTCCCCTCAGTAAGCACCAGGTTTGATGCACAGTCACTCTCTGGGTGTCTGTTTCTGTCCAGCATCTCTCAGTGAGGGCATCCCAGCTCCTGCCCTCACTCCTGGGTCACCCACAGGAATGGCCAAGCTCAGACAAGTGTTAGGAAAAAAAAAAAAAAGCTAATGAGCATTTTAATGTCTCAGGAATGAACAAAGCCATGAAAAGGGTTGAAAGACAAGTGAAGCTCTGTGGAAAGAGTTAGAGCAAGGCAAAATACTCTGTTGTGTGCTGGGGAAAATCACATTAATCTCTCATATATGAACCTCTCAGTCCTGGGAAGCAGAGCTGGCTGGGCTCAGGTCATGTCCCACCATCTCAAAGGGATCCCACCAGCAGTGAGGGTTTATTTCTGCAGGGATGGGACATTTTTAAGACAACTCCATCCCCTGCACTGCCCCAGAGAGAGAGAGAGAACAAATTTAGGCTTTGGTTAACTCAGCCCGTGCCGACAAGAAACTACCACTGAAAATGCTTTGATTTCTCACCCTGACTGATACAAGTCCCATCAGCTTGGGCTCAGTATCTCCTGTGCAAAGAAAAGGGGCTGAAACCTGCAGCAAATGTGACGTGGGGACACATGTCAGACACCCCAGGGCTCTGTGTGCCAGCCTGCAGCACCCCAGAGGCAGCAGGGCCACAGCCCCATCCCCTGGCAAGGGTTTGTTCCCTCCGACCTCTGCTCCTCACTGCAGCTTGCTCTGCTGGAATACAAATGGTTTCATTAGCCAAAGCACCACGGGTTCTGCTGCTCCTCCTCTGCATTCATTCCTCCCCCAGCAGGTGCTGCAGGGATGAGCTGGTTCTGGCAGGAGCAGCTCCAAACCAGCACTGAGGGCTTGTGAACAACAACAATAACACAACTTTCAGAAATAAATCTCCAAGGCCAACAATTCAGGGAGGTGTGAAACTCTCTGACCAAAAGGAGCCTTCTGGATATGTGTAATAAGGGAGATTTGGATGAGATTTAAGGAAGAAATTGCTCAGAATGAGGGTGGGCAGGGCTGGCACAGGGTGCCCAGAGTAGCTGTGGCTGCCCCTGGATCCCTGGCAGTGCCCAAGGCCAGGCTGGACATTGGGGTTGGAGCACCTGGGACAGTGGGAGGTGTCCCTGCCATGGCAGGGGTGACAGTGAATGAGCTTTAAGGTCTCTTCCAACCCAAACCAATCTGGGATCTGACACAGCCCAATCCTTGTCCCTTCTGCCTGCTCACTCTCCTCCTGCTCAGGATCCCACCCCTCCATCTCCCCTGTGCTGACATCTCACCTGGCAACCACTCCTAATGCACAGATTTATGATTTTTAATTATAAGGTGATAGCATAATAGAAGCCATTCCTTGCTAGCCATAAACTTATTTCTCTTCCAGGGCTGCTCAGTGCTGTCCTGATTTATTTCAGAGAACGGTGCCCCATTGACTACCAGAGAAATGAACTTCCTCAGAGTTGAAGCGTGACAGTGCAAAAAAAAAAGCTCAGAGAAAACAACAAAAAGCAATGTTATTACATTTGTAAAAATGAATAAAATTAGATCATGAAAATGTGGAGCAGCAATACTGCATGGAGATCAAGAAAATATACAGAATAAATGAAAAAATAATTCTCTTCTATCTAAACACTGCTACAGCATCAAGGTTGTGTCTGTGGAGAATACAATCTAATTCACCTGCTTTCATTCTTGTGATCTTTCACATTTCAAAAGAAAACAACAGATGAAAAATTCAATACTGCATTTACTCCATAAAAGTGAAGAAAAGGTCATTTATTGGCCTTTTTCATTATTAATATCTGTCTAGGCTTCTATTTTAAATACAAAGAATCTTTGTAATAGCCATTTATGTTCAAGGCCTCGAAGCTGTTTTACAAGTGGTCTCAAATACATCTGCTAAGTTGAAATGAATCTCATCCTTTCAAATTAATCATGCTTGTTTCAGCTTTTTGCAAGGAAAAAAAAATAGAAAAGACAAAAGAACACTATCATAACACCAAGCAACTTTTCCAGAATTCAAGTTGGGATGAGGCAAATGAGAAGGCAAATCAATACTGAACCCAACAGAAAGAGAAATTCAGGCACTGAGTTCCTATTCTGGAGCTTTTGGAAAACTTTTTTATCAACACTTTCAATTTGTATTTATTGAATTAAGGTTTTTAACGTGAATAAAATGTTTCTGAATTTTAACAGGAATGGCCCTCACTGACACAGAAGAGTTTGGATCAAATGATGGGTTAGAATTAAATTAAAAAAAAAAAAATCAAACCACAAGGATTTTTAAGCCTAAAATTTTGCTCCCATTTTTCCTGCAGTCCCAGCCACTGAGTTTAAACCTTCAGCCCACCTCTGCAGCTCAGGGAGCACAATCCTGTTTTCATCCCTCAGTGTTTCCTTCCTGCTGGGAGGATTGCAGTCAACACCGGAGCCAGGGAAAGCACTCACAACAGGGAGCTTCCCTCTGTGTCAGCACATTCTACAGCCTCAGCAGTCTGAGAAATCTCACAAAACCGCTCAGAAATCCCTGTGTGTGTGCTGGGAAATCCCTCTGCCTCCAGGGGTGGATGCTCAGAACCATAAAATGTGTCACACAGCTCGGCTGGGTGCGATAAACTCCAATTACAGAGGGAACGACCTGGTGTGGGAAATCGCCCTGCTTACAAATAGTCCTGTTATTTGGGTAAATTTAGGGAGAAAAGCGGGGAAATGAAAGAGGGAGACCAAGACTGAGAGGTCAGCAGCAGTGGAAATGAAAGTCCTCTACCCTACGTGAATAATTCAGAAGTAAGATTTCATTTCTAAACCCTCAATTTACATGGAAAGACACTCCTCCAGCCTCAGATCTGCCTTCTGCTTTACAGAGACACCCCAGAAGTTTGCAGGAATATGATTCATCCCAACACCTCCACTGCTGAAATAATTCCTTGGGTAACTCTGCCAAGCCCAACCATAAATCTTCCAAAATAAACCATATCTTCCAAAATAAAACAACGTAAAAAGAAACTGTGGACTTCCAGGAGCTGCTTCAATAAAATACTCCTTATTTTTGGATCAGAGAGCAGCCATGCAGCAATCAGTTGAACATTTGTAGGGGGTTATATGGATTTTTTTATATTCAACTGATTTTTTTTATTCAGGATTCCTGAAGATGAAACCAAGCACCATTCCATTAGCACCTGTTAGAGTGAGATCTGAAGGATGTGCCATTTTGCTCTAATTTGAGCTGAATGAAAATTTGTAGGTCTTTTCTTTTACTTTTACTAATCTGAAATGAAGAGTAGTTAATTCTCACTCATCTCCTTTTTACACTAATATTTTAGGAGGGTTTTGGATAATGAAGGGGCCAACATGAAAGAAAAAAGTTGATAAACTTTGTCAAAGTCAGTTTAAAGGAAAGAGTGTCTGTTTGTATCTGGCACTGGAACAAAGATTAAAACCCACCAAAAAGAAAACCCAGGGAAATTTATGTTTACTCTGTTACGGAGTTGAAGAAAGTGAAAGGTGGTTAGTAACAACTCTGTGTCTCCACCAAAACAAATTTTTACATCCAAAATACCTGCATTATCATAATACTCAATGCTTATCTTCATGGAAATCTTCCTGAGGTTGTAAATGAAGGCCCACACATAAAGAATTACTATCAGTGAAATTTTTGCCTTTGACTTTCACAAAGATTACATTCCAAAACCATTCAATAAAGCCACTCCAAGACTATTTCCAGACTTGTGGCCGCTGGGCCTGTCCCAGTGTGTAAGGAACCCCTTTAGCTGGGCACTGAAGGCAGTCAGACTGATATGCATTTTCCCCTCAAAATAACTCATTCAAAAGAAGTGTAGTGATCCACAACACAGAACACAGAGTATTCTGGATAAGGAGTCAAAATCTTACCCTTTCAGAAATTAAAAGTCTGGTTTGGGTCTTGTCAGGTAATTTGCTCAGCCAGATAAAATCTGCTGCAGATACAGTTTTTTTTTTTTTTTTTGCTCATTGCCTTTCTAGGAAATCAATCCTTGTAATAGTACATAAAACCTAATCATTACCCAGATGAGGCCCTACTTATCAGGTCATTTGATGACATGCTGCCTAAACGAATCTCATTTATAAAGTCTTGTCTTCTCCTCTCCAAGCCAAGATTCATGACTAACACACCTCGGTGTGCAGCATCCATAATTAGCACGACTGCCTCCACCAAAACAATTCCTACACAAACCAGGGAGCAGGGAGATGCACCTTGTGCAATTGGAGCACACATCAGGAATGAAATTGGTGTTGTTTTTGCTGTTGTTATCGACTCCATGGCAATAAACTCAGACATTTTTATGATACGAGGGCGTAAATGGCAAGAAGTCGTCACCTTCCATCATAGCCTCTTCAGGGCAGGAACCTTCTTCAAGGACAATAATATCAAATACCAATCAGGGATGAACTCACAACCAGCAATTTCCCCTTTCCTGTTCACAAATTGCCCACGCTCAGACTGCCACGGTCTCGGTGGGACTCATCACTCAAAATATTTCATTATTTCAGCAACAGTGAGTTTTGATCCACTGAAAATGTTTAAACTACAAATGCTCATAGTCAAGGTCTGATTTGTGTTTGTAAGAGCTGAGAAATGATAACACACATGCAGATCTTTGAATGCAATGGGACTGGATCTTCCAGCCCTCCTCCAACTGCAATAGCTGTGACCATAATTCCTTACACATAATTCCTTACACGTCCCCATTTACACCAACCCTATTTGCACACAAACTCCTTTTGACCAAGGAAAAGGAACTCACAGAATTCTAACCTCGAAGTGGTTTCTTCAGCAGATGGTGCCACTCCTTTCCTTGTCCAGTTGTGCAGAACTAATCTACAACACATCCCTGCCTTTACAAAACCAGTTATTCTTTGTCCTGGGGACAAAAATCTCGCTTTTAGAAAACCAAACCCGCTATTAACAAACTCTTCACATCAAGAGACATTGCCATGCATGTCTTGTCTTAGATTTGTCATCAAGATGAAGCACCTCTGATAAATATTCCTGATGGGAGTCCTTCTATCCTTATTTTAATGCCTTTTTAGCATCGCCTTTAGAGATGCAGGGAAGATGATATTTACTCAGCCATTTCACCTTTCCCCTCCACTTCTGTGAGTGGCTCTGATAAATACTGGTAATTTCAAGATTTAATTTTGAGCCACTCCTTCCCTAACAAAAATGTTAATGTCATCCTCCACCCCAGGGAGAACATTTTTGCAACAATATTATCTCTCTCTTTTCCGTGACAGAAAGGCTGCTGGTGCATTGATAGCAAATTCTGTTTGGTGTTTTATTATGCGCAATGGAAAAAAATATTAAATGGATCAATAGGAAAATGAAGCTGTAGCAAGTGGATCTCCACGGAGCGAGGAGAAAAAATTGCTGGGGAAAGAAGAATTATGAGGAAAAAAAGAAAATTAAATTTACACATTGGAGATAATAAGGCATGTCGCTTACCCTCAGTGCTTCCTCTAATCTGGCTTTACTTAATTGCATTCTCTGTAAAGACACATTGTTTCATTTCTTCCCCCAGATGGATCTCTTTTTTTTGTTGGGGGTGGATATAGTGTAATTATTAGCTCCCAGCATTATCTCCACTTTTTATTAAAAAAATGTCATGATTCTGAAAAAGAAAATTTCATGCACTATATAGCGTCAATCATCTGTCTTTATGAGATGGAACAGCATTCACTCTGCTCAGGGTGGAAACAGCCTTTCATGTGTGGTCATTTTTTAAAAGCTCTATTCCAATCTGCAAAGCAGAAGAGCACAGCCCCGGCGCTCATCACCCACTTGAAAGGAGATTTGTGTGTGTCAATAACAGCTTTTAAGTCTGGACGTCCAGACAAAGTCACGCTGCTGGAGAAACAGGAGAGCAAATTTTAACATTTCCCTGAAACTTCAAAGCTCTGTTTTCATTTGAGGGTCTTTGTGATTCAAATCAAAGCCACCGTCGCTGTGCGGCGTCTGAGTTTTACTTCTGAAAACGTGACACTTCCTTCCACAATTACTTTGCTTGCCAAAGGAATTCCAAATAGGAAGAGAGTGCCTGTTCACAGCTCTGCAACCTCTAAACCCCCAAAACAGCCTCAAAAAACTTAAGACAAAAAGACTTAAAATTCTGGGCATTGGGCTCTTCTCCCAGTTAAAAACTGACAGGGCAAGAGAAAGTGGCCTCAGGTTGTGCCAGGCAGGTTTAGGTTGGATATCAGGGAAAATTCCTTCACTGAAAGCGGGGTCAAGCATTGGAGCAGCTGCCCAGGGCAGCTGTGGAGTCACAATTCCTGGAAATGTCCAAAAAATGTGTGGGTGTGGCACCTGGGGACATGGTTTAGTGATGAGCGCAGTGGGTCATGGTTGGACTCAATGATATCTTGGAGATCATCTCCAATCTTAACTCTGTTGTGGGGTTCTATAATTCTCTATTTATAAGGAATTTTCCACGACGTGACACCTCTATTTATCCGAGGGGCAGTGCTGAAATCCCCATCCTGCACCCCAGGAGTCTCCATGGAGCAGTAATTATTTCTGGGAATGCTGTTTGGCTTTAGATAGGCTGATCCTGTGATCGATACACAGCAAACTCCCACTGGAGCTGTGGCATTTTGTGACAAAAAGGCATCAGTCACTGGGAATTCCACGTTTTTGCACCAACTGAAATGGGCCCTGAAATGTCACTGAGAAGACAGAAATGTCCCAAGCCAAAACAGGAGAGCAAAAAAGATCACGGATCTTAACAATTGATAAGGCAGCAGAAATATTCTGGTCTCAACTCTACTGCCCTTTAGACTGGATAAAAACACCCCACTGTAATTAAGGGAATGGAAGAGCCAAAACTTCATTAGAATTTCAGGGATTTTCTCAAATATAAAAAAAAAAAAAAAGATAAACACCTATTCATAACTGCTTTAATTATTTATCTCATAAATCTGTGTTTGCCACATACTTACAAATGCGTATTTTGCATAATTTATATCATTTCCTGTAAATTTGTTATACTTGTTAGAATTCATTTACCTGTACTATTTAAATACATTTCTGAATGTATTTGCTGATGACTGTCTGCAGAGCCCACAACACCCACTGCAAATTGAAGCCAACTGGTTTTGACTAAAATTCTGCTGCAATTATTGTTACATTGCTGTAATAAAACTTTAATAATTTTTTTCTCTATATGCAAGTTCTTCCAGGCCTGCATTACCATAGAACTAGTGAATTGCTATTTCTAACCATTTTCTTATCAACAAAGCTGCATAAAGGTTATTAACTTATGCCTTATAAACACACATTTTGTTTATCTAAATGTTTCTGCTGATTTACAGCGATGATCAAAGAGTTTTGGAGTAATCAGTATATATATTTATAGATGGATGTGCAGATGGAAGGGGCAGGGAGTCACTCAGCCCTGTAAGAGCAGCTGTTTAAGTACAAGAAATGAATTTTGTTCCAGTCAAGACAAACATTACTCTGCTGCCAGAGGTCAGGAGGAGGAAAAGGAGAACCCAAGCTAACTCCATGAGATGACAACAGTATTTTGGGTTTTTTTTTGAAAAAACTCTCACTGCCAACACAAGACACAGACCATGTACCTCACCTCAGCAATAAATCAATCCTAGATCAGTACTAAAGGAGTCTCTGGCCCACTGCAGTGGAGTTTGGCAACTTGCAGCCATCAAATATCAGTTTATTCCTCTGAAAATCCTTCCCTCTGTGTGGGGAGAAACAAGGCAGTTTGCTTGCCAGTGACAATTTGACTGGAGCAGGGTTAATCTTCTGTTATCAGAGCCTCTTTCCAGAGGAGGAAGCAAAACACCTGAATTCCCTGTGCCAGGGCAGGCCGTGGATATTTCCCTGTGTGTGCTGCACTTGTCAGCAGAAGGTAACACAGCACACACAGGTGCTGATGGCCAAAAGATCCCTTTTGGATTGGGCTGTTCATCCAAGAAATCCCAAACTGGTGTCTTCTCCAAAAGCATCAGTGCCAAGGGAATTAATTTGGTTTCCCCAAAACATCAGAGAAGTGACATCTGAGGTACACAAACCTGATGACATCTTTCCCTTTTTACTCTTTATGAATATTATCCACCGGGCTCGTGACCTCTGAGTTTCTGTGCCATGCCTGCAGCTCTGTAAACATCACTGTGCAATTGTTTATACAGTTCTGTCACTGGTAAAATATCTTCAAACTAGGTTTTAATCACTTGGGGTTAGAACATGATTTTTTAACGAGGTTTTTTTTTTTTTTATTACACACACCAAAAAAAAAAAGGAGTTCTGGTACTTGAAGCACTCATTCTCTTGCAGATTTATGGCATATTTAATTAGTCATTTGGAGTGCAGATCACTGCATTCACTGAGGATCAATATATAGCTACTGACAGCAAGCTGGTAAGGAAATATGGTTGAGTTTATCAGGATAGACAAAGCCTAAATCTGAGCTGAGAGGGTGCAGATGGGAGACATGGGAACATGATCTGCCCCCAGGCATCTGCTGCTGGCTCGAGGTGAGGCACCACAGGAAAACAGATGAGAGACAGAACAGAAAACACAGTAAAACCTATAGGTGCAGATAGCCCAGCCTTGGTGGGATGCAGGCAGGAGCAGGACTGGGAAAGCACAGCATATCTAGATCTTTGAAATTATGTCGTTTTGTAGAGGCTGCCAAATCATGCTAACAATAAATCTGTATTTTGTGGGGAAAGTCTTGCTTAAGGCTGTGGCCTATTTGTGCTGTAACAGGTACATAACTCTGTACCGTGAGGATAATATCAAACTTCAATGATTTCAACCCTGACTTCAACTCCTTTTTACTCTGACTTCAGCTTAGACTTCAATAAACTTTAATTTCAGTTCAGACTCCGAGCTATTTTTGCTCGAGCTTTGGTTTAAGGCTCCCTGCTTGGATTATTTTTGCAGCCCCTCTTTTGAAGTCCCATCTCTCCGTGGCACAGCAGGGCACCCAGCCCAGCTGCAGGGGGATGGGGTGTCCAACCTGGCCAAACAGGAATCACATAAATCCCAAGGGGCACTTTGGCTCTGCTCTCCCTCTCTGTCCCCCCAGAAATGGGGAGCAGCTCTTCCAAAACCCCACCTGCACCAAGAACATCCCAAACCTCCATTTCCCTTCCTCTACAGGCTCCTGCATCTTTGGATTTCGGGTGCTGCACCTCTGGGGACACCTGAGCTGAGACCACACAGAACTCGTGGCCACTGTCATCAACACACAAATCAAACCAGCTTCTTTATAAAACACCTCATATTTTTGAACATTGAACTGGGATTATCCCAATATCAAATATAACTGGGAAAAAAACCTCCCAGCAGAATGTCCTCCATCCAACTGCCTAGAATTCCTTATGCTGCACAGGAAACAAAAAACTAAATTGAACACCAAATAAACTGCTGTTTATTAATGCATCTATGGGAAGGGTTTTATTAAGGGGCCAGAAGTTAAATTGCATTCTAATAGGTAATAATAAAGGCAATACACTGCAGTTTCTGGTAATACAGTCCCAGATTCAGACACACAGCTAAGGTAACCTTCCAATTCTCTGCTTTCATTTGAGAGGCTACTGAGAACACTAGAGAATAAAAGATACTGTTGTTAGTTGTCATACTGTGTCTATAATTACTTACTTTGTTCCTGAAGCCATCACCGTGATAAATTTGCAGTTTTCCCCCATCTGCCAGGAGTAGTAATGTGCAATACGTTTAACAACTGAATTTGCATATAGAAAGTATCATTGACCTTTGAATTTAAAAGGACAAAGATTTACAAGGACACCCCTCCGAAGCAAAGTGCTTAGTTTAGGAAAAAACGAGCCGAGAGGAATAAAACTCCCGATCCGCCTCGCGGAGGAGAAGTTGCAGATTTTTACAAGGGAGACATTTGAAGCCCCTGTTGAAACAGCTCCCTCGTGAGCAGCCACACAATAAAGGAAACAACTGTCGAGCAGAAGGAAAACACCGGGGCAGGGTCTGGAGTGTGTTCAGCATCAGGGAAATTGGGGAAATCAGGTGCTGCAGCACAGGTGCCTTCACTGGGAGCCACCTGGGGAATGTGACAGGGAAATGTGAGGTGACAATCCCTGCTCTGCCTCCCAGGGGTTATTTACCGGGCTGGCAGGAGCTTGGCTCTGCTCCCACACAGGGAAAATAAAATAAAAATTGGGATTTCCAGCAGTGCTTCCTTCCCCAGACACCTTGTCCTGCCCCTTGCCCTGCCTGGTTTGCAGCAGGTTTGCACCCTGACATGGCAGAGAGCAGGCAAAGAAAGCTCCTGCCAGCAGGCTCACTAAAAATTATTTTGCATTTATAGACAAAAGAGAGGAAATAGATTCGTTTTTCCCCCCAATCCTGAGTGGCACCAGGGCCCTCTTTCCCTATTCCACCTGTTGCTGGCTACATCCACAGGGAGCTCTCCCAGCTCCAGCCTTCACTGGGAGCCACCTGGGGAATGTGACAGGGAAATGTGGGGTGACAATCCCTGCTCTGCCTCCCAGGGGTTATTTTCCAGGCTGGCAGGAGCCTGGCTCTGCTCCCACACTGGAAAATTGGGATTTCCAGCAGTGCTTCCTTCCTCTTCCCCTGCCCTGTTTGCACCCTGACATTGCAGAGAGCAGGCAAAGCAAGCTCCTGCCAGCAGGCTCACTAAAAATAATGGGAGTTTGTGTTTATTGGGAAAAGAGAGGAAATGGAGTCATTTTTTCCCCAATCCTGAGTAGCACCAGGGCCTGGGAAAGCCCTTTCCCTATTCCTAGATCCACAGGCAGCTCTTCCAGCTCCAGATCAGCCCACACATCCCATTCCAATACTTCCAGAGAGTTTTCAGAAGGATTTTAAGTGCCTGTTTTCCTTATTGTCAATTGCTCTTCCAGATAACCCATGCAAAGGAATTGCTACAGTTCAGTTTACCATATCATCAATGAATTATTCATAAATGCCACTTTGTGCCGTAAAAATTTAAGGTATTAGTTCCCAACATGATCATAAATATGATTAATGCAGACCACACGTCCCACGACTGCCACACCACAATATTTTCACAATAAACTCTGATGATCCAAGATAAAATGGCGGTAGCAAGTTAAAAGTCTGAGTTGAAGAACTGTTGAATTCTGAATTTCTTAGAGCGTGTTATTTCGGTCATTCTTAAAAGAGTTTACCCAGACTTGTTACTGCATCCCCTCTCTGCTCTCCCTGGAGCACTGTGTGACTTCAAAGTACTCAGATTTATTTGTTCACCCTGTTTACACCAGCAAAGGAAAGAATCAAAGCACTGTTTTCTGACAATATATTCCCCAGTGACTCAAACTGCCTGTGTGGGGTTTAGCATGTACCTTAATAGTGAGTCAGCAGCCTGGGGAGAGGCAGCAGCTGCATTTGAAATCAGTCAGGGATGGAAGATAACAAGAGAAGCAAGGAGTGTCTCCCATCAACTCTGAAACTGTCTCTGTAACGCTGCAGATAAAGGGTATTGCCATGGTTTCATTTCCAGTTGTGACAAACTGACCAAGAAAGAGCCTTTCCTCCTAAAGGGCAAAGAACTAAAATTTAAAAGAAAGAAAAAAGAGGGAGGGGGACTTGGTTGGTTTTTTGGTTTTTTTGGTTTTTTTTTTTTTTAAACCTAACCTGAGAAGATCAGAGTGAGTAACAAGGACAACTCCCTGTCTTCTCTCCTGCAATACATAGGATGCTGTGATTAAAAAAAAATTCCTGTAAAGAGATCATGTAGTTCAGAATGATCTGGATAATGTCTGGGAAAACTCAGTGTCACTGTATTACCTCCAATTATTTTAACCAAGTCTGCCTGCAGGCATCCATAGGTATGGGAGAGGGCATTATACCTACTACTCATTTCATATTATATTTTCCACTTGGTTTTCCCACTCTCTTCACAAACTGACCTCAAAAGGCACAAGAATTTTTACCAATATCCCTCTAAAGTCTCATGACTAGTTTCAGCGAAGATTTCTGAGTTTACATATTCTTAATCCAGTGGAGCACCTACATATTTCCTCACCTGTCCCTCAGGACATTCCTCGTATTTCCTGAGTTAGGTTTGTGGGCAGATTGTGTTGATTCCCTCCTTTTCTTACAGTAAATTTTAAATAGATTTGAGGACCTTCTCAATTTTAGCAACTTCTTTACTTAATCCTCACATTGAATAACGGCACCTGGTGCACACGTATGTTAAAAAAACCCCACATTGAAATCTACTTTTCACAGGTATTTCTCCAACGCTGGCTGCATTAGCCAACATCTGCTGTGAGGAGTGTTTTCTGGAAGGGATACAGGCAACAACAAAAGCCACAGGAGTCTGTGACAAGACAAACAATCAGGGAGACTTGTCAGAGGCATTGGCATAACTCAGCCAAGGCCAACAGGAGCCTGAGAGGGATTCAGGGCTGAGGAGCACGGGGAGGTGCAGCTCCATCCTTCCCTCTGAGCAGATGTGGGGCTGGTGAGCGACTGCAGGACGTGGCTCGGGCTCCCACTGAACATATGGTGGAGCTGGATTCCAAGCAGGCAGAGAAACTCTGTCTGCTCACAGTAACTGTGGTCCATTTTCCCTGGATCTGCCTGCCACTGGCTCGTTAGCAAAAACAAAATCAAACACCTGTGCACCGGCTCTGGGAGGGTTTCGGTGCCAGCACGGCTCCATCTGCAGAGCACATCGTCAGCCAGCTCCTTTCCTCCGGGTGACACACCAGACAGAGTCGTCAGAGCAAAGCCACAGCATCACTAAAGGAACATTTTGTGTCCCAGCCTACTGCTCCCCACTCCTTTCTTTGCCTTTTCATGCTGCCATAATGGTGATGAAGAGTGATAAAATATTCATCGCTCTCCCCAGCAGGTAATTCTCCAGGCTCTGGACCAGCACTCTGACCTCATCCCCTCTTCTTTATTGCCCCACCTGCCACTTCATTGGCAGACCCTGCCAGCCTGCCATCCCCTCATCTGACTTCTCCTCCTGCGCTACAGAGCAGGGAGAATTTTTCAGAACTGTTTAAGTGCTGCTGGATTGGGTCTGCCTGGGTTGCAGGGATGGTTTCTGTGAGGAGATGCCAGAAGCTCCCTCTCCTTCCCATCCCTCCTCTGACTCCAGGAGCACAAAGCCATCATCCAAGTCATCAAATCTTACAGCTCGTCACGTGATCTTATTAGGCTGGGATTTGTTCAGGAATTTTGACTGACTATTGGAAAGCTCTGGGGCAGTGCAGGGGCACAGCCCAGCCTGGGCAAGGAGGAGCAGGAGTGGAGTGGCCCCGAGGGTATCCTGCAGATGTGCACAGGACCATCAGCTGCCCCTGGGCACCCTCCCAGTGTCACAGAGCTCCTTCCTGGACAGCACCACGCCTCACTGAGGGTTTGCTCAGCCCCCAGACCCCACTAAAAACAAACTCTCCCAAGCCAGGGTCACCCACAACTGCTCCAAACCCACCCTGAAGCACCTGCACTGCCAGGGAGCTGCAATACCCACCCAACGTCTGCTGCAGCAGCAGATTCTGCCACAAGAGCTCCAAGTTATCGATCCCTGCTCTGCAGTAACACAAACACCTCCTGGCCATGCCTTCCTTGCATCCCTTCACACAACAAGAGCTTCCCAGCCTCTGGAAAGTGAGAGTGCTGGGAAATGAGTGTGCTCAGGCACCACAATCCACAGCACTCCAGGGCAGAGCCACACATCAATTGGCTTTTACCCACCTTCATTCCCAATGAACAGACCCAAATTCAGCTGTGTTTATTTCACATTTGTCTTTCCCTTAAACCTGTTGTGATCTTGCAGCTTCTGGCCCTGGGGTTCTTCCACTGATTTCAAATTTCTCTGCAGTATCTTTCATTTGGTGAAAGTCTTCTCACCATCCCAGCCAAGACTGTGTAAAAAATGAAGCCTCAGCAATTTCTCTTGCACTTTTCAAAGTCTTAAATGCTTGTTACCTCCCTGAATGCTAAATCAAGCCAGACAGCAGAGCTGAGTAAGTTTGCTGTGTGCTGAAGTTTGGCAGGAATTCACTCCACCTCCCAAAGAGAGTTCTGGAACATCTTCACACATCCCAACACGTACCACCTGCATCCCAAAAATACCATTCAAACTCAAGCAGACACATGGAGTTCATCCTGCATGTATAAGAGAGAAACAAATACTAGCCCAGCTTTGCTAAAACCAAAAAATAAGTAGAGATTCTCCTGAGGGTGTTGTTTTGGGGTGGGGTTTTTTTTGTTAAATTTGAAGATTGCAGTTTATCTTCTATCCCTCACTCCAAACCCTCCGACACATAGATCTGCACTACCAGAGTTATCAGGCTGGGATTACTTTTGTAATTATCCTGGGATAAAATGCAGCTCCTTTGAGCAGTGTCTGAATAAATGGCTGGCAGCTTTCTTGTCTGCTTCCTCCTGTTTACAATAATTCAGTTGTTACAGCAATTTAAAGTGTGAATGCCAACAGCTCCTGTGTGGAGAAGGATGTTGTGGAGGTGGGACACTTTCATCTCTGTAAACAGTGATGGATCCTGAGGCTGAGGAAGGTCACAGTTAAATGTGAAAGGCAGAATTAAAGTCCCTACAGACTTACATTTGCTCCATGCACCATGCAGTGAAGTCTGCAGAACTTCTTCCCACTGGGGCAGGGACTAAATCCAAACCCTGACCTAATCCCAGGGACCTGAGACACTTTCCAGCACAGAAAGACAAGGCAAGACTCGCAGATGTGTCGTGGAGCAGAGCCACTGACAAAAATGCAAATTCATCACAGCAATTTTCTTGGGCTAAGCTCAATGAAGATGAGGTTACTGCAGGAAAGGGCAGCCCTGGCACTCCCCACTCCAGTAATCCCATCCCCTTTCCTTTGCTAGAGCACACTTACTGCAGATTTTCATACAAAACCCCTTTTTATTGGTGTTTTATTACTGTATTTAAAACATTTTCCCCTTTCTGAATAGGAACACAGAAAGCAAATATTATTTTTTCATGCTGCCACAGCGGTGATGGCATCATGGTGACCCTGGGTCTGTGTTCAGCTGACTGTTAAATTTCCCCCTTTTCAGAAATCTTTCACTGCAGCATTCCAGCCGTGTGTGGTATGGAACAGCTCCTTGGAAAAGAGGCAGGAAGACTAAAGGAATCTACTGCCAGAAGTATCCATCCTCCCTGCCTCTCCCAAGCCAAACCAGCCCTTGTGCAGCACCTGCTCCAGCTCCAGAGCAGCCAAGAGGATTTCCTTCCCCACAGCCTCCTTGGGTGATGCTCTGAAAAAGCCTTTCATTGACTCACTCGACTTAATTGGGAGCACAGCAAACAGAGCAAAACCTGGGCTTTGGAGATAGCAAAACACATTTTGTTCAAAACTGGGATTACTCCATGATAAATCCATTTGCAAGCAGATAAATGCCAGCAGAGAGACTAGAAATGGGAAGTGTCTGTTAAATAAAGCAGGTTACTGAGGGGGAAAAAAAATAGAAAAAGGGAGATTTGGGTTTATTTGGAACAAATAAGCCAGGGTTTAAAGGTTATTGCACTAAAGCAAAGGAAAAGACAAAGCAGACTGTAATCCAATTCAATGTAATAAGCAGTAAATTAAAGAGTTGGTATTCCTACAGCACATATTGATTATTGTGTTCTTGTGTACCATGTTTGGTGCTGGCAAATCTATACACATCTTATTACTCTTCACAGGATACAGAGCAGAGCACTCAGATTAATTTCAGGCCTCATATTTAAACTCTTCTGCCAGCCTGAGAGCTCTGGGTAGAAAAGAGAGAACTCCCACTAAGCTGATTTACTCAGAGAAGCACAGAAGCCACACAAAAATCCAAACAAAGAGCTTCACCAGTGCTCTGCCAGGTCACCCAAAGCAAACTGCAAGGAGCTCAAAAAGAACATTTCGTTTTTGTGAACAAAATTCACAAAATGCAGGCATTGTTTCTGTGTTAAGAGCTGGGAAATCAACATAAAAACCCACCAAGAATCGTTGTCACTGAAAGAATCATGATTTTCTCCTGATGGTCACATCTGCCAGATGTTCAATGTTTGCTCTGGAGATGTTTTTCACTTCCATGGCCATTCCCACCACTTCTCCACCTTCTCCCTGTGCCACATCTCATCCAGAGAAGCAGCTCAACACCTCTTCTTATAAAAGAACTCTGCTTTCCTGCAGACCTGACTTTTATTACCTTTATTTTGCCCCGCAGAGGTGGGAAGAAATGCATAATCCAATATGCATGTGTATTTCTGCTGGGTATTTCCAGGCAGCAGGCAACTCCTGCATTTTCTTTCCCTTCAAAGGGATACATGAGATGAACAGCAAAGAAATAACAGAGGGAGAGAATCATTCAACTCCCATCCAAGATAAAAACAGGTAAGAAAAAGAAATCTGTCCATGAACCAAAATCTTCAAACAGTACAGAAAAAAAAAATAATCCATTTTTACCTTTTTTTAACCTTTTTACCTTTCTATTCCTAAAAGCTTTTCAACAATGAGTATTAATTTCTCCTGAAATAGGGATGGGATAACTGCAGGCAGCCTTTAATATTAATTGCCACGTGAGCTGTTCCAAAAACGTTTGTGATCCCCACTCCCACACGGGTGGGCCCAGTCAAAGCCACCTTGGTGGCCAAGGTAACCCTCCCCAGCAAAAATGTGTGAAATCAGTGGGCCAGCAGTGAGCTCTCTGGTTAAAAAGCCTGGCTCATTGCATGGGGTGATGGCACAATGAACTGATGCTGCTACCTGCAATTGTGGGAGCTTTTAAAAACCCCGGGGTAGCACTCAAGTCAATGCAGCAGCCACTTGAGTTTCTTTAGCAACCCCATCTGGATAATGCTTCCTAAGTTTTAGAAGGCAGAAGAAATGTGCTAGAGAATAAACAAAACCCAACCAGCTTTCGAGTTCCATTTTATAAGCAACAAGAGCTCAGAAATGATTGTTCTGAAACAACAGATTTGGGCAGATTTAAGCACATATATCAAAAGATTACGTTCCCTAAGATATTTGACCAGTCTAGAACACAAAGGAGTTCCTAGAATTTTACTTTCAGGAATCAGGAATAAGGACACGTATTTATATTTTGTCTTTGCTTGTTTTTTGGGTTGATTTTTTTTTAATCTTAATTGGTGCTCAATACCACATTTTCTTGGCAATTCTCTCTCCTCAAAGCATTTCACTGGATGGCACAGCTGGAACTGGAGCCAGAATCCTGTGGATGGAAGGGACAACCTGCAGAGCCTTTGCACATGAGTATAAAAGGTTGGCTGTCACCCTAATTAAATGGAAGTCAAGTGATGTCCTCTTTAGCATCAGACACAGCCTCTGAGACGAGAACTACAGGACAAAAGCAGTGAAAAGATGTTTCCCCCGTCAGAGATTCAGAAGTGACCCTTAAGGTGGGAGCTGCAGGAGCAGCACTGGAGACCAGAGGCAAAGGGGACACAGGAGAAAATGTAAAGAGGAGGACTGAGAGAATCAGACCCCACCAACACCTGCAGATGTCGGATGCAGAAATAGCTCTTGGTGTGGCTCAGTGATCACCCTGCAGGATCCTGGGTTCCCAGCTCCAGCTGTTTCCTCTCCATGCACACACAGCTCTGCTGGCTGTAATCCCACCACACAAACCCTCCTGCTGCAGCCAACCAGTGATTGCTGCTCTGCCTTCAGCAGGGGGGAAGGCAGAGTTTGGACTCATCCATCTGACCCTAATCTGCCATCCAGGGCCCTGTGGATTTTTAATTGCAGACTGCCTGTGCTGAAGCTGGGTTACAAACCCACAGGACACATCTCCAGGCGTCCACGAGGTTTCCAGCACACAGGATGGAAATAGAGGCTGCTCCAGAGTGCAGTGGGTGGCACAGGATGTTCAACAAGAGGGGGAAGACAGCAACCAAAAATATAACAAAAAAAAAAAAAAATAAAAAAACAAAACAAACAAAAAAAACCAAACAACCCAAACAAAAAAAAAAAAAAAAAAAAAAACCAGAAACTCCACCTGTTCAAAAAAATAAAAGAAATAAAAGCCAAATGGCAATACAGCCAAGTGACAAAATGTTAAATATTTCCTGTGAAGTCCCAGAATGGATAAACCTGTTTCACATCAGACTGGAACACAGCAGAGGGCTCGAGCTGGACAGCCAAGAAGGATCAGCCCTGATTCAGCAAGGACAGAGGAATGGAGATGGAAGAACCTTTCCTCTCGTTCACCTCTGATCTCCTGCCCAGGCCCCATCTTTACACCCCAGGACTGCCACACCTGAGGCCATTTCTTGCTTATTTTGCCCAAAGTGACACTTGATACCATATTTCAATTACCACCTGCATTTTCTGTATCAAATACAGAAAATTGGAAAGTCCAGAGATGTTATCCCTTTAACTACAGACCACCAGCTGTCAGTCATGATGAACAATGTGTAAAAATTACCTTAAAAAGCCTCCACCCCTTGGAAAATTCTTTCCTGGATTGTATCTCCTGTCAGCTTCACCTGGGTGTTTTCTATAAATCAATTGCTGTTAAAGAATTTATCTATCAACAAAAAGGGCTACAAGAACCATTAAGTTTCTGTGGGTACTACTTAAGAAATAAAGAATTTGGAGGCTTTTATATGCTAAGACAGGCAACACTGAAGGATATTTTTTAAAACGAATTTTTGGAAAAAGTGCTAAAAACTTGGTAAGAAAAAAATCTTTGTATAGAAAAAAGGCTTTTAAAATGCAATTTAAACTGAATTTTATTAACACCCTGGTTAAAATTCTGAAACAGAACCACACAAAGGAGATCCACTATGGTTGAAAACTTCATTAAATTGTCACGTGAGGATATTACTCATGAGGAGATTGGGGAGAAAAGTAACATTTTACAGTCCCTCTCAAACCAATTTCACAATGGAACATTAACTGTGATAGGACGAGTATCTCCGTAATAATTGAATAAAACAGTCATTAAGAAGCTAATTTCTTGTGTAGCCCGTAAGATTTTGAATTTTTAACTAAATGAGGAATCAATGTTGAGCTAAATTGTGAGAAAAATTATTTGATGTTGCCGCACTAAACTCATTAAAAGATAAACTCACAAATTAAGTTCAGTTCCTTCACTAACAGGTTCAGAGATGCCTCCTCAGCCACGAGGTGAATAAAAATTTTAATTGAGTCGGTATTTGTGGAGTAAAGCAACTGTTCAACACCTGAAATTTCTTCTCTTTTTGGGTGCAGTCAAGGACCCTCTCCAGCCCAGTGCAATCCAACAGAGCAGAAAACAGAATCCCAGAATGGCTTGGGTGGGAAAGGATCTTAAAGATCATCTCATTCCAACCCCTTTTCATGGGCAGGGAGAACAATTTGGACAGAAGTTGGGAGCCTGCAGCAAGACGTGCCATGTTTGGGGGAGTTGGAGAAGCTGTAGCAATTCTGGATATCACCCTGGGACTGGTGATCAGCAGCAACTTCTAATAACCAGGAAAGGCTCCATGAGAGACAGCAACAGCCTGGTTTTCGGTGGGAAAACTCTCATATTCCAGGACTGCAAAATAGAGTCACTAATGAATAATTCAGAGGCTCTTGCTGTGATAGACATTACATGCAGGCATTGGCAGCACCCTCAGAAAAGGAGAAATTGTGGCGCTGATGAGCCGAGCACAACTTAATTCTCCAAAATTTCCTTTTGCCCAAATCCCTGGGCCCCTCAGTGGCTCAGCAGTCACCAGCTCTTCCCCACCAAGACTGGATGTGGCTCTTTGAGGTCCCCTTGGCCTGAGTGACAATTTGGGGACCTTGTGGCCTCCCCCAGCCCTCTGCCCCCTGTGGCTGCAGCCTGGAGGTAATCGGAGCTGCCAAACCCAACACACGCCCAATTCTGAATTCTGCTGCTTTTTCCAGTCGCTGCTCATTGATCTATTAATCCAATTTTGGGTAATGAGCAGCCAGCCAGCCTGCAGTGGGCAAAGCCAGCAGCTGAACAGTCAGTGACACCTCGTCCCCTGTGCCCAGCTCTGCTGTTAAATCCTTGCAGTCACTAACCAGGAGCATTTCTGCTGCTCCTGGAGCCAAAAATGCTCAGCTTGGATTCCTTCTCTGCATTGCTGTCCAAACCATGGAACACAACATGATAAAAAACAGACTCGAAGTGGGGTTTTATCCCTCTTTTGCAGCATGATTTGTCCCTAAAGCTCTCCCTGAACCTCCTCTCCTGGCTAAACCCCACCTGAAAGCAGGGCAGGCTGGAAAATGCACACACATCAGGTGCCTTCACAAACCAGCTCATGCACAGCCATGGAAAAAGGAGGTGGGAATTGTGCTCCTGCTTCTACACCATCATTTAATTCCAGAAGCGCACTTGCAGGGCAGGGACAGTGAGGTTTGACACCTTCCCTCCACCTCAGGCACATTCCTGGAGTCACATCCCAAGTCACAGGCGCAGAGCCAGGCACAGAAATCATCTCCGTAACAAGTCACTTAAATATCTTCGACGTGTGCAGAGAGTTAATTGCATCCAAAATAATTTTATCAGCAAGAGACTGCCCCAGACGATGCAGGAAGCATCTGATAGTGCAAGAAATACAGTTTGTGGTTTTCCAAGGCCAGCACGCAGCTTTTCATTTGTGCTTCCCCCAGCAGCACGTGTGACTGTGGCCACTCACAGCTAGGAGACGATGCAGATTATTACCCGAGGAGTTCTGGGGTACAAATGAATAATGGAGCTATTCCAATCTAAAGTCCCAGATGGAGAATTGCTTACAAGCATCTGAGAGTATAAAAGTTTTACTCTCCCATCATGGTCCCCGAGGGAAGCCCCATAAATGTTTCTAACTGGAGGTTCTGCTACCAACAGCTCGTTTTCCCTCCTGGCCCCAGAAAGGCCATGAATCACAGAGCTTTTAACCAGCAGTTTATATCACATCCTCCCCTAATGGTTCTGGGGGAAAACCACCAAACTGCAACAGCAGAACATCAACCGCTGCCAGTGATTAGAGCTACAATTAATTTGCTGTATGGATAAAACAATCCTCATTGGGCCACGAATGGGGGCACTCCCAGGGGCAAGATGTGAAGAGCATTAGGGGCTCAGGAAGGAGATGGAAAGATAAAAGAGAGAAAGAAATGCCCTTTTTCTGAGTTTCTTGTAACTTTAGTGCTGAACAGGGTAAAAAAACATCAACCTGCTGCCGTAAACTCACAAAAGGCTCCTCTCAGCACAACTTAAAGCATTTCCCATGCATGGTCTGCAGCCACAAGATAAAAAAAGTGCTCGAGATTCTCCTCCCGATTCTGCCATGCACCAGTGACTCCTGAAACAGCAGGCAGAGCAGATGTTGTGCTGACTTCCATGCAATGGCATGTGACAGCCACCTTGATTGTCCTTTCCCAGCCATTTAATTCAGTTACTGGGGGAAACAGTGACACTGACACATCTGCAAATGCCATGTGTTCCCATAAATCAAGCATTTATATCTCTTCTTCTTTTTTTTTTTTTTTCTTTCTTTTTTTTTTTTTAAATGGGAAAACCATAAACCCAATTTGGAAGGTGCTTAATGGAACATCACAGTAGCAGAAGCACCAGCAGATGTGATGTGGCTCCAACAACTCCAGAGGAAAAAAAAAAAGCCCAAAACACTGAGCATTTGAACATGACTGGATCTGCATCCTCGCAGGGGAAGTGGGAAATTTATCCCTATCCAGTTCTACCTTGGGAAGGCTCATGAGGGTCACCCAAGAGGAAATTTGTCAGTTGCAATAAGCTGTCAGCAGATCTGTTCAGCTACAAATCTCCTCAGAGAGCATCTTCCCTTCCCAAAGCCCAAAATCTGATGCCAGTAACAAAATAAAACAAAAATAATTAACTTTATTCAGCAACAGTTTTGTGTTGATACGGGAAACCAGCAAGGCAAGAGTTAATATAACATGATTTGCTTTTAATCAGGGAAAATCTGCATGAATCAGAAGGTTGTACCCATTCCAAGGACATGAAATAGTCCAAGACAGACAAAGGCTTCAAGGCATTACCTCCACAAAAAGGCAATCACAGGCCAAAAACAAAACATTAGCAAGAACAAAAGAAAGAAGTCAACCTCACAAAGTCAACAGCCTGGCTTCCCAAGTGCCTGCGGAAAGAGCAATATTTTCATTCCAAAACACTGCTGCTCTTCTCAAAAGCCCTTTAGTCTTCCCCTCTCTATAATTTCCTCAGGGTGAAAGATGCATAAGGAAAAAAAAGAAAAATAAAAAACCCACCACCCAGTGCTTTTAAGCAGCCAAGAATAAATGTATTGTGCAATATCGCTGCTGAAGTTCAAGAGTAAGGGAATCCACTTTGTCACAGTCACTTTCAATGAACACTCCATTTTATGATAAGTTTCATAAAAACTGCTTAATTCAACATTTATTAAAGTACTGAAGATAGATGAAAGGTGTAGAAAGAGGAATCTTGCCAATCAATCATCCTGTTGAGAATGAGCACCCAAATGATCAGAATGAAGACAGGCTTTTCATGTACATATGGTCTGCCAGGTAGGATGATTGAATATTCTTGCATTTTTAATCAAAATCTTCTTGCCATTGTACTACCACACTCTGGTATTTTCTTCCCCCCACTAAATATTAGCACTCTCTTCCCCTTGGGATTGAGTTGCTTGCAATGTTCCCAAAGAGAAAAGGAAAAGTCTTGGGTGAAAAGGTGCTCGGTAAAAGATTGAGTGAGGAAAAACTTTCATTTTAACAGATTTTTTTTTTACCAAAAAAACCCCACAACTGATTAGAAGTGAACACTGAGGCACAGCTTCAAATGATATTACAAAGGAGAATAAAATGGTTTCATGCCAGATAACACGATTTGCATTTCAAACTGCACATGCTAAAAATGTTTTGGGATGGAGATCACTTTTTAATAAGGAACTTTTATAGCTTATTGTTCAAGGAATCTTTGCTGGAAATTATACTCCTGGGCATAATCATGCTGCAAGACTATTGATGAAAACCTGAACATTTGGGTGAATCTGTTCTAAAAATACCCAGCCAGGGCAAACTGTGACTTCTTCCCTCTAACTGTGAGGTTTTCCAGGGAATACCAGCCCAACCTGGGATGGAGCTGCAAATTAATTTTTTTCTGGCTCTCCTCTCAAGGTTCCAGCCCATGAGCAATGGAGAGAAAAGCCTTATTTATTAGCACCAAATAAAAAAAATAATTTAAAATCACTTTTTCTGTCCTTTCTCTAAATAAAGACCCATGTGAGACCAGCTCAGCTTGGTGCAAAAAAAAGCAGCTAATAGGATTTCTCCTAATCCTTTTAACATTTTTGGAGACTCCAAGAAACAGGCTCAGGATTGTAAAAGAAAAGAAAGGAACCCGGAGCTCTTCTGATTTCCATATTCACCTAGTTCCCCTTCAATGGAATTGTAAAAGTTACAGTTCAAGTCTTAAGTGATAACATATGGTGCAATAAACACTATTATCAGCTTGATGAGTTATTGTAAGTAACCACCCAAATTGCCAAAGCTTTTCCTTGGGGTGGAACAAGCTGGAACTGAATACAGATTCCCTGTAATTTCACAAGTGGGAACATTTATCACAGCGAAGTTGTGAATTATTTTCGCCTGTTAATACCCTGTAAGTGCCAATGTTCTCTTTCAAAGCTTGCAATATCTGGTGGAAAGATAATGATTCCTGTAAAATTGATTGCTCCCCTTTGAGTAATAAGAGAAGTTTGTAGTTTGTAAATAGTACGAGACAAAGGCACAGGCACAGTGCTACCACTTAAATCATCTGCATCGGGTTCTTAAATACTTCTTCCCTCTCTGCTTCTTCAGTTCTGCACACAGAGCAGGACAATTAAAAGAGTAATGCTGAAACAACCAACCCAAAGTGTTACTAGAGATAGCCAAAGTCTCTTATAAACAAATCTACAGAAGGACAACTGCATCTGCTGAAACAAACTCCCGTTTCCTGATTTCCTCCTTTGGTGCAAGGGAATAGAGCAACACCATTCATTTCAAAATCTCCCAACCTCAAACTGGGCCCTGCTCACAATAGGACACACTAAAAAAGGCCTTTGAAAATAACATTTTTTTCATTTTCACCAACTCCAGCCTCAAGTTCCATTGCACAGAAGAAGGAGAAGCTGGAAAGAAAGATGCACTTGCACGGGAATAAAAGAAGAAAATATTCTTTTCACTTCTGGCACTTGAAGAACTTTCCAAGCTAACAGAGAACAGCCTACCTACTCAAAGTCTGCAGGAGTTTTCTGTGGATTTCAGAGAGGTCTTGCCAAGACAGATGAGGCAATCCATCACCCCAGAGGCAGTTGCTGCTCTCTGGAATTGATATTACAAAGCAGGGTGAGGAATCCCAGGAGCAGCAGTGGGTTTGTGACGTGGTGTTGGGTGCTCCAAGGCCTCACAAAGGCTGGATTTCTCTTTAGGATTGCAGCTCCTGGGACATTTGCAGCATCACCTTCAGCTGTGGATTATCTCTTGTTTAATAGGCTCAGTTGGGGTTCTGCCTGATTGGGATGGGGAGAGCAGGGAAGCCTTAAACATTAACAACTGAAGATCCTAATTTGTTGGAACCCTGGACATTAAAATGTGGGGGGGTTTATCTTCTTTTCTCAAGCGGGGATCGAGAGATGGATTTTCATGTTCTGACTCAGATGTTTATTAATTCTTACCCACAGCAGAGTTTACAAGTTCTGAATTCTTGCTAACAAAGTGAAAAATGGCTCTAACTCTTTACGAGATCTTTTAAGCACAAACTGTCCAATTATGAAATGACTCCTAAATTATTTTTACTTTTAACCCAATACCCACCCACCCGTGGCCCACAATACAGATTTTTCTTCCCAGTTACCAGACACCACCCAGACCCATGAAGAAGGTGAAAGAGAAGGAGTTAGCCTGTGCCCTAAATCCTCCATCTCTCTTTAAATATATTACTGTAGTCTAAACTCTTAAACTCTAAGTTTTCCACCCTGTGGCATCACACACTCCTATTCAAACTCCACACCCACAATCCCAGTGCTGTCACTCAATTTTGGGAGCCTTTTTCACTGCCTCAGGTCAAATGTAGCATTGAGGGTCAATGTCTATGAGCACAGAAAGCCTGAAATTCTCAGCTTCCAGGGTTCCAATGTCTCCCCCTCTTGTCTGAACCATGAAAACTGCTCTGACAGCTCTGTCAAACCTCTGTAAGATACACTCAAGTGGACAAGGCACAAACACCATAACTGTGATGACCACCAATACACAGATGCCTCTTTTCAAAAGTTCTCTCTTACACAGTGGTGTAAGGCCCAACCAACCAACCAGATCATTTAACCATGTAGGAGCTTGTGTTTTCTGAGAGCTCCATGCCCTGCTTCTGCTGCCCAGAGCTGGCCCAGGGGCTCACTCACAGCTGGCCCAAGGGACACACTCACAGCTGGCCCGGGGACTCACAGCTGGCCCAGGGGCTCACTCACAGCTGGCCCGGGGACTCACAGCTGGCCCAGGGGCTCACTCACAGCTGGCCCGGGGACACACTCACAGCTGGCCCGGGGACACACTCACAGCTGGCCCAAGGGACACACTCACAGCTGGCCCAAGGGACACACTCACAGCTGGCCCAGGGGCTCACTCACAGCTGGCCCGGGGACACACTCACAGCTGGCCCAAGGGACACACTCACAGCTGGCCCGGGGACACACTCACAGCTGGCCTGGGGGCTCACTCACAGCTGGCCCAGGGGCTCACTCACAGCTGGCCCGGGGGCTCACTCACAGCTGGCCACCCCACTCAGACTCAGCTGGTCACACATTGTCCATGTCCTGAGCAAACAGTGCTGCACCCCCAAAGAGCCAACCTGGGCTGAACCCCTGCAAACAGGGCCAGCAGCAGAGCTGGGACACAGGGCAGAGGGACAGGGCCACCTCACACCCAGGGCTGTAACACAGCAGAGCTAAAATCACAGAGTCAGCGGCAAGGGCAACTTTTAGATTCCTATTGCTTTAAGCAAAAGGCTCCCCCATCCTCCTCATCTCCAAAAATACCACAAAAAGACAGACTGCTGCTGCAGCTCACCACATCTGAAAATCATTTCAGTTTCATGGAGGGGGGAGAAATAAGCAATAAAATAAATCCAGTCTGATTATTTTGAAAAGGACAAAGACAGCAGAGGTGACAGAGGTGTAATTGTTAGTCAGCCTTACAGCACTTTCCAGTAGAGGTATTTAACATTTGATTCCACTGATAAGAAAAATAATAAACAAAGTTATTATGAAAGCTCTCTATCTGTCAGCCAAAAGTTCAGTGAATCATTTATGAGTGTGTACCTAGAGCTTCTTTCCCTTCTATTCTCTTTTCCCATCAGAACCTGAAGCTAGTTACTTTTTTTAAAGTGTTGTTTTTATTTCCTAAATCAACCTGAAAGGAATAAAATATTGCAATGAGCAAAAATACAAGATAAATGTTTGCAGTTCTGTAATTCCTCGAAATGTCAAATAAAAACATAAAAACGTATGCTCTGTAAGTTTTCAGCTGAACTTGGCATGACAGTCCATCTATTATTTAAAAGATGTTGAAGCTCAATTCATGAATTATTAAATTCTTGTTACATTTAGTTTTCAAGGGAAAAAATTATTTCATTCAATAAAGGAAATTCAATTCGCTCTATAATACTTCCCTAAAAAACACGGAATTTCAAGTTACTCTGAAAAATAGAAGAAATAACTAGTCCGAGCTCCCTAACATTCCTGCCTCATTAAAGGGATGCTCTTAATATTCAAACCCCATCGACAACCCCTCAGCATCCCTGCACAAACATGCCACGTGTGGAACCACCTGCAGTGCAGGAGAGGGGCTGCAGGGAGCCCCTGAGCCTTGGGTGCTGTGAGCTGGGATCCTCCAGCCTGTTCCCTTCCCATTTCTCATCACTGACCTCAAACCAGGCTCACACCACGGCAGGGCACAGGCAGACCAACAACCAGAGCTCTGTGCTGAGATGTGGGAAATCTGGATTCCAAGTCACACCCAGGAGCCTTCAGAAGGTGTCTCGGAGGTGAAGAGCTGCCCACCAGAGAGACCCCAGGCTGCTCACCTGATGGAAATTGAGGTTCTGGAGTTTAAAAGGGTATATCCCTCTTCTGAAGGGCACTCCTAGTGATGATTACTGGATAATTCCAGGTAATGAACTTCTTGCTGGCCCCCTCAGCCCGTGCAGTCAATGGTCACTGTGCCAGGAGAGTCAGGGCTGGAACAGGAATTCCCTGCAGGACAGCAAACCAGACCTCACCCAAAGGAACCTGCTCATGCCTTAGCTCAGCCAGCAGACCTCTGCTCTGCACCTTTGGAACTTCATTTGTACAGTTTTGCTAATCCATGATTGGTTCTGCTCTGGAGTGAGGACTTAATAGTTACAGGGATTCTAAAGAAACAGCTAACCGAGCTGATTTAATAAGAGACACAAAACAAACTCAATGGCTCTACTTAGGCTGCCTAATAAAGTTATTTCACTGTACTCTGGGGGTTGGCTATTCAATTGGCTTCTAAAAATCCATGCTGATATTCCTCAAAGGCTCTGAACAACAAACTGTCACAGGTGCAGTGGCTGCTCTGTGTGACAGGTATTTCAAAGACAGCTACTCAAGCATAGAATCCCTCAGATAAAAAAAGGCAATAAAATTATATTATGATGAAGCTGCCATAATCATCAAGCAAATTTACAATGCCTAACTGATTAGCTTACATAGATAAATTCTCCAACACCCACTGGGGTATTTTTCCCTAAGTGAGAAGATAAGCTCTGAGTTTGTTTGCTGCATTTTTCGAAGAAATGGTTTAAGCCACCACCATTCCAGGAACAAGCCAGAAGAAACATTGCTATTCAACAGCAGCAAATCCTCCTCTAAAAAACAAAAGTGTTAAATGCAAGCTTTGTAAAATATTCATTTGTTTAGCCGTGAGTTAATAAATTTTCAAAGTCGATTTTGACACGATGTCATCATAAATGCAAACTAGCACTGAACTGCTGGAATTATTTTCTTAAAGTGTTTTATCTGTGTTGGCCTCCTGACATTTCTTCAGTGCTCGAGCCCTAAACAAGACTCATTTCCAGAGGCAGGCACAAGGATGTCAGGTAAACACTCCTCCACGTCTGGATACTCTGTCAGAACGGGTTCAGAGAGAAACTTCAAAGGGTTTTGCATTTTCCACCAATTTCTGCACCTCAAAAACACTAAACAAAAAAATAAATATTCACTCAATCCCCCCAGTGCTGCATCCTGACTGGGAGTAGGAAGTCACTCTGCTCACAGTTAACTACTGGGTGAAAAAGCCTGGATCATTCCTGAGGAGCCAAGGGTCCTTGAAATATGAGAAGAACAGAGGAGAATTGGCTGATTGTCTTCTCATTCAACACCAGAGTTTGTGACCTGTGTCTGAATGTCTTGTTAACATCACCCAGCTCAATAACAGACCAGCTCCTGCAGGAAAAATCCAGCCTCTCTAGTGGAATGCAGGGATGAGCACGTCCAGTCTCCCAGAATACACCATTAACTGTCTAGAAAGGGACTTCTTGTTGGACTGTTATTCTTTTTATTATGATACATGATGCCACTCTCAAAGAACAGTGATTTAGTCTTCTTTGTAAATAGAGTTATTGATTGGAGCTCCTCTAAGAGCACTTCTCCCAGCCCTGCTGCTCTCAGGCTCCATAAAACAAGGAGCCATTCCTGCCTTTAGGTCTTCCCCAAGGTTTTGGGTACAGCCCAGCCTTCCAGCTCAGAAACAAATCGAAAAAGAAATAAAATCACCTACTGAACACCAACTAGAGGGTTGGTTTTTTTTTCTCTTTGGACATCTTGCATTCCAGGTCTGTGCCCATGACCACATCCAAGATGTGCCTGGAGCAGGAGGGGTGACCTGTCCCTGTCCCATGGTGAGGACAGAGCAGTGTCCAAATGCCCATTGTCCCCTCTGCTGTCACCACCAGTGTGGGCAAAGCCCATTTCCTCTGTGGGGACAGTGCAGGCTCTGAATCAATATTAGAACAATCTCCGTGGGCACAGTATCACCACTCAAACTGCTTGCAGAGCTCTCTGTGCTTTCCAGGGGAGCCTGGGAGGTATTTCTGCCCTTTAACTGAAGCATTTTGTCAGTTCCTGATTGAGAGTTACATAAATCAAGGTTCACTGCGTCTTCACTCTTCTCTGACTCAAACTGCACAGAAGTATTTTTGGTAGCTGTGAAGAACACTGAAACACAAAAATAACTTCCAGGGAAGCAGTACTGGCACAAGAAGCATATTTTCAACAATTGAACCGAAGTAGCTGGTGCTGTTAGAAAGGCAAGGTTTGTAAACTAACTGCATGTGTCCCACTGTGGGACAGTCCCAGCTGTCTGCAACTGAACTCCCAAAATAAAGAGAAAACTCATTCTTTTCAATGAATATTACATTGCAAAGTTACCACACAACTTGCCTACAAAACACTTCCAACCCCAGAGTGTATTAAAGAAATCCAACTTTTCCTCTGCCTGAGGTGAGGGAGAAGCAGCAATCACATTCTCTGCCACTGCTGGAGATGGAAAGTCAACCACTTCCAGCCTGGAAATGTCAGAATTGAGACTGGCTGTGCAACCTCAATTTGCCCCCTCGTGCCTGTGCATAATGATGTGGGCTTTAATTACCTGAACATGATCTCCACTTTTAAGATCCTGCCTCAATCAGCCCAGGGCTGGAGGAGTGAGGTCTGTAGGATTATAGACCAGGCAACATTAAAGCAGGAAAATGGATTATCTGCTTGTGTCAAAGAAGCTCCATAACCTGAGAAGGGAATTAAAGGAAGAATTCCAGCCTTTTTCACCTCCACTACTCCCTCCATAATCATGAGACTCACAGAACAAGCATTTCTCTGGTACCCCTGACAAAAAAACGTGCATCTGCATTTCCCAAGCTCCCCACAGCACTGTTTTAATGCCAAGGTCAAGCTCTAACAAAGCCCCAAGGCTGATGTTTATCCAGCTCCACCATTTGGAAATTATCACAGCTTAAAATGGGTGACGTTCTGGTTGACACTGAGGAAGATTTTTCTCTCAGGCCAGTGTTTTCTGAGAGCAGAGGAATTTTTTCAATGATGCAAACCCTTTCCAAGGTTTTCACTCCTCACTGTACCTTGGACAACTGTCTCCAAGCCAGGCCTGAAATGTCCATCCAACCCATGCCCTAACCAGGAGGTCTGACTGGTCTGTAACCCATCCCAGCACTAACTGGACTTTAATCCCAGCTCTAAGCCTTGTCCACCTCCAGGACAAGCAAAACATTTTTGGTTGAGATCTGAAATAAACTGAAAAATGATAAATAAAACAGGTAATTTCATTTAAGCAACAACAGGCTGACTTCCCGGTTAGAATTCCAGTTTTTAAGGATATCCCCATGGCCCTTTCCTGTATCAGGTCTGGGCTCCTGCAATGCAGGTTGTGCTCTAAAATTTGCTATAATTTAAAACCATTTAATATTTAAAACACTGCTTTTTTTTTTTTTTCCCTACCATTTCTAAAACAAAAAGAGTTGCTACTGTTCAGTTTTTGATTCAAACTCTAAAAGGAGCAGTGTGAGAAATGCTTTAAATTTTTGAGGTTTCAGCACCACTGCAGTATTTATGAAAAAACAGAGAGAGTCCCTTAGCAGGGCACAGCTGGCACATGAACCTCAGCATGGAAAAGTTTCTGGAAATTCTTCTGATTAAGGGAGAATCAGCACTTCTCTACCCTCTCCTGGCCAGAGACCAAACTCTCCCGTGCTGCTGCTTTCATCCCAGGCTTTGGAAGGCAGGCAGCTCTCAGCATCCCTCCAGCAGGGAGCGAAATCCATCCTGCTGGAAGCCTGGTGAGAGCTGGGAGCTCTGCCCTCACCTTCCTTCAGCTCCAAAATGTGCTGCAGCTTCAGAGTCGTTTTTTTTCTCCCCCTCTCCTGTAGATCTTTGTAAGAGCCACAAATCCCTGGTTACTTTTGATTTACAATCGAGGCAAGGTCATCCTTATAATGAAAAAAAAACAAGGTCTGTATTTTCAGACACCAAGATACAATTTATCATAGAGATCAATGGCACTTTTATTCTCTATAGAGATGAAGTGTCCATTTTGCAGTAAAATTATCAGAGGGGTTTTCTCCTTTTTCTCTCCTTTAAAAGCCTCTTGCAGGTGCTGCAGCAGTTGAAAACCAAATTGTAACAGAACATTTCAGCGTCAGCATCCAGTTCTCCAGGCTGCCTTTCTAAAATAGATTTCACTTTTCTTATATTAGTGGCTGGAAGAAAAAGGGACGGGGAAATCTGTGAAACCAGAGGTGTTTGGGTGGTGAAAGGTAAAACTAATGGTACCCCCTGAAGTAAAGAGGTCTTTCTAAGCCCTTTCAATTAAAATAATTTCCCCTTCCCAGCTCTCCCAGTGTCCTCATGTCTGGCAGTCACACCAGCCCG
Source organism: Sylvia atricapilla (assembly GCF_009819655.1). Classification (NCBI taxonomy): domain Eukaryota; kingdom Metazoa; phylum Chordata; class Aves; order Passeriformes; family Sylviidae; genus Sylvia; species Sylvia atricapilla. The sequence goes on from NC_089150.1 coordinate 3,399,918, forward strand.
GGCCAGGCTGAAGCAACCACAGTGGATGATCCATGGGGTTACCCAGAATCACCTTTTTTTTCCAAATAGGACTTTTAGGTTTTGTTTGATTTGAAGCCCTACTTGGAAGACGTTTTTTAGCTCATCCAGGAACCATTTGGGGCATTTTCCCTTGCTAAGACTGGGTAATTATCACCAGCTTTAGAGTTTATTTAGGATCTGAAGACACAGAAACGCTCTGTAGATAGGGAATGGAGAACTGTCTGTCCCAGATGTTTATTGCTCTGACCCAAACGGGGATCAGTGGGACTGAGCTCTCCAGGCTGCTCCTGGACAAAACCCAGCCATCCCTAAGCTCATTGTCACCATACCTGGCACAGTCACAGCGGGGTGAAAACATCATTTCCTGGTTTCTTTGTCATCTTTTCAGCCAGCCCGGGCTCTGGAAGCTGGGACAAACAGGTGCCTGTGGCAGCACCTTGGACCTGCACCAGGGAGATGGAGCAGCAGCAACTCCCCAGCCTAAATCTCCTGCAAGGCAATAAATAATGTGCATTCCCACCCTGCCTGAGGTGCAGCCTCGCTCTCCTCTGCCCACTGAATCCCACGCCAAGATAAGCTTATTGAGAGGATTTCTTCTTGAAAGCCACTCCTTTAAAGCACCTGAAATTCCTGATTTTATTGATGGCTGCCAAGGATTACAACTTCATTCACATGAATTTCCCTTAAGCTCTATTCCTGCCCTCAGCTAACCACAAATTTCAGCAACGGAAGGCGTTTTAGAGCTCTCCTGGTGTTCAGTTCCATTGGAAATTATTTGCCACGCGTGTTCAATATTTTCACCTTATCCTGTAGCTCCCAAATTAACATTTTTCTCTTCACTGATTTTAGAGCTGCTGAAGAGAAAGGAATTTTCTGCACCCAGGGGTGTCCAGTCCTGCACTGCTGCTGCATCCCTCTCCAACCAAATGGTTGGAGATATTGGCATAGGTAGGACAACACTTGTTCATGGGAATTTCCTTAACTCGATGATTTCCTGTTAATAACAGTTGAAAGATTAAAGGGAACCTTTTTAGTCTCTGCTTAGTCCTGTCAAATAACCATAATTACTTCCAAAACAAACCCAAACTAAGTCCACTGGATGTTTTAGTACCTTCAAGGTCTTGCCCAAGTACATTTTTCCAACCACCCTCTCGAGGCAGCATGAGAAGAACCATATGCTTGCGCTGATGAGCCATACTCATCCTCAAGGTCCTACTTCACCTCTTCCAGATACATCAAGTGGAATATTTAAAAAAAAAAAAATTCTCTTCTCATGTTTTTTTTTGTCACTATCTTTACATTTCATTCAGTTTTGCCCTGACTTGTAGGTCAATGCCAGCACAGGCCCTCTGGATGTATTTTTGTGGAGCATTTTGAGGAGAAAAGATTCCACAGCACAATAACAGTTTTTCAAAGATCTTGAACCTTCCTGAATAAGTCACTGAGCTGTTCCTTACAGGTATTTTCAGTGATACCATAATACAAAAATCTTACTTTTCATCTGATCCACATTAACAATAAACTATTCAAACACAACCTGTTTGGGGCCCTGATTCAGCTCTGCTTTGGGTTCATTTGCTGCTTCAAGAAGAGAGTTCAAAACGAGCTCCAAAAACCACCTGCTTGTTCTCATTCTGCAATCACTTCACAATCAGCCTACAAGGTATTAAAGGACTGCAAAAGTGCACGACAATGGAGCAACAAGGGAACAGAGGCACAGCAAAATCATCTCCTTGATCCAGCTGCGTCCTGAGCACTGTCATTTCCCACCCACCACCACTTGTGTAGGAATGAAAGGTTCAGCTTTCAGAAATGAAAAATATCAGTGAGGGTTGTTTTTGGTTTTTTTCTGGCCTCGTAGATCATCAGAGACATTTCAGGACAGTTGCTGCTCTTGGCTGAAGCATTGCCCAGATTGGAAGCACCAATCTTCCCCAGAACACTCCAATCTCAGTGGGAGAAACACCAGAGCAGCTCCCCTGCCACCAGCAAAACACTTCAGATTTTTCATTTTGTGACTTCAGCCAAACCAAAACTCAGAGCAGAAGCGACTTAATGATCCAAAGCCAGGATGAGATTGAACTTGCACGTATGTGGAATTATTCTAGATTCTGTAAGACAAAATGAAGGAGGCAATGGGGTTTCCACAGGTTGGGATGAGCTAAGGGAATCAAATCTAACAATTTTAAGGAGAAGAGTGAGGAAAACCAAAACAAAAGCATTTTAAAGTTATAGATTCAAAACAGCAACTGATTTTTTTTTTGGGGGGGGGGGGGGGGTGAGATTTTGATTATCATTTTTGCCTGTACTAGGAGACACTGTGTACACCCTCCTCTCCAGGGATTTGCCAGTTCATCCTTCCCTCCTCTCAGCCCAGCAGCAGAAGGTGGACCAGACACCCAGAAAGGAGCAGAGAGCAGATTTTCTTCATCGTTTGGGTTTTGCACTTGTAGCTGAAGGCTCTGCAGTGATTTCAAGGCAAATGGAAAAGCCAGGTCTCCTCACTCGGTATAAACCTTATCATCTGCCCATGAGACTGCTGAAAAACTGCTTTAAAACAAATTCGCACGGGAGAGACAAAGGCCACCAAAAAAAGGGTTGGGTTGTTTATATGGGTTTGATTTTTTTTAAAACTATAAATAAACCATGATTCCTTTTTCTTGTTTAACTTCACCAAACCTCCTATTGTTTATGTATTTCATCAGGAACCACCCACAAGAGGGGCAGCCTGGAGATTCAGGATCGCCTTGCCCAGCACGTGCCAAAACAAAGCTTCCCTGTGCTTCAGCGTTCAAAAACAGCATTCAATTTATCAGAGGCAGCAGCAGATGGGAGATCATCACAGAAAGAATACTTTTTAATTACCAAAACATATGTGCTGATGCAGTGCATCGCAGTTGTGAGGTTTTTGTGCAACTTAGAAAAAAGTTTCTGGACAAAGGTGACATATTTTTGGTCGTGTTTCACAGCAAAACACTTGTTAACATTTTGTGTTTAAAGCCAATCTCAGACTGTGAAGAATACTGGGTGAATGGAAAGCTGAGTCTTGTCCACACACCTTCAGCGTTTGCCTTCAGATATAACCAAGAGCAAAGCTGGGAAATGGAGTTAAAAAAACTTATTGGAAGAGAAAGGAAATAAACCTGAGCAAAATTGAGTTCTTTGCTCTTGCAGGATGCACAGCACAAGGAGGCAGATGGCTTCTCACAACTCCTTTATCTCAGTGCCCACAGATAAACCACTCACATCCCTAAACTCCACTAAGAGCTCTATAGAAAGCTCACACTGCCAAAGAGTCACATTTCTGGGTGCTGGATACCAATAGCAGCAAGCAGTTATTAAAGTTATCTTTTGTTATGCCACGAACCCCACGCTGAGGAAATTCCAGCTCTCTTCTGGTCACACACAGCTCCCAGCAGATACAAACTCCCACCAGCCCAGAGCAGGCTGTGTGTCCATCACTGCCCTCCCCACTCCCCATCTGCTGTGAGGAGCAGAGGCATTAATCGGTGCAGAGTTACTCACACAGCCCCTGCCGTGCTCCTCAGCCCTGCTGCAGCTCCCTCTGCTCCAGGAGAGCTGGAGAAGGAACCAAAATCCACCTCAGCCTCCACTCTGACCAGCCTGGAGCAGCCTTTACCTCGGATGGAGCTGCCAGCCCAGCCCTGTTTGTGTCTCAGGCAGCCAGAGATGTCCTGGTGCCTTAAAAGCTCCTTAAAACCTCCTATAAAGCCCCTTAGAACCTCCTTAAAAAAACCCTAAAACCTCCTTTAAAAACCCTTAAAACCTTCAGCAGAAGTTTGGGATTCCACCCCATTGATTCCACCAATGATTCACAGTCTACAGATTTAAAAAAGGCTTCTCCCATTGCCAGGCTCCAACAGGAACAGAAAAGCTCCACAGAGAAGTGATGAGAAGGGGGAAAAAACAGGCAGTAAATGAATCAAATCTCGGTTTTCAAAGTTGCCCCAGACAGAGGAAAATACCAGAAGTTGCCCCAAACAGGGGAAAATGCAGAGACAACTGGAAAGTAACTCTATTTCTAAGGTAGCACATCATATATGGTAGAAGATCCTGCTAGCACAGCTGAATAACCAGCAGGACAAGGTCAGAGGCACCCAGGAGAGCTGAAACTGCGTGTTGGGAATATCCTGAATTAATAAAAGCAAGTGGCAGACCTCCTGTGCTTGATTTTTTTGTTGTTATCTCTGACAGTGCTGCAGGAAGCAGGAAAACAAGGATAGATAACGCTGCCTAGAAACCTCCTGGCGGGGAATGCAGCACCATGGGAACAGGGCAAGGCTGGCTTTGGAGCAGGACCAGGTGAACCCAGCTCCTGGCAGCAGCCCCAGCCCAGCTCCACTCACTGGATTGTTCTGGAAACCAGGAGCAGGAGCTCCTCCTCTCCCACACACTGCCACCAATCCTGTTCCCAGCAAACACAGCACCTGGTAACACCCCAGCTGTGCCAGCAGATACCCAAACTGCCCTCTCCTGGGAGATCTGCCCCCTAACAGAGGCCAACATCACCCTCTGCTCCAGCTGGGAGTCACAGCCCTCATCACATTTCCACTGGTTTCACTGGAGTCACATCACATTTCCATTGGAGTCACAGCTCTCTTTGGAACATCACATTTCCATTGGTTTCCTTGGAGTCACAGCTCTCTTTGGAACATCACATTTCCATTGCTCCTTGGCTCCTTTTCCTGTTGGAAACGGTTGCCATCATTTCCTCACCTGCTGTGATACACAGACAGGAGTTTTGTGCCTTTTTTCCTCTTCTTTAAATCCTTGTGTTAAGCAAGTAGCTCAGAAAAAGGAATCAAAGCTGTCATTCCGTGCAGTGGAATTTTTCATTTGTCTTTCTGTTCCTCATTAGTCATTAGTGATGCACAAATTCTTTTCCTTTCTTTATCCTTTGCCCATCTCCATCCTTTCTACTTTGCAATGTACATGGACTTTTGTGTTACAAATTCTTCAAAGACATCATTACTCTTCGCATTGATATGCACTGAAATAATCTTTGTAATCTATGATCAAAGACTTGCTCTATCTGGCTGCAGTCATTTCCTTTCTTTCCCCTTCCCAGTCAGCCATTTTTACTTCTATTTAGTTTTGCTACCAAAAAAAGCCAACAAATCAGAAGGACAAGGCCACAGCGAGCCATAACTGGTGATGTCCTTTATTTGGATTTCCTTCTGCCTTTAATGCTTGGGCAGAGCTTCTCCCACACAACCCCTGAACCCAAATCCCTCCTCAAAACTCTTCTGCCAGGGCAGGTGATGTTCAGAGGCTGGAATTTCCTCAGCCCTGGTGTTTCTTCTCCAGATTTCTAATGATGGAATTTTTGCACAGGTATTTTCCTTTTAGGGGTAATCTGAGGAAAGGCAGATCATAAATCAAGGCCTGGACTGAAATGGGGATGATCATTTTTGCAGAGGCACACAAGGACTGTAGAAAATAATTCTCTGCTGGGTTCTTTAGCCAGTAAAATACTGAATTCTCTTCACAGCGCTTTAACCCATGCACATTCTTTTTCAGTTTTTAATACTTATGTTCCTCTGTCATCCAATTCTGAGCAGTTCCCCTCTCCTCTTTATTTCCTGAGCCTTCCATTCCACAAAGCTGAAGCTTCCACTTCCCCCACGATTGCCTCGACATTCATGAATGAACTCGGGATGCTGAACTTTGTCAAAGCTGCTTCCTGCACCCAAGTTTTCACTCAGGAATGTTCATCTGCGCTCAGAGCCATTCCTCAGCTCTTCCAGGTTATATTATCCCGACATTTGAATTCAGAGAGGAGGTTCCTGTAGTACTTAGATGCCCTCTATATCAATATATTTGATTTAAACGGGTTTTGGAGGGTTTTTTTGGTTGGTTCTAGAGTCTTTTTGTTGGTAGGATGTTTGAATTGGGGACTGAAATACAGGTCTACAGGTAAACAGCACCATGATGAACACACCAACACAAATCATTTGTTCATAAATAAGCTGGAAGTACTAAATAAACAGCATTAACTTGCACTTTACAACTATTTTTTTAAAGTCCATATAAAAACGGTGCATATTTAATGAATGTCGGGACACATTATTAAATACCTCAGGGACACTAGAACCAAAAAAATCCTGAAGAATGAACAGGAGCATCAATCCAAATCTGTATCCACGCTCTTTCAGCCCAAAAACACGGACCACAGAACCTGTCAACCACGTTCACAACAAAGGTCTTCTCAAGATTTTTCTATCAGTAACTGGCAGGTTGAAGAGCTGTTAATTTTACCAGCATTTATTCCACTTTGTTTACTATTTTGTTGAGTTTAATGTGCTTTCGCCCATTCAGCAACAGAGCAGCAGCGAACAATAGCTACACCAACATATCTATTTATCTAGATACTATCCCAGTGTATCCATAGGATATTTACTCTGCTCTCAGGCACCTGAACCTGCCCTTGAACGCCAGTAAAATGTCATTTCATCCCCCAAAACCAAGTGAAAAGCAGCCATAGCACTTATTTGCACTTCAATGCAGCACTTATTTGCACGTACATCGCATTATTTACACTTACATAGTACTTATTTACACACTGACTGTGGAAGCCACTGAATAGAAAAAAAAAAAAAAAAAAAAAGAGGTAAAACGCTTTGATAAATTTAAACTGCTGCAGGTAGCTAGAGTGCAGATTTTATTGGTGTTCCCAGTTCTGCAGACACCCCGCAAATAGCAGGATTTTAGTTTGACAGGATGACTTTGAAGTGCTGGCCCTGCTGCAGAGGGTCAGGAGTGTGTTGGAGGCACCACAGAGATGCTTCACACCGAACAGAAGGAAAACTGATCAATTTGGGGTTGCTGCTGTGAGTCAGCACCTTCTACCAAAATAAGTCCCAGGATCAATATCCCTGGGTATTACCCTCGTGCTCATTCAGCTCTTTAAACACAAAAAAGAATTACAGATTTATGGGGCAGAGTCTTCTCTGCCTGACACAATGCTGTGTATGGTCACAATTTAATCCGCCTGGGTGAGGCAAAACATGAACAGCCTCTGTAAAGTGCAATATAAGCTTTAAAACTCTAGCATAACACAGAAGTCATTTTATATCCTCAAGTGCATTAAAAAAAAAAAAGGTAAATAACTCCTGCAGGGGGGGTTAGAAACAGATACTGTAGGATTAGAGCACCGAAAGGACTGATTATGAAGTGGACTAATTATAAAGGGGAAAGCAGCAGAATTTAAAATATCAGTCCTCAGAGTCAGCAGCCCACAAGCCACATCGTGCCCTTGGCCAAGCAAGTTAACTGCAGTGAGAGCACTCCACGGGTTTTATGGCAAAATTAACTCCCCCCAAAAAAAGAGAAACTCGAGTAGTTGTCACGGACGTGGAGCCAAAAAAGCTTTCTGGCTTTAGCACTCCTCTTTGTGAGGTCAGAGGTGGCCACAGGACCTTTATTATTGCTCAGAGTTCATTTGACTTGAACCATCCATGAATGCAATCCAACGAGCTAATTAAAGACATAAAGCTTCTCTTGGATTGGATTAAGGGTTGTCATTTTTTTTCCCCCCCTCTCCCGTAGGAGGATAATTTTTTACAGCCTGAAGCGAAGTTACATATTTTCACAAGACAATAGAGAATGAAAAAGGGAAACAAAGAAATACATGCTTTACCAAAAGCCAATAAAAGGAGACAGATTAGCTTTCAATCACGCTGAAACAGGTCAGAGAAGTAAATCTAACTTTGCAGAGCTGTAAAGAAAAGATCCGTCTTTGTCTCTGCGGTTTAAATAAAAGTTTGACAAGAAAGTTAATAATATGAAAGAGAAGGGAGGATTTATAAAAATCTCTTTTGCAGAGGTAAATAATTGAAACAAGGCACAGAGCTCAGAAATTATTGTAGCTCCACTTCAGCAGGAAAAAAGCCCTTCAGAATTCAGCACAGTGTGCAGAGTGTCAGGGGAAGCCAATGCTTCACAAAGGATGAGGATAAAGCAATTCTGCAAGTTTCACTGCTACAAAAATTAGCCAAAATTTTACCAGCTCCAGCACCTTCAAAAAGGGGCATAAACACCAGACTGAGCCCAAAGTCTCCCCATAAACTATCCCCTCCTTGCCTGCTCTGGAGCATCCAAACTGACCAACACTTTCATCACTCACCTAAACCCCAGTCCCCTTCAGCAGGCCCAGGACAGAAAGGCTCTGACAAGAAGGTCCAGGCAATGCTCAGAGCTAAAACCTCTCCTGGAGGCCCCTGGCACACATCCTGAAGAACAAAGTTTCTAAGGAAATCACCACGGCTTCAAAAATAAAGCCAATTTCCCTCAGCTGTAACTCAGATGGCTCCTTTTCTCCTGCAAGTGCAGAAAGGTTTCTCCCTGACTCTGTTACAGAAGCAATTTCCATAAAAACCTTTCAAAAGAAGTGTTCTCTCACCTTAAGCTCAAACCGCTCAACACTCCTTTCCAAGACATAAAGGAGGGAAACCTCTATCAGGAGCTCACTTAGCTCATGCACTCAGGAGTTAAATGAACTGTTCATAGAAGGAATTATCCTCCCTGGACAGCCTGCTGGAGGCTTTGAACTTGGGAAAGCAACTCGTTTCTCAACACCAGCTGGACATTTTTTTAGCTAGCTAATTTGCTGCTAATTCAGTAGTTCAAGGCATCAGCGAGAGTTTCCTATTTCTTGATTTCCCCTTGGCACAGCACAATTTTTTCCATTTCTGCGCTGAGGGTCTGGAGTTCATTGCTGTGCCCACACGGGGATGTGGTGAGGCTCACTGGGGAGAGCCAGAGGTTCTGTGGAGACTTCTGAGCTGGTTTAAAGGGATCAAATGGACTCCTTTGATCCCAAATTTTCACCTGCATGTTACCCCTGCCATGTCTACCTCTGCACAGAGCTAGCTTTCAGCAGGATGTGCACTCCTCAGCTGGGAGTGACTATTAAATCTCCCCAGCTTCTGCTCTTGCAGCTTGATTCCCCCACCTTGATCAACTGAATCCTATTTCCTCAAAGCTGCTTAGGGCACTATCCAACTCCCCAGAATCCTAAATTGCTGCTCAGAAATGAGTGCAGATAATTTGGCCTGTCTCCTTCCCAGCTTTGGAATGCTAAACAAAGACATGAAGCAGCTCCTCGCCTTCATGTTGCCTCTTAGCCAAGATTGTAATTTCAAATATCTGATTATATTCCTCCCCTGATGAGTTCAAAGGAAACAAAAGGCAGCAACTAAGATGCAGGATTTAATTGCAGGAGGAAAAAAGGCTCTGAAGAAGTTTCATGTGACAGAATCAGCAACAAGTGTCATCTGCTATTAAGTAAGTTGTCACACCATGGAACGTGTGCAAATGAGAAGGAGTAACAAGGAGAAAGATCTAGAACAGAATATGAGGAATAGAAACACATTAAAAAGTGAGTGAAACCTTTGGTATTTAGAGCTGAGCAAACAGGTAAGGAAGAGAGGGAAACATCAGTTTGCAAAGGCCGAGGCAGAAGCTGTTTGGATCCAAATTACCAAGCAAAATACTGAGATTTGCCATTGCTAAATCCTGCTTTAGAACTCCAATTTCACCTTAAAATGCACATTTTGTTCCAAATTAATATTTAGTATTATGTTTAATTTTACCAGGGCTACTGTTACTGTGGAAGACTGATCCAGTTGGAGGAAATAATATTTAAATAATAAGACTTTAACGTTGATTGATAGCAAACATATTCCAAGCGCTGCTACGGAATCAAAAATGGGTGATGGAGGCTACTTCAGACACTGGAGAAAGATATTCTAGATCAGGAGAGATACAGCCTGACTGCAGAGAGCACCAGGAGTGCAACAAGACTAATCAGAGATCTGCAAGTATGACATGATAGAAGATTAAAAACATTATAGCCTGTGTGCCCTGAAGAACAGACAACTCATGGGGGACCTCAAAGCCTCCACAGAGCAGAATATCATCTTTTTCCATGCCTAGGACAGATAAGACAAGTCACTCCGTTTTCCTGACTAATTACAAGGAGAAACATCCAGGGTAAATGTCAGGGAAACCTTTCTAACAGCAGGGATGAGGAGACAGAATAGATTAGCTGAGCATCTCTCTACCATTGGAGATCTTTCAGAACACATTGAATAAATATCTGTCAGGATTAATATACAGCTGATCCTGCCTTGGGGCTGATGGATGAGTTACATGACCTCTCCAACATCCTTCCAGGTTATTCCACTGAGTTTCTCTTGTGGCAGCTGCTCACAAAATCAGGAGCTGGATTTGAGAACTGAAAGCAATTTCCAGGATTCCTCAGGAGTGGTACAAAATAAATCTCATGTTCAGGGAGCACAGGGCTGTTTGTTTCCCTGCTGTTGCAATCACCATCTTTAAGCAGCTGGGAACACACAGAGAAGTTGGGGTAATTTCCATTATCCAGTTCAGAAGTCAGTTCCAAAGGGTGGTAAATTAACTGTGCTGCAATTGTGCTAAGGAACATTTCAGCAAAGATACATCTGTTAAAAGCACCCTTGAAAGGCAGAGACCTTTAAATCTTTAAAGCTGTCCCTTTGAAAGCCTTCATTTTTGCAGAAGTGATAAAGGTTTAACTAACATAGCTTGATATCCAGCCTGGGAGATATCGGGGAAACAAATAAAGAGTTTAAACATCATTTTTTGAGAATTAAAATGCAAGATCTCCTCCAAGTCATTCACTGGCAAGGCTCCCAAATCATTCTTGCTTAATATAGAATATCTCAAGTTGGAAGGGACCCATTAGGATCAATTAACTTACTAGCTAAGTAAGTTAATTCTCACCTTTAATGCAGCCAGATGGTTCCCAGGAACCAGACGACTGAAAAATGGAATCTTTGGCCTTTCTGAGATCAATTTCAGAGCTACAAGACAACATAATATCTTTTAAATAAAGATGATATCCACTTTTAGGAGTCATTTGTCAAAGAAAAATATTTTACAAAATGCTGGTGATGACTTTAAAGAATCTATTCTCTAATGAGTCTTGTCTAGAGCTGACCACCTGAGTCCTGAACATCTCCAAGCTGAACTCCCTCAGTAAATCTTTCAGAAACTCGAAAGAAATGGGGTTTTAAGTTTCCTAAATCAGCGACCTCTGTGACTGTTAATACATTCCATTTTATACACCACCGAGATGATTGAGTTTTGCTTGTTAACTTGGGCTAAAATTGACTTTCAGCGCTGCCAAGGGAAGCAGTGCTCAGTTTCCAGAGGTGTGACAGGAGACTCCCGCATCCTGCAAGACGAGGTTACCTGGGCACTGCCTGTGTCCTCAGGCAGCACTCTAACAGAGCTGAGCTGTCTGCAGGCTGTCAGAGCTCCTGAATGAGGAGCAGGAGAGGAGAAGCTGCCAGCAGCATCACTCCCTGCTCAGGTCACGGTGAGGTTCTGTCTCCCAGCCCTGGGACTGAGCTCCTTGGACCTATTTACAGCACCAGTCCTTCTGATCACACAGGCCACCCATCCGGAGCCCATGCAAATGAAATTACAGCCTCAGCTGGCATGGAAGCAATCCTGGTGTGTGTTGCAGGATGTGCAGTTTGATCCTGTGGCAGCCCCAGCCCTGAATCCCTGATGGCACTGAGCCATGAGCCGTACCTGGTGCTGCTCACCCGTGGGCAGGCAGCTCCTGAAGCATCACTAAAGACAATTATTGCAGCTCTTTTGGTCTTGGTGGCTAGTCCCTGAATCATGTGAGGGACAGAGAGAGTGGGAGATGCCCTGTGCCCTGGGAATTTGGGAGAAAAGCTCTGGAAAAGGAGGTTGGGGGATGCACACAGAGAGGGAAGCGCAGGAAGGCTCAGCACAGATGGCGAGGTTCTGCTGGTTTGCCCATCACCTCTGCCAAAGACTCTTCTAGAAACCAAGGAAAGCTCTGAATATGGGGGCATAATTCCAGAGGAAAACAAACCTCAAAATTTTACACAAGCAAACTTGGTCTGTTGGGGATGTTTCCATGGGGGACTCCACACCCTCATGTCCTCTCCCCATGCCAACGGTCTGTGTTGGTGAGGAGTAGCTTAAGTCAAGTAAAGAACTTTAAAAACCCTGTTTCTCCACAATTATTCGAAATCTTTGCAGAAACAACCTTTTCCTCACCCCCAGTACAGTTATTACAAAACCCAGTGACAGCAGCTGTCACAAGAACCAGCAGAAGTGACAGTGGCAAAAGTTCATGCAAAGAGCTCAGTTCTTACATGGTTATGAGAAACTGCACAATGAGAAACGCTGGTCAGCCTTGTACAGGGACAGTGACAGCAGCAGGCAAAAATCCTCTCCCAAGGCCGTTTTACACCATCTTTTACCCTGCACTCCTCACCAGAAGGGAACGGTCATGAGCTGATCTCCAGAGCTTGTTGACTGGTTGGGGATAAGGTGATGCTGGGCAGCAGCTTTACGACTTCACCTCGAGCTGCAGATTTCATCTTAGCTACAAATCCCTTCTGGAAAAGGAACAATTTTGCCTCCACTACTTCACTTAGCTCACTAAACTGCATTTTTCATCCTTTCTCTCTAGAAGAGGAAAGAAAAAACTCATGAAAATCAACACATTAAAGCATCCAGGTACTTTAGAAGCATAATGCAAACTCACAATCCCAAGTTTTGTTCTTTGTCAGGGTTTTCAGAGTAGCACAGCACTGTTTAATGCAGCTCGTGGTCCAAACTGGTGCTTTTGAAGTTACTCTAGCAGATCAGTTAAATATGCATCGAGTTTTTTTTTTTTATTATTATTATTTCTTCTTTAAAAGGATGTATTATTAATTAAACAACAGAACAGAGCAGCTTCCCTGGAATTATTCCAGTCTATGACTGAAAAACATATGCAAGGTGCCATCCAGAATAAAAACCCCCTGGTAGCTCAAGTGAGGATTTCACACAGCAAGCTCAACATCCAGCCTTTCAAAAATAGTGGGTTGGGGCACAACTTCTTCTCTTTTCAGGGCAATTCAGGGGAAAGATCATGGACAAGGGACTCTCTGCTTTGTCTCTACAAGTTAAAAGTAGCACAGGGACTGCTTGTGAGGGTGCCCAAACAAATTCAATCCCCACCTTCTCACGTCCAAAACTCAGATTTCCCTTGATGGACTCGTGGCCTGAAGATGCCATGACATCACCACACAGCAGAATAATGATGTTGTTGCAAATACCAAGTCCCTGCTCCAAGCCCCTTCAAAGACCAAACAGGTCCAACAAAGTCTCAGGATGAGATTGGTCAAATCATCCCTTAGGCTTCTCTTTAGGGAGCTGAGCTCTTAAAACCCATCTGCTGTTATTTCAAGGAATTAAGGATTTTTATGCCCCAATTTACCCCCCACATCAGACACCCGTGGTGCAGCACAGGGAGCGTTCCAGATAAAAACTTCCCTGCACAAACCTCAGAGTTTTGTTTCCAGCTGACCCAGATGTGGCTCTCCTGGATGTCACATCTCTCTGACAGATGTTGGGAGTAACTCAGCAAAGTCGCATTAAGGCAACTTTAAAACAAGCGGCCTCTGGGTTACATTTAAAACAGAAAAAATCCCTGGGGAATGCCAGAGAAGCTGACATGGCTCTTTTGTTGGGCTGGTCGTTTCACCTTCCTCCTCCCTCTTTACTTTTCCCCTGCAGAGGGGCTCAGGCATGAGGCTGAGCTGTCAGTTCAGATTTCCAGCCTGGAGAGATGAATTCTGCTCCTGACTCGAGCCGTGCCCGCTCTCACCTCCTGCCATTGTGTGTGTGCACTTAATCACATGCAGCTACACTGAACCTGATTGTTAAAAGGCTGAGTAAATATAACTACACCCTCGTTATCTTGTTTAAAGGTAGGAGGATTAATTTGAATTCGAACTGGAAATACTGACTCAATGAATAAGCCTGAAATGTAGCGGTTTTCAATTACACTAAGAAAATTGGTCTTTTGAATTTTCAAATTACACGAGGCAAAGCGAGCTCGCTTTAATCTATACGTGGGGATGGATTGGGTCTTCACGTGTAAGAGCTAAAAGGGAGTGAAAAATCCTATCGTTGGCTGTTGGTGCCCTCCAGGGGCCTGGCCGGGTATAAATCTCAGCCAAAACATCATTCTTTGAGCCTTCACATATGCAATAAATATTGCATATAATTGCAGTGCTTTAAAAGGGGGTGAGGGCTATTTTTCATGGTACCCTCAGCAGGGAGTTGCTCTCCACAGTCCCACAGACATCGATCAAACGAGAGAAGGATGCGTTTATATTTGACCACTTTCTGCATTCCTAAGAAAAGAAGCTTATGTCCAATAACAAACCTGAAGGACAAACAGAGGTGGGGAAAACTCAATCTTGTGACTCCCAGCCACGATGTGAGTTCTACTTAAGTCCTTTTTTGTTGCAGGCTTACTACAGCTCCACAAAGAGCTGACTTTCAGTGGGTTTTCCCCCTCTGGAACAAGACAAAGCCTCACAGATTGTAGGTGAGCTCCTTAGAGCAGAGACTATTAATTCTCATTTTCCCTTGCCATCCCATCACAGCTGCCACAGGACCAGAGAACAGAGAGACAAAGAAAAGCAAACAAACTACAAAACAAATTACCAGTGTCCAAAAGCAGTCCACACAAATTCCAAAGATCATCTGTGTATAACACAGAAAATCTCCAGCACAGAGCTTTTCTGCAGGGTTTTTTCTGGGATTAATGGAGCTCTCCTTGAGGGCACAGAACTCAACAACTGCAGGGAGTGTGGCTGAGAGGAGGTGTCTGACCAGGGCACAGTTGTGTTAGAATTTCTCCCCCTAAACATTGTCACACCTGAGGAATGCAGCATATCAAAATAAGGCTGGGATTATTGTCCAACCTCACCTGCAAGAGTAGCTAAAATGTTATACTCCTTTATACAACTTTATACTCCTTTTTCACAACTTTATACTTCAGATACTCCTGCAAATTAAAACTCAAAGCTCTTGGGGCACTAGAGATGTCCTCTAAATCCACATCTCCCTTCTTCACCTCACAGAATAATTACCAATAAAAGTCGTAGTTGTGGGAAGCTCCTCTTCCATTGAGGCAGGAATGTCACTACTTTGTTTCAGGGGTGGAATTATCAGCACCTGCTCACAGTTTTCAGCTCACTGTGCACCAATATCATTATAATGAATATTGAAATTCCAGAATTCCAGAGCTGAAGCTGCTGAGGCATGTTCTGCCATGCAGAAGGTGCACAAGTCAGCTTCTGGCAGAGCTGCTGAAGGAGTCGCCATCTCCTTTCCCCTCGCCCTGCTCTCTGGTCACATAGAGAAATGAGACTTTAAACACGAGGAAAATCCAAAAGTACAAAAGTCTTTGACATCATTAATATCAGATAATTGCTCTGAGTCTTCTTCCATCTGCCAATTATGAGTAGAAACTGAGTCTGGGGAGCTACTGCAGATCATCTGTATGCAGTTATGATTTGTGATGAATGCCCAGCTCCAGCAGCTCTCCCCAAGCTCCAGCACCATCCTAAATGGAAAACCAGGAGCAGCAGTGACACAACGTCAATCCCAGGGTTTCACCAACCAGAACTGCACTCCTGGAAATCTGCTGGGGTTTGTCCTCCTTAAATCACTGCCCACCCGGGCTCTCTGTCACTGTTTTCAGGGGTTATCTGGAGGCAGCTCAGACCTGAAGAGGATCTTGGCTCCCAGCAGTGCCACTGTGCTGCCTGGAGGTCACCCTGAATGTGTCCCAAACAGCCCAAATCTGACACTGAGCACTCAGAAACCTGAGTGTGCTGCAGAGTTCATCCCCAGCAGGAGCACAGCCCCGTCCTGGGAGCTCCCTGCCAGACACCAGGCTCTCATTAGAGAGGAGCATCAGTTCATAAAGCAGGCAATAAACCAAAGCATTGGGATTCTGCCCCATGGGGACCCTCGGGCTGCACAAGCTTTTTTCCCTGGGAATGTAACAGAAAGGAAAACCATCCCTCACCAATCCTGCCTCATCCAGGCCCTTTTCACTCACATTTAGCCAATATGGGGGTTGTGGAACAATAGAGTCTATTCTATTAATATTTAGTATTATGTTTAATTTTACCAGGGCTACTGTTACTATGGAAGACTGATCCAGTTGGAGGAAACAATATTTAAATAATAAGACTTTAACGTTGATTGATAGCAAACATATTCCAAGCACTGCCACTGAATCAAAAATGGGTGATGGAGGCTACTTCAGACACTGGAGAAAGATATTCTAGATCAGGAGAGATACAGCCTGACTGCAGAGAGCACCAGGAGTGCAACAAGACTAATCAGAGATGTGTAAGTATGACATTCTATTCTAGCCTATTCTATTCTATCCTATTCCATTCCATTCCCTATTCCCTGTTTTCTGCTTGCAGGAGTAGGCAGGAAAAGGGAGTGTGATTACTTTGATCACCTGCAGAGCCCTGCACAGGCAGCTGAGCCAGCCCTGGACACTGCTGAGGATTGCAGCCTCTCCCCAGCACCTGCAGGTGGCACGGCCCTCCTGCACATCTCTAACCCCTGCTCCATAATCACATTCCAGGAGGAAACAAAACCCCCTCAAAAAAACAAACCAAAAAACCCCACACACTTTCTAGACGAAGAGAGGTTTCAAAGATCATAGACTGATTTATGATTTATTTTGTTCAAAGTCATCAATTTCAACAATTGCTTTATTTTCCTGAGGCTGTGCTGGATTGGATTTAGCAAACATTGACAAGGGAAGATTAATGCTGGAGAACATAAAATGAGTTACAGGAGACTGACAATGAAATCCACAACCGGCACTGCTCTCGGAACAGCAGAATATGAAGACTCATGAAAAGTACAACTCATATTGATCACAACAGCAGCAAACATCTGAAAATAACAAAGCAGTGCCCATCCTGGGAATTAAAGCCCAGCCAGCAATTTTAGCTTGATAGCTTTTCACTGGCAAGTTTTTGCAGTGAATAATCTTTTAACCCCTAACAGGATATTTTGCCCCCTCTGCCAGGCTGCCACAAAGAGCAGGTACAGTCCCTTCTGTCACCCCTCCACGTGGAACAAACTGAAAATTAGTATTTCAGGGGACTTACACTGAGTTTGTTCAACTTGAAGCACCTTTTAAAATAATTTATCCACATTGAAAAAAATCAGGACTTGCATCATGGCCTTCTGCAGGTACCAGTCCCTTACAAACATTGGGCCCAAGGTGCGGTGAGTGGGATCACTGACTCTCCCACAGCTGCTTTTACCTTTGCACACACTGACATCAGCTGATCCCCCTGCTCTGCCTTCAGCCTGTGTCCATAAAACCAGGCAAAAACAGAAAGGACAACTTGTCTTTAAGCCTTGAAAGGCTCCAGCTCAGCCCTGAAGGATTTCCACTTTTTCAAGCAGCTTTTTCAAGGCACAGTACAACCCCTGGAACATCCATGTCCAGTGGCAAAAATCTTTTTTGTCCAAACTTACCCAGGCTTGCTGGAGGGAATTAACAGAGAATCTGTTCTACTGCACCTCTGCTGAGGCAGAGATGCTCCATCAGTTTCCTCACAGATATTTTACACTCCACAGTGCTCACAGCATCATCCCCTTTCCCAGCCCTACTGTCACCACCCAACACAAAAATCTCACTGCCTTTACATTCAAGCTATCAGGACATTGATTCCAATCGGAAAAAATGCATTAATGTAGTTAGACTTGGTTCAGCTGCCAAACTGCCACAAAATGGGAAAGAAACTTTGAGGCCCAACCACTAAAATTGATGGTTTTGCAGCAAGCCTGTGATACCTCAGCCACAGAAATCAAGTGATTCATGGCATGACAGCATTGCAGTAATCACAACTCTTCTGAAAATAAAACTCCAGTTAATCAGGGTGGTCTCGTTTCCCTTAAATACATTAAAAAGTCATTACCTCAAGTACCCATTACATGGATACAGCACTTTTTAAAGGGACAGCATATTTAAAGGCTGAAGGGCTGTTCAGATGCTGCTATTCCAGCCTTCAGTCATCTCCATAATGGCCCAATTCTTTCAGTCAACAGCTACAAACATTAAACTTCTATTTTCTCTGCTCTGAGCTCCTTGCTGCCCTTTGCTGGCACAGACTCTTGTTGAGCTTGGGAAGGAAATCAGACCACTCGTACACATCAGCACTTTTGCTCCCCTGGGCCCGAGCTTAAAGCAGACAACATGTTTCAGAAATATTAATTTACACGAGATATTTTAAGTGCAGCAGAGGAGTTTCCCAGAGTTTTGCCTTCTCATGCTTCAAGCTTCATTAATCAACCCAGCCCTGCCAAAATATATTGTAGGAAGATGTCTGCAGCCTCTGGTCTGAGCATAATCATAGCTCAGAGAGGAAGAGTTGCAAGGCACTGTCTCCACTTTCACCAGGACACAAAGCTCCTGGCAGCTGCACAGTGCTGCAGTTAACTCCTCCACCCTGGCAGGATCCTCACGCTGAAAAAGGAGCAAAGCAAGAAAAGAGCAGCACAGAAAGTGGGGAGAGTCAGCAGCTTGAAGTGCCAGGAAAAGGGCAGACCTAGGAAAGGGTGGGAGAGCTCTGGAAGGAAAACCAGAGCTTGCAGAGGAGCTGCCAGGGAGCTCACATGCTCGTGAAGGAAGGGGAAAGCTCCTCTCCACCTTTAAAAGCTTTTTATAACCTCTCAGCACGTTTCAGGTGGTGCTTTTGAGGGAGCTGAGCCCAAGGGCAAACCCCTCTGAGCACATCCCTCCCACTGCCCTGGCAGGAACAGATCCCACCCTGAAGGGCTGGAGGACAAAGTGCTGTCACAGAGCCACGGGGAGGGAATGATGGAACCACAAGGCTGAAAAGCCCCAAAGAGCAGCAATTCTCCAGGCAGAGTGAGGGTTGTCACTGCTCTGCTCTCACTGAGCACCACAGCTGTGACAGCCCCTCACAGCAAACTGGGAACACCAGCCAGGAATCCTCTGCCAAACTTCTCCAGAGCCCTGACACACACAGTGATACCCACAGAGCCACTGCTCTCCTGTGGATGCCACCCACACCAGACACTGTGAGAGCCTTCCTCTGCTGTCTGGGGATCACCTGAGCTCTGATCACCTGCAAACTCAGCCTCAAGGCTTAAAGCAGGCAAAGCAGCTCCTCCTGAGCTAGAGACAGCTAAGAAGCACAAATCTTGTGCCATTCCAGGTGGGAAAAGTCCCTTCTCCTTGGCCT
This sequence comes from Sylvia atricapilla, assembly GCF_009819655.1. Classification (NCBI taxonomy): domain Eukaryota; kingdom Metazoa; phylum Chordata; class Aves; order Passeriformes; family Sylviidae; genus Sylvia; species Sylvia atricapilla. Next base: position 3,419,081 of record NC_089150.1, read on the forward strand.
TCCATGTTCAGGTAGATGTTGCCCCCAGAAATCACAGCTCAGGGTTTTCTGTGCAGGACACCCCTTGGTTCTGCAGCAGCAGGATCCCTGCCCCACACTCAGTCTTTAAATGACAGAGAAGCTCATGTGGTGATACAAAAGCCCACAAATGTCTAAAACCATCTAAAGTAAACCTACCCTTCTTCTGGACCAGTCCTTTCCACTTCCATCCCCACCCACCTGCATAAGGTAAAGTACCACTATAAAGCAGACCACTGTATTTTTACAGAAATTAATTTTTTAAAAGCTTTCTGATTTTATTTAGTGCTCAAATACTCCAGCTCACCTCAGCACAGAAAGGAAATTATGCCTGCTTTCCCCAGAGAAAAATGGCAGCTTATATTGCACAGAAAAGGTATTTCCCCCAAAAAAAACCCTTGGCTTAAGACCAACAACAGCAGATCTCAGGCATGCACCAATAAGAGATTCTCAGCACTAAACTCAGGCATTTCCCCCTTTAAAAACCCCTCAATAGGAAAGAGTTCCTTTTAGTATTACTCCTAGAGCTGAGAGACCTTCAGATATTAAATCCTGGAATTATTCAGTTACTCTGTGCTGAAAGAGCAATTTCATGCTCCTTGTGGAGGAGGGCATTGAAACACTGATCATTGAGCTTCTCTCTCGCTCCCAGATCCACAAAAATTTATTTTGTGCAACCAGAATCAAAGCTGGGCTTCCAGGAGAATTAGCACTTGTAGTCCTTTGAGGGTTTTTTTTTTTTTTCCTCCTAATACAAAACACAGCTCATGTCACACCCACACCATTGTACTCACCCAGCCAGGAGGACAGCAAGGACACCAACATCCAGGGGAAAAGGAATTCCTTCCACGCTGGAGGCAGAAATAAGTATTAAACTTCTGGAACACTCTCCAGCAGGACACAGAAACTTCTGAGCTGCTCAGCCCAGAGGAGCCCCGAGTGCTGCCTCTTCATCATCATCCTCCTCCTCCTGGGGAGTTCCTCATCATCCCCTGCAGTTGCAGGAGCCTCAGCAGCATCCCATCATCCCACCTGGGCCCCATCTCACCATTCCCACTCCCAGGGCACTTCCTCTGCCCAGACACACCCAAATCAGGGCAGATTCCTCCTGGTAGGAGGCATCTCATGGAAACCCCAGTGGTCCCACAGCATGGAGGTGTTGGCTCTTCTAAGGCAGTGACAGCTCAGAACTTTCTGTTCTGTAGCAAATGTTGGCATTTAAAGGTTGCTCCCACCACAGAATCAGTTTCTGAAATACTGTACCCCTCACGTGTTGGTGTTTAGCAGTTTAAGCATTCCCACGTTTTCCTTTGGAGCAGGAGGAATCTGGAGTGCTTGGGCGCACACACACACCATAAAGAAGTTGAAGAAGTCGTGCAAAGTTTTGCCTAGAAAAATTTGGGAGTACAAACGTTCCCTGAGATTGGTAAACACTGAAACTTGGTGTCACTGGTGTCACACAAACAGTGGGACAAAAGGCCCTGCTGTCACTCAAGTCCAGCAGCTCAGATCCACACACCCCAAATTCTGAAGCAAAAATTCCCAACTCATTCCATCTCATTCTGTGCTGCTGGGGCTGTCCCTGGATCCCTGAAGTGTCCAAGGCCAGGCTGGACACAGCTTGGAGCAGCCTGGGACAGTGGGAGGTGTCCCTGCCATGGCAGGGGTGGAATGGGATGAGCTTTAAGGTTCTTTCCAACCCAAACCATTCTGTGATTCTGCAATTTGCTGATCTGCTTTGTGAGAAACACCAGCACAGTGAGAGTGGCTACACTATTAATTACCAAAATGATGTGATTTTCACACAATATCAGCATGAACAGTATTAGTTCTTACCTGAAAAGTGCTGCTCAGTGAAGTCCTGAAAAAGAAACTTCCGTTTCCAAGGACAAAACAAGCATCAGGAGCTGTTCCTGTTTTCCAGGAATCTCTTCCTTTGGATATTCTGTGACCAGTACGAACTGCTTTTACACTGGTGCCAACTTCCTCACCTAAACTAAGCAAAACTTCAGGTGGGATCTGAAATGCCCTCAAAGCAAAAGGAACAGGAACATTGAGAGCAGCCCCCTGACACCATTGAGCTCAGGGGTCACTCTGTAACTTTTCAGCAAGAAATGCCATCCCCTCCCTTCATCCAGCTGTGGACTGATGTGGTTTGTGCTGCTTCCAGCAGCTCCAGGCGTGTGCTGGGGCAGTGTGAGGAGGCAGCCACCCCTGCAGGGCTGATCAGCACCCACAGCCACAGCAAGATGACAAATTCCCTCCGTCAGGCCTCAGCTCGTGCTGCTTGTTAACACAAAACAGGTGGAAAGCGGAGGAATAACAAAATACCAGTCAGATATTGGAGAGGAGGGCTGCGAACAAAGGGCTCTCCCTGGAGGCTGGCCTTTGGCAGAAAAGCCTGGAACACCCTCCCCAGTCTCCAGCAGACAGTCAACCACTGCACAATTCCCTCCAAAAGTTTCCCATTTACTGTTAACCACAGAGCTGGGCTTCATTAGTCAATAATGAGTTACAAGGAAACTGCCCACGATAAAGTTTGGTGCCAAAATGTGACGTGCAATTTCGAAACCTTAAGTTTGTGCCTTCGTTTTCAGGCTCCTGAGTAGCTTTGGAAACTTGATCTGCAGGGAGACCTACCAGGATCTTTGTTTCAGGCTCTGTCCCACCAATCCAGCCCACACCAGCTACACAGAGCAGTAAGATGGAGCAAGGATTGTGTCTCCACTGGAGCTGGCAATCAAAACTCGGGAGTTTGAGCTGACTGTCTCGCTGATGTGACCAGGAAATGATGCTGAGGTACCCTTTGCTGACAGCCAACTCTGAAATTTCCAGTATTTTGATCACAGAGTATTTTGAACTGGGAAGGTCCCACAAGAATTATAAAGTCTAAATCTCAAGTGAATGCCCATTCTAGGATCACACCCACAGCCTCACCATCAGCACCAAATCTCCCTGAATTAGCAGAATCTGGGAATTAAAACCATCTCTCCCATAAATCTTGTTCACTGCAATCCTGAATAAAGTGCACCAAGGCTGACAGGAGCCCTTCCTTCACCAAGTTTGTGAGCAGATATTCTGTGAATTCTCTGAATTGTACTGGAATCCATCCGACACTGACCCTGCCTTCAGCTCTCCTTTTTCATGCCTCATCCCTGATCTCTGCTCTTTTCTGAATGTGAGAGCTTATCTCTTATCTCAACCACATCTTTCCCATTCTGGCTCTCAGCCTTTTGTATAAAATGTTTTCAAATACAGTACACATTTTTTAATACACTGAACTTCAATTTAATTTTATGGATCCCAAGCAACTGTGTTTGTTAATTTCTTTTCCCTTAGATCTATCCACTCAATTTTATTTTATTTTATATATATATACCAGCCATGTGCTGACTGTATTTTACTTTTCTGACGTGGCCTCACTTCACATTTTGATATTTGGCTGAAAATTTCAACAGCAGTCAGTCAAGAGACGGTGACTTTTAGTTTTCTGTTTAATCTGTACCAGAGCAGAGACCAAAACAGTTTCCTCCCTGTAAATACAGACTTTCTAATTACCCCCACTAATCACAGGAGCGGCAGGAGGTTTTTGGGGACAGGAGTGTCTCTGCTGCAGCCCAATGACCATGATTTGATGCTCCTTCATGCACAGAGATGTCACTGTAGGACACGAAAGAAAGACTCTAAATATTTCAGAAGGCAAAGAGCATAGAGAAAAAAGCCTTTCTTTTCTAATTCTTACTATCTTTTGTGAGATGTTCCCATACAGAGTTGACATGATTATGAATAGGAACGACACCTCTCTAATGCCATGGGTTAAACCAGAGAAACAGCAAAACACCACCTGGAGAAAGATTGTTTTGAGAAAGGAGAGTTGTTTGCCAAGATTGTTTTGAGAAGAAACTTTCTTGAGGAATTTTTCCTTGGGAAACAGTCAGCAGCTGCCAGCAGGCTGAAACCTCTCAGCCCCAGAAACACCAGGCACACGCAGGGCCAGTTTCCACACCAGCAGCTGGGTGTGAGGCAGGGCTCTGGAGAGGAGACTCAGCTCCTCTTTACAGCCCTCAACAACTCCCCTCTTCTTTCAGACTGCTCTGCTTCCTCCTGAATCAGCCTCGAGGATCTCTCCACACGCTCTGATTTGGGTTTTTGCTGCTCCTGAACAATCTGCTGGCTGTGCCTGAGCATTAACACACCCAGAGCTGGCAGAGCTGCTCCCAGGGACCGAGGCCAGTGCTGTGGGGCTGCATCTCCAATCTCAGCAGAAGCAAAACCAGGATATTTAACCCTGCTCTCAACTGGGTTAGAGTTAACTCCAGGTCCTGAGCCATTCCAACCCTCCCTCCTCTCTGTGTTGTTCCCCAGCTGGAGTGTAAGTGATGTTGTAAGAGATTCCTAAGAGAATCCAGAGCTGTATCCCTGAGCAGCTTCACATCCAAAATGTGCCATATATCCAACGTTCCCCACAGCCAAACTGACCTTTGTTGCTCCTGCATTGATGCCCAGGGTCTGTACCTGCACCCCCAGAGGATTGCTGGAACTTCTGCTGTGTAAAACACCAACCAGGACACGCTGCAGCATTTTGGATAAAAAGATCTGTATGGACAAACAATTCAGGCAAAAAAAGGTTTGAATACAGAAAAAAATCATCCCGAAGTTTCCATAGAGAAAAAGAAACAGCATGAAGCATATTGGATTATCCCACGATACTATCAGGATTTTCACCAATATTATCACTGTGGCAGCAAGTAATAACTTGGCACTTCTTAACTCAACATGAGACTGTGCCAAATGTAATCAGTAAAATAAAACAATACACTGTGGCTGCTTTACCAGCTGGAATAAGCATTTCCAGAGGATAAATACAAGTTTTCTTGTCAATCCAGCAGGCTGATATAAATACTAAATGTTAGAGAGCAGGGAAATATCTCACACACTTACACACAAGAAGCTGTTTCACACTGATGAGCATGGCCCCAAAAAGCCACAGGAACTATCCCAACACCCTTTTGTCTCCTAGGTCACTCAGGAGCTTATTAAAATTCTATCCCAGTTCCAAATTTATCTGAGTTGCTTCTGAGCTAAAACCAAATTGAGCATCCAGAAGCTTTTTACAACCTCCTGTCAAAAATTTCTCCCTAAGTAGGGAATGAAGGCGAGACAAACATTTAAACCAGCATAAACTGCCCTGCAGAGACACACACACACAAACCCAGCCATGACCAAGCAGCTATCCCAGACTGATCTCCATCCCGAGACCTTTATCCCCAAAATCCTCTGAGTTGAGCACTCCCTGCAGGGGGATTGTTGAACACAGCGAAGGCAGTCAGTGGGACACTGTTCATACTGCCCCATTTGTGAACACTCCACAGCCAGCACAGGAGCCCTGGAGCAGCCCAGATTCCTGGGGACAATGACACCAGCCCTGCCAGGTCCCTGCAGGGACATATTTTCATAAATCCCTGCCCCCTGCACTCCTTGGTTTGCTCACACTGGGGGCAGAGCAGGGGGAGCTGGCAGCGCTGTGACACCCCGGTGTCCCTGTGCCAGCCCCGGTGCCAGCTCCGTGTCACTGGGGTGTCCCTGTGCCAACCCCTGCCCACAGGGATCCCAGATGCTCCCTGCTCTCAGCAGCAGGGATGCTGCCCGGGCCAGGAATGGGATCCAAGGCAGTGTGAAGCGTGACAGCAGCAAGGCAAGGCGATGGCAGACAGAGAGCTGGCTCCTGCAGCAGGCACTGATCAAATCAAGGGTAATTCCATGAAATTACAGGACTTCTGTCCCCTCTCCATTCGTGCACAAAGGGGAACTAGCTTCCTGTGAAATCAGCTGGCTGATATGGATTGTACTCCCCAGACTGCAGCAAATTGATCTGTGCCAACATCCTCCTGAAAGCACCACGGGGTAGGAGAGAAAATCGTGGCATGGATCAGGCTGGAAGTCTGGAAGTGATGGATAGTGAGGTGGGCTAAAGTTCCTGTCTTTCAAAAAGACTGAAGGCAGACAAGGATGAGCTCTGTAACATAATCACGCATCTGAAAATGAGGATGCAGATACCCACACACACTTTTGAACCAGCAAGATCTGCTCAGCTCTCCCTGGAGCCAAGAATTATCTTGAGGTGACCACAACAGGATGTGTGGACAACATGCTGCAGCAGCAAAGCTCCTGAGGGCATGGCAGGGACTGAAAAGTCCTCTAGAGGAATTTTCACCTATGAAATGCAATTCCTGATGCCCTCTATACCTGAGAAATCGTGTTCTGCTGGCTCTGATTCAATGGCAGGGAAGAGCTGAATTAAAAGAAAAAGAAGCAGGATAAACCCATGGTATCAGAAAAGCTCGTTACATCCCAGCCCCAGGATTTTATTCACCATTTGGCTGCTCAAATATTCATCTGGTATCACTGACATAACTTTGTGTCACCATTAAAAAAGGTTTAGGACAAGGTAAGAGCTGCCAGCAGTCCAGAGACCAAGCTTTAAAGCACCAATTTTATGTGGAAGTGATGCATGAATTACAAGCCTTGAGCAAATCTTTTAGTCATTATACTGACCAAGAGGCTCCCTTCATGCACTTAATGCTGCTATACAGAGTCAGCTGTTTAATAGCTAAATATTTCACATTATTTCATCAATCCCAGTTTTTTATGCTTTTACAGTATGCTTTAAGAAAACTGAATTATTCCCAAACCAGCAGAATGAGGGAAACGGTCCTGAAAATGTAAAAATAAAAGGAGAAAATCCATGACTTGAAATCCCATTCCTTTCTGAACTAAAATATTTTTAATTGATTTTCATACTTGCCATGAAATTAGATTTCCTGCAATTTATGCACGGCTTTAAATTTAAAAACCAAAACAAACATAGGCTGTATTTGTGTTACTAGACAATATTTGGTGCAGATCATTGAAAACTTGGCCACCTCTGAGAAAATGAGAGGTCTGGGCATAGCCACACTGGTGTCCACTCCAGATTTATTCCAGACTTTCAGGTGGACACAGCAGGATGTTTCCCAGATGCAGCTGTGAGTGTAGTGGCACTTTACTGTACTTGTCCATCTGGATGAAGCACATAAATGCAGATTTAAAGAACTTACTCATAAAATTCCAGGGGGGTTATCAAAATTCAAATATTAATTATTGTTCTTATTTTGATTTTGGAGGGAATGGAGATGTGAGAGCAAAGCTGAAGTTAAAAAAAAAAAAAAAAAAAAAAAAAAAAAAAAAAAAAAAAAAAAGTTTTGTAAAAGATAAATAATCAGTTAAATTTTTTTTTAATGGGAAAAACCCCTTTTTCTTCAAAAGACATGCCAGCAAAGAAATTTCATCCAAGCTGTATTTTTAATTCCACTCCACAGCTTTGGATTCTGCTGTATCCTGACTGCCTGAGTTATTTGCTAGTGTAAGCATCGCAAATTATCCGCTATCATCGAGCTGGAGCTATTAGACTGCAGTTAATAATTCACTGCTCAGCCCCTCTCCCTCCTGAACATGCAAATCATTAATTGATTACAGGTTTGCTGTAGGCATCTGTGCAAATGAGTGCTCCTGCCATTCAGGGCTGCCTCCTCTCCCCAGCGGTGTGTCTGTCAGCTCTGCTGGAGCTCAGGGCTGTGCTCTCTGGGGAGAGTGCAGCTCCAAGGGCAGCAGATCATCCCCTGGGGCTGCCCAGGGGACAGATGTTGACATCTGGGGTGTGGGATCATCCCTGGGCTGGGACACTTTGGGGAGATGCTATGAAAAAAAAAGTGTAGCGCAGCTTGAAACTGCCGTGTGGGACAAACGGGGATGTCAGAAACAAGAATGGATTCGTGAATAAACTCATTGAATGAAACAAGAATGAATCCAGCACAGGGAGGAGCTGGAGCTGCTGGAGAGAGCCCAGAGGAGGCTCCAGGGTGAGCAGAGGGATGGAGCAGCTCTGCTGGGAGGAAAGGCTGGAGAGCTGGGAGTGTTCACCTGGACAGGAGAAGCTTTGGGGTCACCTCACTGTGACCTTCCAGGACCTGGAGGGGATAAAGGAAACATGGAGAGGGACAATTGACAAGGGATGGGACAATAAGAAAGATTCACACTAGAAGGAAATATGTTCAGATGGGATATTGGGAAGGAATTGTTCCCTGTCAGGGTGGGCAGCCCTGGCACAGGGTGCCCAGAGCAGCTGGGGCTGTCCCTGGATCCCTGGCAGTGCCCAAGGCCAGGATGGACACTGGGGTTGGAGCACCTGGGACAGTGGGAGGTGTCCCTGCCATGGCAGGGGGTTTGGAACTAGGTGATCTTTAAAAAGTCATGGATAAATCCTGTTTTTTGTAAAAAATCTCTTTATCGATGATGGAGGAAAAAACAAAGAAGAGAAAGAAAATACTGATAAAATACAGTGCCACCCTGAAGATTTGGAAGGAAAAGGAGAAGTAACAGGTGTCTCCTCTGGCAAGGTCTAGATGAGGTTTTAAGAGTCAGATCTGCAGCAGCTTTACCCTTATTTCCACCAGGCTCTGAGAACGGGTTCCTAATAATTTCCTGCTATCTGCTAAAACAACTGCTTAGGTCATGCTAAAAAGCCAGGATATCTGCTGCATTTACTCTGCTGGAAGCTCTGGTTTTAATCTTGTAAGAAATTCATGTGATTGTTTTATCTTTAGCTTTAAAAAGATCAATTTCCAAGTCCCTGCCTGGGAGTGACTGTGCCAGAGGAGGTGAGGCAGACAAAGCCTGGCTCATTGCAGAGCTCACCAACACATCCAGCCAAGAGCATTTGCGTTCTGCTCTGAAATCACAAACCAACCACCTCAAAAGAATGACCAGAAATCAGAATAAAAGTGGTTTTGATTGTTTGTTTGTTTGCTTTAAGATAATGATTTTTTTTCTGGTTTGTTTTGTTTTTTTAAGACATCTTCAGTATTTTTCCTTCCACTCTGAAGTTTACGAAAACAAATTTTTCCCTTACTGAGCCTCATGTAATTTTTTCATCTGAGAAGCAGAGTCTATAGGAAAACTGTGGGAAGGTTTAGACATCCAAAAGTTACTCGAATTATTATTTCCCCTTGGTTCCTTGGTTTCAAAGTGTGTGAAAGGCCCAAGTATGTTCGAGAGCTGGGGGCCAAAAATGAGATTCACTAAAAATATTCACCCATTTTCAAAACTGTCTGTGAGTTACTCTTCTTCCCAGCTCTCCTTGGTACTTGCTGCAGCTCCCAAACCTCAAGGTAGCAATGTATCATCTTTTGGGTTTTTTTGTTTTTTGTTTATTTTCAGAATGCTCTTTACCTCTGCCAAGAAGAAAAAAAAGGTTGTTCTTTATGCTGGTTTTCATCTCGCCTCCCTGATTTTAGTAAAGGATAAGAGATGGGAAGAAAGAACTGCTCACATCTGTGCAGAGGCACATCTGTAGCCAGCCCTCCTGTACTCAATGCTCTGATTTGGCTGTGGGGAAGAAGCAGGTCTTGATTGCACGGAGCTTTGAAGTTTGCTGGTGATTGGAACACGTGCTGAAAGACAGTGCCACCACCACGTCTCTATGAAAAGCTGATTATCTATTGAAGGGAAGTCTGTTTATATGTTTACTTCCACTTGTGTTAATACACGGGGAAAGGAGAGGGGAATTAGCATATGAAAATGCCAGATGTGACTAGCAGCTCCCAAAGTGAGCTGGGGCTGGGCTCAGATCAAAGGGCTCTGCTGATTTGGAGTGAGCCTCATATTGTCTCTTGTGTCTTGGAGTTACTTCAGGCCCTGGCGGTTAAAAGATTTATTGGGAACCACAAAAACACATCTGAGTTTCTCATTTTACAGACTTTACCTTCCCTTTTACACAGTTGCAGGATAGCACCGAAAGAGCAACATCAATTCCCTCCGGTACCTTTCAGGCCATGTTCAAAGCCGCGCAGCCTTTGGCAGAGGAGATTTATGCACCAAGGTGATACTCTAACAAATTATGTCCAGCCATCTGAAAGTCATCATTTCTGTGCACATGCCTGCATTTTAAAGGAAAATCTACGAGAGGATCAAAAACAAGATTAAACCACATCTGTTTGGGTTTAAACTACATTGTCTGCAGAGTTCAAAGTTGTTTCCTTTCCTCTAAAAAAACTCGCCCAGCTGTTTTTTATCTTAAATTCCTGCCACTATCAAAGAAGTGTTTTCATTGGCCAACCCGTGTTATTTCTAGGAGCTGAGCTAGTTAGGAACGAAGCTAAATAAGAAAATATGCTTTATTCATCAAAGCTCTACCCTCTGTGACTCGACTTGGCACACTGAGAAAATTAATAGAGAGGTTTCATCAGGTTCTAATGGGAACAGTGTATCTACTGTGTGTCATCGTGCCATAAATTAGTCCTCAATCCTTTCAGGCCGAGTAATTGACTACAACTGACACCGATAAGGACAACACGAGGCAGGAGGAATCAGAGGAGGCACAGATGGAACAAGAAATGAATAAATACAGCACAAACTCAATTCATGGGAAAGAAGGATGGTTTGAAAACCGCCGTCAATCACTGAACATCCTGCCTAAAGCAGGTGTGTAAAAAAGGTGTGTAAAAAAGCAGGGCTTGTCCAGCTGCCCCTGGCTGATGAACATGCCCAGGGACTCGTGCAGGTGTGAATGTGCACATTGACACACACACAGTGACACCACAACACAAACTCCCGGTGCTCTGTGCCCAAAAAATTGAATTAAAAGGCTCCTCCGGCACAGTGGCAGCGTTTTGTGGTAAAATATGAAAGGAACATGAGCTTAAACCAAAAGGGTGTGACAGGATGGCCCCATGCTGAAACAAGGATATCTCTTTTCTAGAGATATTCTAGAGATCTCTGCCTCTTTGATTAATTTTAAGGAGTGTGTGAAGGTCTCTTTCATACACCAGAGCCCCTTTCACTCCAGTGGGAACTGGCTGAAGCCTCTCACAAAACAACAGAATGGCTTGGGTAGGACCTTAAAGGCCATCTAGGCTCCCATAGGGAGGAATGACAAACTCCTGAACTGGGCTACGTCCTGACTCCTGAAGGGAAAGTTCCATGCACCCTAAGGCCAGTCTGGATGCACAAAACAAGGAGCAAAAGGCTGATCTTGGCCAAGCAGCTCTCAGAGCTGTTCTCCCATGCCAGCAGACCCAGAGTGGGGAGGGAGCTGGCGTGGATCATCCTTTAACCAGGAGAAGCTGCCGAAGCTGGGGCTGTTCAGGTGAGCAGGAGGCTCTGCCCGTGGACACCTGTGGGTCCCGCTCTGGGTTTTGGTCCCCTAAACTCCAGAAGTTTTCTTTCCTTCTTGCCCTGCTCTTTCTGAATTCAAGAATACAACTTCTTTTTGTGATGCAGCAAATGGGAAAACTGAGCAGCTGGGTGCCCCACAGCTGGTCCAGTAAGTCTCCATGCTTTCAATATGTTCAATATTCTGCTGACCCAGATTGATACAACTCAGGGTGCAGATCATTCCTGCCAGGGCCCAGCAGCTCATGCCAGAACTCTGAAACTGTGTCCCTGCAACGTCTGGAACATGTGGGGCTGGCTTTGCTCACCAACTGCGTGTGCACACTGTGTGCTCCACAGTCAAATGTAATTTTACACATTTCCAATTTACATTTAGCGCTGGGTGGGATAAACCAGCAAGTCATTTGCCCTGGGAAGAAGAACAATACCAGCTAATTTACGTAGCTAATCAGAAGCACATTATTTTTGTTGTGTTTGTTTTCCCCGCAGTCTTGAGCTTGGAAATATTTTGGGTGGTCTTTGTTCAGAATTCGCTCCCCTTCTTTTTCCAAAATCTAGTGTTTCAGAGTAACCCCTATTTGTCTTATCTGTTCCACACAAATGGGAAAAAACAGTGATTCAATCTCTTGACATATGTTTAGAGACTGCCTGTAGAAGGCTGGCTCTGTGTACAGCTCAGGAGGAAAACCTCTAACTGGATTCTCCAAAGGGGGAAAGTTCAAGAATGGAAATAAATCAAGATGAAGAACAAAAAGAAAATACACTGTCAATTTATTCAAACACCTTCTGGCACACAGCAAGAAAAATAGCCCCAGTGCCCCCATCATTATTTAATGCAATTCTCTTTTTCCAAGTCACGGTAATACATGTTCCAACCACCATCACAAAATTAAATACAAAGCTGGCCAGAAACAGGATTCACACAGCTCCAAGGGAATGTCTTCAACAATTCCCAAGTGCCTTAGAAATTAAGTCAAATTTTCAAAGGCCCAAAGCAACATTTAGGCCCTATTTCAGCACTTAAGTCTCGTGCTTTTAAATCTCTTTTTGCATTTGGCCAGCAAGTGCATTGGGCTGTAGCTACACAAACTTCTCAAATTTTTTATAGGAGAACTGTGCCTCTCCACAGCAGCTCATCTGATGAGCAGCAGGAGCTAGGCCTAGGAAATGCAATGCAGCAAAACCCAATAATTTCAAAAATATGCTGCCTCTGCCTGCGAGTGATGGTCCAGAGCCCTGGATGGGAGGTGAGCTGAGGACAGAGAGTGAGCAGCAAAAATCCCGGCTCTGCCCACTGCACGTAGCAGCTCCCTTCACTTCTGTTTCAGGGTGTTCCTGTCCCCTTCCCACACCCAGACACTCTTCATCCTCTCAAAGATGGGTAGATGTGGACTGGGGGGTTTGAGGTTTGGGGATGAATAACAGCAGTAAGGGCCTTCCAAGAGATTTGAATTTCAAATCCGTGGAGGAGCTGGAGGGCAGAGCTGCCTGTGCTGCAAATATTGTGGAGTGTTCCCTGCATTTCCTGAGCAGCAGAGGAGTCTTGCTCAGCAAAGCAGATTACAGCAGTCTGCACCTTCATTGAGCCCTTAAAAATTCCATGTGAAGAGAACAAATGTTTGGCTTAGGGGAAAAAAAAATAAAAAGGTAAGTATTGTGTAAATATGGAATTAATATTCATAAGGACTGTGTGTATCTGAGTCTCATAAATATCCTCAGAGACCTGGAACTTCCTAGGAGCTTTTCAGAGCACTGAAGCCAGGAGAAAGAGACACAGGCTACACCAGTGATGCTCTCCCAGTCACCAGTTCCCCTGTGATGTGCCTGAGCCCTGAGCCAAAAGCAGCAGATTCCTCCAGGTGCAGAGACTGGATTTCTGAGGTCACTGCCCACTGGGGGGACACCAGAGCACTCCCCTGTGCTTGGACAATCCATGGCAGAGAAACCATCAATTCATCAGCTTAGAATAAATATTTCATCCTCTTGCTCCCACAGCTCTCCCAACACACCCAGAGTCACTGAGTGCCAATTTCTGAGCACCAGAACACCAGAGAAAATGAGAAATTAAAGCCTGACAAGAGTACAGCGTTGACATCATGTTGGCTTTGCTAATATTGCCTCATGTGTGCAAACTTTGCAGGCTGCATTTATGGAAGGCACTGCAGCCTTTTCAGGGTGGGGGAAAAGGAGCTGAGCCCTTTTGGAACTACGAGGGTGAATCAGTGGTTGTTTTTAAAAACTTTTTAAACTTTTTTTAAACTTTTTTTTTTTTTTTAATTTTTTTTAAAACTTAAGACAAGGGCAGGTCTTCAGCTAAAAGTTCAGCTGCAGAGCAGCCCAGGGAGGAGGTGTGATGTGTAAGGGCTCTGCTGGGCTAACTGGGCCTGGCACTGCCCTTGATTTCATAGACTTCAACAAAATCCTTTCCTCTTAATCACTCCCGAGCGCAGTAAATATTTCCAAAGGATTGAACGATATGAAAGCAAACACGACAGAAAAAAATCCTGCTGCTCTGAAGAGATGTTTTTAGAGATGTTTTGTGTCCAAAGAGACCCTTTTGAATGCTGTCAGACCTCCAGAGTGTTCTCATTAATCCTGCTACTGCAGGACCTGTGAGCTCTGGTCAAGCGCTTTGATCTACTGTGCAAAGACATGAAGACACAACCCAGCCCGAGGCAGGCTGCAATTAAACCAAGATGAGAGACAATTTAGGGACACAGGCAAGCCAGCAGGGCAGTCAAGGTAACTCTGATCATCCAGCCAAGCTGTGCCTCGGTATAATCCTTGGATATCAGACTCAGCAACATCAGTGAAAAAGACTGGACCAATTCCTTGTGCAATGAGAGCAGGTCTGGAGCTACATGGAGCAGGAAGGGAGGAATCACAGAGGAGTCTCCCCAGGAAGAAAGGAAGCATCATCCTTTGATTACAGCAAGGAGAAATCTGGGAGGATATCAGTGCAACACAGAGATAACCACCCCTCTTCTCCCCTGTGCCACACACTGGTCTCATCTTGCTTTCAATCTTAAGGATTAATTAATGCTGCACTGGCTCTGCTCGTCCCAGCAGCGGGGTGGTAACAGAAGGTGCCAAACAAACTGCTGGTCCTCAAATGGAAAATAAATGTTTCGATGATTTGAGTTTCCATTGTGTGAGCATGAAGTAAATATGGTTATTTTCTTTCGTATGTAGCAGGAAACATATGGAAGTCAAATTCCATTTGTCCCAGCCTGCCAGGATTTTAAATTTATAGAACCCAAATCCCTTGAGGAATGTCATGAATCTACACGTACTCTCAAGTGTTTACACTTGCTCTGGGATCTTCAGAGCAGTGGATCCACGTGCAAAAGCACATTTGTGCAAACAGCTCTCAGAAGCCAGTGCAGGTTAATGCTTCTGAGGCCAGGCTCAAATCAGGATCTCTCTACTCCACCCCATCAGAGTTCCTCAGAGACAATTCCTCCTGTCAGCCCTGAGTACAAAATTCTTCCCTTTATCAAGATACATCACCTTGGATGCCACAAGAACACTTTCCAGGCTGTATTATCTATTAGGGCACAAATATTTCTAAGCTGGTCTTTTAATTTGATGCTAAAATTTATCCCTAAGGAGTATCAGCCATTGCCCAGTCCCTCCTAGAACAGAGCAGTTTATCTCAACAGTGTATTTAAGCTGACAAAAATTTCCCACTTCAAACTATTTTACATTTTTATTAGAGCTGTTCTACTTTATTCAGTGACCTCTCCATGCCAAAGAAAGCCATGGGTATGTCGAACTAACTTTTGTTCATCCCCAATATCTCCTGATACAATTCATCAACAGCAATATTACAAGTTATGCCCATTCCTACCACATCAGAGCTTAAATGGAACATTTTTCCTCATGAGTTAACACCAAATGCCTACACACACTGACATCCTACAGGACTTCAGCGAGGTGGTGTCCAGTCTGGGGAGTTGTAAAGGAGTGGAACAGCCTGCTCAGGGAAGTTCACCATCTCTGGTGTCACCATCTCTGGAAGAGTTCATCAGCAATATCTCCTGTTAAAAATTCATTAACAACGAGATTACATTACTCCATTCATGCCAGAGCTTAAATCTAATATTTTTCCTCATGGGTTAACACCAAATGCCTGCATGTACTGACATCCCCTGGGGTGGTATCTGAGCTGGGGAGCTGCAGGAGGACTGCAGCTCTCCCCTGATGAGTGCAGCATTGGAGGCTGACCTTGCACATCCCGGTGTGGATGGATCTGCAGGGCAGGAGGCCCTGTGTCAAGTTTTGGGGATGTCTCATTGAAGGCTATGACGATGGGCAGCTGTAAAAGCAAAAAAAGGCCTTTATTGCATGGCTGAATCAGTGCCATGAAGGTGTTACAGGCTGTGCCATTGTTCAGGCATCCTTCTGGAATTTCTAAGTCCCAAGCAGCAGCAGCAGTGACAGCACCTGCAGTCTGTGTCCCCTGAGCTTTTATCAGTAGCAGTCACAGCAGCAGCAACAACAGTGGCACTGGTATTTTTTGTGAGCATCCTAGCATTCTCAAAGTAGTGCTTCTATTCTCTATTCTCAAATATTATTTTATTCTATTTTTGGCCAATCAGGTAGAAACACCAGTCCAGTATTGCCTCGTTGGGCCAATCCTAAGATTTATGTGGGACAATATTCGTAATTTCTTACACAAATTCTACACGTGTAGCTCGATTTGTTCTACCTAGAAATGCTACATTATTTTTGTCATGACTAGAATTTAACCAACTTTGCAAAAGGCAATCCCATCGAGCTTTAAACTAGGTATTGAGTCTTTTTCTTACTTGACTAACTCAGCCTCTTTTTTGCTAAGGCACTTAAAAATCCTCTATTTATTTAAAGCTAAACTTGCATTTCTACGCGGATTTACGTATTTTAGTTTCTCCGAAGGTTCTAACTCCATCCTCACATATCTGGGCGCTCCTGGGGCTGTGTGGATTTGGCCCGGGGGAGATTTTTATTCCTGCAGAGCCATCCTCACCTCGCCCACCTTCCGCCGCTTTAGCAGAAGGTGGCGGTGTTGGATCCAGCATCGCCTCCAGCCTCAGCATCCCCGAGCAGCAGCTGCCGGCACAAAACCCGGCCTTTAATAATGACAAATTACACATCCGCCGCTCAATTAGTCATCATTCATTGTCGGGAGCCGGCCCCCGTCGGGTGGCTGCGGCCAAAAGCTTCGCAGTGAAATCGCTGCTTTGTTAGAGACGCCGAAATCCCAGCGCTGGGGACACTCCAAAGCACACGGGCATTGGCCTCTCTGCTCCTTCCTTTTGAGGTTTCCCAGCGTAAATCTGATGAATTACAGGGCGACGAGGCTAGCCCGTGTCCAGTGGGACATTTTCAGCCCTAGGATAGGTGGTGGGAGATGGGAGATGTGGTGTAGGACAGGCACTGCCCCTCTGACTGCCACCAGCGGAAGGGCTGATGTGCTCACAGATAAGGAGAGTTTCAGTCACAGCACAAGTGCTGCAGCCTCTCAAGGCTCAGAGGAGTTTTGTTCCACTGCAGGGTGCAGATGTGTGTGTGCTCTGCCCAGGCACCGGCTCCAGCCTGGGAAGGTTGTGAGCGCACTGAAAAGTGCTTCACCTCGGGGAAATTGCCCTGCAGAGAGGAGAAATGCATTATTTTGGCCACAACCTAAAATCTCCCCGCTCCAGCCACTTCAAGGTACCTTCTCAGGAGGTGGAGGGTGCAGCAGATTCAGGACCGTGTTTAGAGAATGAGATACATGTTGCTGAGTGAATTACACCTTGTGACTGCCAATTGAGTCTCACCACTTGGGCAAGCCAGTCCCAAAACCCTCACATCATCCAAGGTTTGCACAGGACCCTGAGAATTTTCCCTTGCAGCCCAGGACAGCACATCCAGGTGGAGAATTTGTGCCTGGCAGCACATCAGACACACCAAAGCAAGGAGCAGCAGCTTGCCAGCGAGGTCTCCAGCCTCAGTGGAAATCCTGCAGGAAATATCTGCTCCGGGGTGACAGGCAGACAATCCGCCTCAGAAAGAGAACACAACAGCCAGCTGATTCGGGGCTTTTTTAGCGCATGAATGTGTAAATTTGCTGTGACAGGTGGGGCGTTTCAATGACTTTCAATAGAGAGCCAACTGCTCCTCGGTTATCATTAGAAATTTCTCACTGAAATGCCAATGACTGCTGCCCCATGCTGGGTAATGGGGCTCTGAATTGGTGTTTTTTTTAAAGGGAGAGTGAGAGCAACTAAAGGCAATATCCCTGCTGGGGGGGTTTGCCTGATCCGAGCACAACTAGCAAAATATTTGTTCATGCAAATGTTTCCTGCCATGAACAGCTTAACGATTTCATGCGGGAAAATAAACAACAAATAATGGAAAGCACATGAGGCAAACAGAAAAATTTGGAATCATCCTAAATGCAGAAATCTTCCCTGTATGGAAAGAGCCAGGGAGTCCAGCAGCCCAGCAATGACCTCAGCCTGCAGTAGAGCCAGGGCAGGAAGTTCTTAGGAGGAGATTTCCAAAGCAGCTTTCGAGCTCTTACACCTCTCTGCCAGAGACTCGGGGTGTTCACAGTGAGCAGCTCTTGCAGCAGCAGCTGGAGGCTGAGCCTCGGTAGCAGAGTTTGGGAAACTCTTCTCCTGGACTCTGATCCACGCTGCTTCCCCACTGGACACCACCACAGCACCTTCTGTTTGCCCTCAGTGGCGACTAACTCTGCTGCCCACCACCCCAAAGGGACATTCCTGGCTTTAGGAAGCCTCCCAAACCCTGCCCAGCTCCCAAAGCTCATGTGGAGGCTGACTGCAGCAGCATCAGACTGGCTGCAGCATCACTCACTGCATGGACAGGATGAGAGGAAATGGTCGCACCGGGGGAGGTTTAGATTAGATATTAGTAAAAAAAAAAAAAAAAAAAAATCACAAATAGGGTTGTAAAGGAATGAAGCAGGCTGCCCAGGGAAGTGGAGGAGTCACCATCTCTGGAAGTATTGAAGAAATGTGTGGATGTGGCACCTGGGGACATGGTTTAGTGGTGGACTTGGTGGTGGTGCTGGGTTATGGTTGGACTTGATCTTTGAGGTCTTTTCCAATCTTAGGGATTCTGTGATTTGCAAGGATGAGTGGCAAAGGTTACTTTTACTAGATGGGCATCCTGGGAAACTGGGGACGTATTTTAAGGACTTTTTGGTGGCTCCTGGCCAACAGCTAGCATGCAGAGCCTGTGTATTTTTACTCTCCTGGAATAATACAGAGGAAATTTCCCATCTGTCTCCTTTCCCTTCCAAGACGAGTAACAACCCACCACCGCCTGATTTTTGCCCAGCCACAAGAGACAGAATGGTCCAGCAGTGTGAGCAGCAGTTCAGGCTGGTTTACATCCTCAGAGGGTCACACACATCACCTACAAAATCCCCCTCCAGCCCAGTCCCTCCCCACTGCCTGCTTCAATCAGTGTTTTCATTTGTTCTGTTAAAACAAACACAGAGGTGCTCAAAAACTGCAATAAAAACCATCTCAGCTGCAGACACACAGACCGATGTAGGAGACTTGCAACACAAACTGGAAGAAAAGGGATTTTTTTTTTCCTTCTCCACCAGGCAAAACTTGTATTCCACAGAGAGAAGGGAATGTTCTTAAAACTAGAAAAACAGTGTTTGCTCTGACCCACCAGTCATGCTCACTGAACCACTGTCATGCTCTACATACACTAAGTGCTCCACCAAGAGAAACCAAACAAATGAATTCAAAAAGATTAACAACTCCAAAGCTAAAAGACATGGAGCCTTTCATGTTTTTCTCTCCAGGATATCTGGGACATTTGCTGTGAACACGAGTACACTGCACATGATTACAATTTATTGAATTAAACCCAGAGCAGTTTCTGTTGTACAAAGTAGCACTCTCCTCCCTTATCTAACGCAGATGAAGTTTTGAACTTCAATGCCAATCTGCAAAACCACGTTCCATTACAAATACATTGAGAAAATTAAACTGAGTTCCTCTGGAGATTTTTTTGGGGGGTTGGTTTTTGAGGTTATGAGCAGGGCTTCAGGCAGCTGCTGCAATCAGTCTGCGACTGAAATGTTGGTTTCATGGTGGCTGATGACCTCAGAGGAACAGCAAATGCTGAACATAGGGGAACAGAGAGGAATTCTGTTTAATCATCTTACATTTCCTCTTTCTTTGGTTGTTTATTTGGTTTGAAAGAGTCACTTTGCTAAGGAGGGATTAAAAGCTGCAGCCATTTTGCTGCAAGAGCCTTTGGTTTCAGCTCACAGAAAGACCTGGTGGGGGGATTAATTTTGCTTAATGAAAAGTTGAAAAGCCTGAAAAGTTTCCTTTAGCTTTGATGTCAGATGTTTGCTCCAGCTGGAATCTAAAGAGAGTTTTGGGGAGCACATCCCCACCTTCAGCCACAGATCCCCGAGTGCACCACGGCCCATGAGGAAAATCCCAATGAATGAGCACAAGGTTATTGTGGGTTGGGGGTTTTTGACACACCCCAAAGCTGCTCTGGGGGTTTGTAGACTCCCAGTGTGGCATTTGCTGCTCACGGCTCCCAGAACATCATTCTGGAGGGCAGAGCTCACTGGGCAGGGCTGTGGAGCTTTCAGCACCCAGCACAGAGGATGCTGCTGCCTGTCTGCCCCAGAGATGCTCATCCAAACCCATCACATCACTCACTGGAGAGTCTCTTTTATACCCCGTGGTTTACAGAGGCTTTACAAGGTCTGCTCTTCTTGCTCCATCCCGCTCACCCAAAGACCCCCAAAATACCAGCTATCAAAACCACGACTTCAAAGGTGAAGAAAAAAGAGCGAGCAAACATCTAAAAGCCCAAATGGAGGCAGAAAACTTCCTCCAGTGCTGCAGGAAGTGTCACTTTACAATACCAAGGTCTGTGGAGGTGATGACATTAACACTCAGAGCGGAATTTCACTTCCAGCCCAGCTAAGAAGCAGCTGAGAAGCTCACAGCTCTGCTCTGAGGTGTCTCTTGAAGTCTCCTGCATTTCTTTGCACTTCCCTGACAACAGCTCTCCGTGCCTCTCTCACAACCCCGTGCATTGTGAAATCAGAGTTATTAGTTCTGTTTCCCAAGGCGGGCTGCAGAATAACCCCGAGCCCTCTGCCTTAGACCTTGCAAAACTATTTGACTCAGCTTTATTTCCTTATCGTAAGTATGTTTAAAAAAAAATAAAAAAATAGCCACTGAAAGAGTTTACAATCCCTTTCCACGTGGAGAGGAACTGAGTGCCCTTGTGTGTGTTAACATCCAGCCTGAAGCCTGCCAGCTGATTTGATTTCTGCAAGGGGCAGACAGGGACCACCAAAGGCAAAGAAGATCCATCCTTGTGAGCCACAGGAGCTGGGGCAGAGGTGACCAGGGGGCTGTAGATGGTCCTGACACCATCACACGGGTGGGATGATCTCCTCTGCAGGGAGAAGCTTCCCTGCTCACCTCTGCCCACTCCACACCTCCTCCAGCTTGCCAGGAACGGGCAGAGAGGATTTCCGGATGAAACAGAGGTGTCTCTGCAGAGAAAAGTCTCCCCTGCAGGGATGGGGATCAGCCTGTGCTGTGCCTGACTAGCAAGGCAGAAGGGGAATGGAAAAATAAAAACAAAACCTCAGGGGAAAGGAACAACCAACACCCTGCTGCTCTTGCAGGATGAGCAGATTCATATTTTAGCCCCTGCTTCATCCCATCCCTGAGTTGAAGTAGCCACATTAATAAAACCTTCTCTAAGTGCTTCCCAGAGTTTAACACCACTCTAAATGTCCTGTAAAAGTCCTTGCACACACAGATTGGAAAGAATTACTCACCCCAATGAGCAGGGCCCCAAATAAACCGGGGGACACACTGCAGTGCCAAGAACTCACACCTTGGGTGGATGCAAAGTTCCTTCAGCTGCCTTCAGCTCCCTCCATACAGGGCTCCAATCCTTCAGCTGCGCCTTGCCACAGGCAAACTGACTGCAGGCAGGAGGCTTTTATTGATGTGAATTTCCTCACATATTAAGGTTCCCCACATTTGGGTTGAAAAATTGGCAATACTTCCAAGAAAAGTATTAAATAAGGCTAAGGAAACAAGCAGTGCCTAATGTGAAATCTGCCAAGTAATATGAGCTGGAGATGGTGAGAAGTTTTCCAGCAGGACATTCTTCCAGGAGGAAATTTGGTTTCCTTGAATCCAAAATGTTTGCAGAAATGTGTCAGTTCCAGTGACACCGTGTTTTGAAAAATGCTGGAATAGGGCTTAGGTTGAGATTGAACACTCCGACTTCCTTTGAGGGGAACTTTTCTGCTTTGAAATGCACTTTTTCAATCCTTTTAATCTCGTGTTACACAATATAAAACAGAAAAATCCATTTCAGACCAAAATTCTATTAAACTGAAAAGTTGCTGCTGGATTAAAATATTACTACCCCCAAAATCTCATGCCACAAGAATCCCAAACTGTGTTACACTCTCATTTTTGAGCAGAGAGCGATCTGCAAGCACAATGAACTCTTGTGAAATGGAACCCTCTGTTCCAACACTGTGTGGCTTTGCTTCAATTCACAACTGGAGCAAAATGTACAGTGGGGAAGAGTCCAGCTGGTCAGAAATGCTTACAAAAGTGTAGTTTTATGGCTGTGATAGCTAGATGACAATGCCAGAGGATTAATTGTAGGAAATATTCTAATGCTGCATTAAGATCCTGGCGGTCTGGAATGATCTTGAGACATTTCTACCCCATTTCTGCTCCTGGTGCTCTGCTGGCTCTGTCCTGAGAGAAATGGTGAGCACCAGCCATCCCAACAAACAAATTCCTTTGTCCTTGAAATCACCGAGATATTCCACAGGAATATGGGGAACTGAGGGGGGTGGAGAAAGCAGAGAGAACCCGACTGATTTTAACAAGGAGCACTCAAACAGAACAACTTGGGATGAAATATCCACCTCAACAGACCAAATAATTTTTCTGGATAAATCGGAGAGATATCCACCCTGCAAAGGGAAGGAACATAAGGAAGAAGAATTTTTAAAGTTATCCAGAAAACAGACCCTGAACTTTCCCTTTAAACTTGGATAATTCAAGGTGGAAAAGGGAAACGTCAAATCTCTCTCATTTTCAGGCTGGCCAGGTTAAAAACTATCACCAAACCTACACCAAAACTGGTCTGCACAGGAGTCAGAGGCAGCAGTGTAGCTGCTTATCCACACATTGGGAATGGGATGGTGAGACCAGAGGAATACAGGAAATAGCCCCCAGCCTGCAGCTCCTGTTGAGCAGCTCTGCCTGAAAAGCTGAGCTTGAGCAAAGCCCCAGGCTGGAACATGAACTTAATTCCTGGAAGAATTTAATGAACCAGTTCCTGAGAGCAGGCACTGAGCTTTCCATCAGCCTCAGCATCCACACCTGGCAAACTCCAGGTGAAACAAAGCTGCAAGACCTTTCCTAAGGAGTTTCAGGGCTGATGGAACTTCCTGCAGGTAACAGGAAAAGAACCACTTGGTTTTCCCATGTGGGCTACCAGCAGTAAAAGAGATGGATGAAAAAAATCACAAGGGCAGGCTGCAAAGCTGCCAGGCTGCTGAAGGGTCTTTGGATTTTGGAAATAACAGCAGCAACTGAGCAGAAATGGCTATCAGAGCTAATGACATCCGTTCTTCTTCCCTAATAATTCACAGCTGAATAGAGGGCTCTGTGGAAGTATTGGATAAGTGAGTATTTCGTGCAGTGCCACTTTTAACAACTGCCTGGGAGTGATTATTTATGTGTGAGTGCCAAAGAATTTGACATGACAGATTAGAAAGTAAAAACTCTGCTCTCAAGGAAATCACCCGAAATGGGAGGGAATGTATTGGATTTCAATGGAGCAACTGTGCACTGACATTATTGTTCCACAGGCACCAACCTTTCACATTTGTTTCTTTTAAAAGGGCTCAAGGTAAGAAAATGAAGTGGGGGAATCGACTGGAATCATAAATGATCAACAAAGGAAGGAGCAGAAATGCCCATGTTCTGCTGTCCAAGCTCTTTTATGTTTGTTGGATGATTCTTTCCCCACCAAACCCAACCTCTACTTATTTGGAGACCCTGATGCTCATCCAGGCTCAAGTTCAGCTATCAAGAAATGAGCTTCAAAGAAAATCAGCCCTTTTTAAGTGGTTTAGGGCTTTTTTTCTCCCAGCATCTTTTATGACATTTTCACTTCCTTCAGCTTTTCAGCTTTTGAATTTAAGCAAGCATGAAATCTTTGCTCTGTTGGAGCCAATGGCAACATTCCCACTTATTTGGATCATCCCATAATTTCATGCTATATATTTTGCTCAGGCTTTACTGCAATCAAAGCTCCTTTGTTGCTCCAGTTAGCAGTAGACTGTTTCCAGATTTTGGCACTCCTAAAATGACAATAAAGAGCAGCAGAACTGGAGCAACCCTGGGAAGGAAGAGAGGAGGGAGAGACTCTTTAGAGGATTTGGAGAAGGAAAAGTGATACAGGTGTGAGAACTCTGCAGAGGAACTGAGGGAGGGGCAGAGGATGAGCAGGGCTCTAAAGCAGCAGATTTGGAGGGGAAATGTCCTGCTATTTAAGAAGCAAAATGCACCAAGGGATGGGAAGAGGGTATGTATGTCAGTTGGTGGATGGGGTTTGTCGCTTGGGACTCAGAGAGCTACAGCTACCCCAAAGGAAGTTTCGTTAGAAACAGCTCTTTGGGGGGTTAGGGCGTTCTTCAGTTGGGTAGAGGGGCTTCTCAGCATCGGGCAGAGCAGTGATTTTTCAGTTCAGTGATTTTAGCTTTCAGTGATTTTAGTTCAGTGCTTTTAGCTTATGCCTTTGTGAGTTAGCTTTTTTTTTAGTTGGTCGTGGTGAGAGAGAGAGAGGTTTTGTATGGAATTTTTGTAGGTGGTATTTTATTGAGAGGGTACCAGCAAAAGGGATTTAGGGACGAGGAACTTTTGCTGACCAGAGGAAACTCAGGGGTTTTTATGGGACATCAGGGTGGGAGGAAAAGGGTACAGAACCAATCAATTGTAACAGATCTACATAAAATTTCGAGGGGGCTTGTGGGTCTCCAGCTAGGTCACCGTAGCTAGGAGGTTTGCCTTTGTCTTAGGTGCTTTGGCTGAAGTTGCGAAATTCTTCCTCAGCTTGGCTCCCTTCAGGGCAAAGCAACCGGGGCTCCGCCCACCTCCACAGGTATGCTACCCACTCCCAGAACTGCAAATGCACCCTTGAACAGGGGGAAATTGGACAAGACTTGTTACTGGGAGCCCCAGTTGGTTCATGGGGAAGCAATGAGCTCGTGGCAAAGCCCTGTGAGAACATCACAACACCTGCATTGTGTAGGTCACATCTAGACACATGTGCTTATGTTCCACATCATCAACTAACGGTTAATGAGAAGTTGTGTAAATAACAGCCCCAGCTCTGGCACTTCAATTCAGGTAAAATAATCCTGAACCCTTCCAGCAGTCACCTCTTGATTTCAGCTGGAATAAGACAGAGCACAAGCTGGCAGGGTCCAGTCTGAAATGGTTTCAATTACATGTTTAAAGTCAAGCACATTCTCATGACCAAAGTACATTTTAATAAATATATTCCCTTAAATGTCCAGTAAGGCCCATGGTAATCTACTTAAGCATTATTTTCTGGAAGGTTTAAGGTTCCTATAAGCTGAATTACATGTGGAAAGTTACATTAATGTGTCTTCACATAAACTCAAAGTTTATTGTTTTATTATTATAGAAAAACCATAAAAAGATTTGTCTGAAGCCATTGGCTGTTGTTCTACACATCTGGTGGAATGTTAGTTATTACAATAACTCCTTCAGCGCCCTCAAATGAAGCCCTGGGCTAAAAATGAAAATAAGTAATACGATAATACTGTAAAAAGATGTTATGGAATCATACAGAAACACTGAGCCAAATCCAGCTGTCAAGGGGGAAAAGAAATCCTGGCTGAGTTTTAAAAATAGCATTAAGTCAGGCAGGAAAAAAGGTCAAAAGCCTCATGACCAAGGCACAGCCTCAGCCAAATCCAGGGTGCTGCTGCAGCCCCCTGGCAAGGGGAGCACGAGGATCCTTGGCTGCTCCAAGACTGACACCAGAGCTAAGTAAAGGCTGCCCGGAAACACTGGGCTAAGTTTAATTTAGTCCCAGATTAGGTGTGGGGACAGCACAGAGGCAGTGAGGAGGGGTGAGGATGGGCAGGAGCAGCTGAGCACTGGGAGAGGAGCAGTGCTGAGGCTGCTCAGCATCACGGGCAGAACTCAGCCCAGTTTCGGGGCTGGGAGGTGGGTACGGAGGGTTTGAGGGGCCAGCCTGGCTGTGGTTGACCTGGGGGAAATGAGCTGA
The DNA here is from genome assembly GCF_009819655.1 of Sylvia atricapilla. NCBI lineage: Eukaryota > Metazoa > Chordata > Aves > Passeriformes > Sylviidae > Sylvia > Sylvia atricapilla. The sequence continues at coordinate 3,444,662 of NC_089150.1, forward strand.
GCACAAAGGAAAGGGAGAGGCCAATGAGATGTGAAGGAGGTGGAGGCACATTACAGTCCTGCCTGCTTTATCTCAGCCCGGGTCAGGATGAAAGACACGGGAAATTCAGAGTCAAGGTCGGTCTTGCTTGTTTATTATATCTGATCTATTTACAGTATTTACAGCTCCAACAGGCCAGTTAAAGCAGTGAGACAAAATGGAGACCCTCTAACTCTTACCAAGGCTATTTAAGAGATAATCACCCAACACCAAAGTGACACCCACATTATTTATGCTTTTGACCCAATAGTGACCATTCGAGGTTCGTAATGGGGCCATCCTTCACCCATTGAGAGAAAACCACCCAAATCCGTGAAGAAGGAGGAAGAAGAAGGTGAGGAAGAAGAAGGTGAAGAAGAAGAACGCTGACAACACCCTGGATCCTCCATCTTGGCCCACACACATTCCTACATACCAAAACCCCAAAGTTTTCACCCTGTAAGATCACACACCACCACTCTAACTACACACCCACAGCCCCAGTGCCATCACTCAATCTCAGGAGCCTGTTCACAAGTCAAATGTGGTTCCTGCCCGAGGGTCAGCACCCCTCAGCCCAGAAAGCCCAAAATTTTCAGCCTCCAGGGTCCCAACAGAGGCACTGGATGTGTAATGAGGAATTGAGGAGGAAGGGCTGGGAAGGCCAGGGGGGCACTGGGGTGTTTCAGGAAGGCTGGAGGGTGAGCACAGGGGATTCTGTCCTGTTTGCTCTTCCTTTCCACCCTGCACTTCACTCCTCAGCCCATCCCTGGATCCACCAGCCCTTCCCAGAGCCCAGCAGCCACCCCAAGGCAGCCCAGGCACAGGGAAAGGCTGTGGAGGCAGGACAGCACAGGCAGGGGGACAGATTACAGTCTGTAGCAGCTTTGTCCTCAAGCAAAGGCAAAGTCTGCAGCCTGTCACCTCTCCGTCTGCTGCCTCAGTCCCCTGAAACCTCTGTCAGAGAAAACATCCATTTTCTGCTGGAAAAGGAACGTGGACAGGACTGTACCAGCTGCCTAAAACGTGGTGGCATAACTGGAAGCAGCCTTGAGTGCTTTTGCAAATGGGCCAGACTGGTTCCAGCAGCCACCTCTCTATTTATATTTATTGCACATTTACCACCAGAGCTAATGGAGCAATATTTCTTCTGTGATCAGCACGGGGTGCTGTGGGTCTGGGTGCTGCTGCACAGCTTTCCTCACCCTCATCTGAAACAACTTCCAACCCTGAGTTTGCCTCCTCAGAGAAACTAATCTGGGTACAATATATTTGAGGTTATGGCAGGGAATGAGCTGAAAATAATTCACTGAGACAACATTCTTCATATGTATTAATCTTGTTGCTTTTTCTAAATCTTAAAGCTCTTTTATACCATTCACCTAAACATCCATCTTCTCCAGATGTTTGATTTTTCAAACCAGTGGCACATTTCATCTGTGTCTAATAATACTGCTGAGACTTTTTTTTTTCCCTGGATAAAGCTCAGTAATATTCTTGGCTTATCATAATGTCACCAACTAATTAATAATGAAACTAGGTAGAAAAAATAAAATTGAGCCTTGTTATGAAAATAACCAACTAACAAGTTATAAAGTGCACTTCAGAAATGTGCTCGATCTTGTCTGGACTTATCTCTCAAAAAAAGAAATCAGGAAAAGTGGTTTGGGATAAATAAGCTAACCAGGAACATCTGCCTTTAATATTCCATTTTGACGTCAGTGAATCTTTATTGGCTTCTCAAAATAGTCTAAACTTTAGTGAAACAAGCAGCAAACAAAACATACTGTTTTCCAACTTTTAAAAGATTTTTTTTTTCCACTGATGATAAAAGTAGAAATCCTCATTGATTCATTTGTTAAAATGTGTTCTTTATAGCAAAACTCAGGCCAGGGTTATCCTGGTTCACTTAGTCGGAATGCTGCTTGTAGCTGTCATTAAATTTACTCACAGTAAATTACTTCCAGTAAATCACAAATTTACTCACAGCCCGTTCAGTAAGTAAAAATCAGTTTAGCTTTGGCTGTTTGGGTGCAGTCAGTGGAGCATCAGCTCTCTCCCCACATCCACCAGCTCACCTACAAGCCAGGATCCCTTGTGCTGGGAGAAACAGCCTTGTAAAGTGGATTTTTGAGAAGAAAACAAGCAAAATGCAGCAATGCTGCTGCTGCTGCTGTGAAGTTTGCACAGAGCAGGCGCTGGGCAGTCTCACTGTGCCAAGCTGCCCTTCAGAACAAACTGCCCAGGGCAGCTGATCCAAAGCCCTCCAAACCTGGAGCCCAGCGGGGCTGCTGGAAGGGGAGTCCCACATCCCACAGCTGTGATGTATTTTTGGGGTTACCTAAAAACAGAACTCAGGCAGAATTAAAGGAATAAAAAGCTGTTCTATTTATTGAAGGGTTTTCAGGTACATTTAGGGTAGACAAAGCCCCCCAGGGGAAAAACTCAAAATGGACCCCAGCTCATAGGTTTTCACACTTTGATCAGTTTGGTCCATTTGCATTTTGGGAGTTCATCTTCCAATTCCAGCTCCAGGTAATGAATCATTGACCCCAAGTTTGCTGCCCCAACTCACTTTTGTTCCCATCTCTCAGCCCTGGGGCAGTGAGGGGTCCTTGATCCCCAGGCCTGGAGAGGAATTGTTGTGTCTGCCCAAAGTGGGGGAGCAGCAGCTCACACCGTGTGTGGGGTTTGGAGTTCTGCACTAAAGAACTGTAGGGTTACAAATAGATGGAAAATATCAAAGCTGAAATCCTGAGGCATCAGCTGGGACTCCAGGCTGGCACAAACTGAAGGAGAGGGAAAAACCACAGGCAGGCAGAGGCTGTGGCTGTGCAGATGCAGCCCCTCCAAGCCCTTTGGAAGCTGCATTCCAGTGCTGTGAGCAACGGGCTGGAGTGGGGCAGAGCAGGAGGAGGGACAAACCATGAGTTTTTCCTTCAGGGTTCCTCTGACACCTCTGCAGGGAAAGCATTTGCACATGGCTGAGGTGGGATGGGTCTCACACTGCAGCAAGGCTGGCTCTGTCCTGGCTCCTGACACCTCACACTGCTTCTTCTCACCTCTGCACAAACATTCCAGCTCCAAAACCTCCTCACATAATTCCAGGCATATTGTGAATGGGTTCAGAAAAATGCCCTCTCCCCTAGGCACAGAAAGCAGAATCCATTTTTTTTTTTTTTTTTTTGCAAGCCACAACAGAAAGTTTAATGGCATTCCAAGGCTGATGCACTTCTAGGAGTGATGATGTGGCAACAGCAGCCCTGCAACAACTGGAAGTGATGTGGAGAAATGTGACTGCTCTCTAAACAAACCCCTTTTGATCCATTTCCCCTTGGACAGAAGCGTGATGTTGTTGCTCTCCTTGGGAATTACGAAATCACTTTCTAAACCTTCAGTTTTCTGTAAACACAGACAGTGTATCTTCCAGCTAAGGAAGCCTCACTTGAAAATACTGAGATTTTCACAACTCTTTCACTCTGCAAATGTTAATAACTGTGGCAGATCAATCAAGTCAAGTTTTTCAAGGAGACCACCTCAATCTTCTGTTATGAATATTTTGCATAAATCAATTCCATAAATGTGAATGATAAATAAGCATGGTAAGATCACGGAATTTGAAAGAATCCTTTGGAATGGGTTGGTTACGGCAGACTTAACTGTGGTTCACTCTGCTGGAACAAGAGCTCCACTGCTGGCAATTCCCTGCACTGACCAGACCATCAGTTTTGAACCACCAAAACTGGGAGTGGGCACTAATATCAAGATTTAATTTAATATCAATATTTAAATAGTCACTTCTACATCACCTCACAGTTTCTCTACACACACACTAACCCTTCTCTGGGAAATCTCTTTAATCCATAGTTATTTTTGTGCTTTCTACCAACAATGCTGTTGAGCATTCAGGGATCAGAGCTTTTTTTTAATTTGGTTGCTCAGCCTAAGAAACATCTGCCAAAGCCTCAGTGAGACTGGGAAAAGGACAAAAAACCCACAACACAAATTTCCGGGGAGGATCTGGAGTTTCTGCCCAGCAGACCCTGAGTGGGGCTGAAGGACAGACCTGGGACAGCTCTCCCTGTCCCAGTCCTCAGCACACAGAGTGACAACAAATGACAGGAATAATTTCTGGGGTGCTTACAGCTTCTTTCCGTGTCCCACTGGTTATCCCACATCCCTGGAGCTCCTGCAGCTCCCACCCAGCTGTGACAGCCCTGCCCATCCATCCAGTCAAGGTCCTTGGGCCACAATGCAGGAATGACCTTCCTGGCTTTGCAATCTAATTTATGTGTTATTTACTGCTCCTCATCCAGCGCCTTCTCCACGAGAGCCACACCATAAACCCAGCCCAGAGCTGCCAGCAGCTCCAGCTCTGTTAATAACCCATCAGTGCCCATTAAATATGGCACAGCACATCATGAAACCCAACAGCACATTAAAATTCCTGGCGGCCATGTACACCCTCATCTTCCACCTCCCAACACAGTGAGAACCTCCCCGTTTCACACATCCCACACTTCCAGGGCTCAGCACTTCCTCTGCCCTAACTGCACTTTGATTGCTTTGTCTAGAAAGAAAAAATATATTCCCTTCACAAATCAGTTCTGTGTTTGTTTAAAGCCTTCAGGGCCTGGGAATCTCCTTTATCTCCCTCAGTCTTTATCTCCCTCAGCCTTTCCTAATGAAAACCATCGCGGTCACTGCCTTCCACACCACCCAGAATGGAGAGTCTTGGAATACATCACTTATTTTGTGGACCTGAAGATTAAAGGGCCCCTGTATCTTAGGTTACATTCTCCAGTTGGGAGTGCATGCCCATCTCCAATTCATTAGGAGTTAATTCCATATTTCAACTCTTCCCATTGATGAAAACCATTCATAAAAATTCCACACACAAACAGCGGAGTTAGACCATATAAATCCTCTGCTTTGGAGTTTCTCCTTTCCTGTAGAATATTCCAAATCTTTTCTGTCATCCTGAGCCTTCCTGATGGTTTTTTATGTAAGTTAAATTCTTCCCAGGGAAACGCTGATCCTTTTGAAGTGACAGTCTGTTTAGGTTCTGGTAATTGCTGAGGATCCTGTGCAAGAGTTGCAACAGCTCAGTTCTCACCAAAGCCAAGAAGAGCAAGAGGCAGATTGCACCACAGACAGCAGAATTTATCCCTCAGAATCTCTGTGGATTTTCCAAACAAACAGAGGCTGTAAGACACTGAGAGGGGATGGTGAAAGGAAGTTTAAAATGTCTATGAAAATAGAATAAGTGCCCAAAATAATTCCTGAGAATTGCCTGTGACAACACAAGGATCAAAGCACAGATGGCCAAAGTGGTGAGAAGTGAAATTTTGGTTACACCACGCTCCTGTGCCTTCATTTCTGGTGAAAAAAAGATCATCTGCAATTATCAACACAATTACAAAGGAATTCACATTCAGAGCATAGCTCTTCCTTACAACAAACTATTTTATGGGCACTGTGTTTAATTAGTTGATTCTATAATTGACCCAAACTTCACCAATTCAAAGAAGCTTCTCCTATCTATAAGAGTAAAGATACTGATCAATTGTTTTAGCTATCAAATTATGTTTAAATTGAAAGTGCAGATATATATATTTATATATACACCCCTACAAACCATCGCTGTCATTAAAACTAAGTTGCCAGGTTTTTTGTTTTTCCCTGAAGTTTTTTCTTCCTTCATTTCATGGAAATTATTTTATCTTAATATTAAAAAGGTCTAAAAAACACAAACCAATTAATTTGGTGTGCCTGGCTATAGCTAGAGGAGGAAAGGACACTTTCAGGTAGCTGTAACACACCTGTACAGATCCAAAAGTGATACAGCAAAAGTTTCTGCATTAAAGTCTGGCTGAAGCTTCATCTGAAGAGATGAGGAAAAGATCATGAGGGGTAAATTGTCAGGGAAGTGAAGAGCAGAAGAAAGAAATCAGGAAAAAAAATTGTATTTTTACACCTCAGCAGGTGTTTTTTACAGGTTGCATTCCTGGATTTGTTGCATCCCTGGATTTGTTGCATCCCCTTTGTTTCTGCAGTCTGTAAACTCAGATCAGGAAATTTATCAATGAAATTTTGGTGTTCAAATGAAGTTCTTGGTGTTTGAACTTCTAGCTAAGGTCTGCCTCTTCACCCTGTGAACCTGAGAGCATCTCCTGGCATTTCCTGTTCTGGCACACACAAACTGGATCTAGAGATCCCAGTTATGACCCAAACCTTCCTGGATTTCCTGGCTTTTAGCCCCAGTCATGGAAGTGCTGTGATGGTGCCAGGACTCATCATTTTTAGGAAAGTCTATTCCTGGCCGCTCTTGCTGGTGGAAAAAAGTTTGAAAACTTTTCCAAAAAAAGGACTGAAAAGAAAAAGGTGAAGAGAAGCAAAAGGGAAAAAAAGACAGAAAGAATTTCAGTCTAGGAAATAAATAAATCTTTTCTCCTTGCCTTTGTTTGGTTTTTTTGTTTTTGTTTTTTTTTTTTTTGTTTGGTTGGGTTTTTTTGTTTGTTTTGTTTTGTTTTGTTTTGTTTTGTTTTTGAGATTGGGATTACTTTTAGACTAAGCACTGCTTGTCAAATATAAATGTAGGTACCTAAGGGCTCTTTGCACTCAGGATGTCCAGCAACTCCTCTAACAAAAATATTCAATACATATCAATATTATTGGAGAAAATACTAAGGCAAATGTTTGTGCTTCACAAGCCCTGGAAATAAAAATATGCTCCTTCTGCATGAGTGGCCAAGCGCATCATTCCAGGGCCATGCTGCTGAGAACTTGCAAAGTGGTCTGGATTTTGTGTTGGCAGTGACCTGTGGTTAAATAAAGTTCATTTTTTACTGTCATTTAGTCTCCGAAGAGTGAATAAATAGCAATAAGAACTCCAAACCAGAAGATGTTAGGTTAGGCAGGACACTAGTGGTTGGAATTTTGATATGGTGCTATTCCAAAAAATAAAAAAACGCACACACAAAAAAAATTTTTGAGAGATGTTAAATCCTTAATTATAACATCCAGCAATTTTAACCCATGAAGCCTAAAAGCTGGGCTTTGAAAACACTGAGAAACTGGATCTTCTAAAACACAGTCTGGCACCACAGGTAACCCTTTCATTCTTCTTTTTTTTTTTTTTTTTTTTTTTTCTTTTTTTCCTTGAGGTAGGTGGTACCTTCCATCATTAAACGAAAAGAATTTCTCGCTGGAACATCTAAAGCATGACATTGATGAGACACAGTTAACCTGCACTCCTGTCTGCTGCAGAGCAAGGGAATAAAAGCTTTCTGGTATGTAAGTTCAAAGAAATGGACCTTTTACCAGATTTGAACAGTTGTCTTGGGAATGCAGATTTATGAAAATTGATCCCCTGTCTTTGTCCAGGGGAACAATGTGCCTTTCTTCCCCACATTTGCCCCCTGTCTGTTCTACTGAGTCAGAACTTCTTCAGAAAACTTTTTTTTTTAATTAATAGGGGATACCCTTGCAGCCACAAGGTTATAAGATGTCTCTGACAAACCTCTCTTTGGGCACAGCCAAAGAGGGAGATATTTAGACTTCACATTCAATTTAAAGCAGAGGTCAGAGTTCAAAAGTGTAGTTTGCCCTTGTCATGTTCCATTTGGAATCCAAATAGTCAGAAAAACAAAAGGCAAAATGACACGTTGCCATCACTGGGATGGACATTTCCAATGGTATTTATTGGGATATTAAATATAAATAATTTTAAATTACTTATATTTATTTTAAATATAAATATTATGTTTATAATATTGATTTTAGTAGTAATTTTAAAATTTTTAAATACCAAAAAAATCAGACCAGAAAAGTAGGTTTACACTGACTATGACTTCAAAACTACTTGCACTGGGGATAAACTTAAGTTTATTCCTATTCCTCCATAAACAACCTTAATAGAAACAAATAACTCCAAATCAGAATTTAGGGAAGACAGATTACTTTAGATGCCCTTACACTGACTGCTGCTGTATATGAAATTTTCTTTCCATTGCCATTTTATCTGATTATTCTGTGGGAGGAAATAATAACAACTTTCCTGATTTTTGACATTTTCCTGAAATAAAGCAATGAAAATGGGAAAAGAGCACGGTGTACACATTACCAAAATGTGAAATATTTTAGGATTTTTTCCAAATATTCGATTGTACAATTTTTGCTCAAAATGATTGCACTCTTGAGAAGAACTCCAGAAACATTTTCCTCCTCATGATGCTCCAGTTGTCTCTAAACACAGTCAGAAAAGAAGACAAGCCCCAGAATGCATTAGCAGCAGTTCCTGAAGCCAAAAAAGCAGCTGAGATAATAAAAAATAGACAAACCTCACCCCTTTCCAAGCACTCTTACCACGTGGAAGCCTCTATTTACACAAGTGCACAACTCCTTCAACCATAAATACTTTTCTATCAAAATATAAGGACTACACAGAACCTGCAGGACTCATCGTTGGCTCATTTATTGTTCTTCACACAGTCCTGTACCTTCAGATCTATTTCTGATTACACTCTCACCCTGAGCTCCTGGAGGTCAACATTTATTTTTTTTCTTTCTCCAACCATTCCAGCTTCTGCCAAGCATCCTCCTGAACCCCACAGTGCTGGCCACAGAAGCTCCTCGTGATCTCTCCTGCTGCACAGTTTGAGGCGTAAACTCTGCCCCAGGTTGTGTTTGTCCATCCCCACGTCTGCCTGGGTGTGCAGATCCCAAATTATTGTTCATTGATGGCTGATCCAGTTGGTTTGGGTGATACTGAACACTCCTCACTGAGCTGGAATGTTTGGTACCAAACAAGGAGACAAGGCCAGCTTACCTCTCTGTGTTAGTTTGAGCCTGGAAAGGAGCTTGAATACCTGGACCCAGCCTAATTAATCCCACTCAATCAGCAATCTCAAACGGCAAACACAGCCAACTCCTGAGGCCAGGATTTATTTTTCTAGGGCCACTAGTCCCTAAGCAGAATTTTTGCTTGGGCAGCACTCTTTGAACAGGAAAAAATGCTTTTCACTGCAGATTTCTGCACGACACGTGGGCCATGGATGGCCATTCACCAAGTACCCCACAGTGCAAATGGAACCAGAAAAATTGCTTCTTTTTTGTTGTTGTTTTCTTTTTTCTGGGTTTTGTTGTTGTTGGTTTGGTTTGGTTTGGTTTTGCTTTTGTTTTTCATCTATCTTCATTAGATGCTTTATTATAACTGTTCTCTGGGGGAATCTCAGTTTGCTTCCACCATGGGACAGCTCCAGCCCAGCTGAAGGTGTGAGGACAGGCTCAGAGAGCTGAGCCCCATCCAAGGCCACTCAAGAATTCCTATTTCATGGCCCAGCTCTGCCTCAGCACCAACGTGGATTCAGCTGCACTTGCCTCAGCACGTGTGCACTGGAATTTTCTCCATCCTGCCTTGGACACTGCTGCCACCATCAGAAATGACATCGATTTTTACCTATGGAATCCTATAAAGTAGCTTAAAGACAGACCCTGAGGTGTGGATTACACAGAAGACATGCTGGAAATCCTGCCAGATTATTGCACATATTCCTTCACACTTAAGAATTCCTCTCTCTTTCCTAGGTTCATTTAAAACGATTCTAAAATGCAAATATTATTCTCAATAACAGCCTCTCTATTATTTCCAGGGCTTCTTGGTGTTTTTTGAGAAAATGACAAAATGTAAAAGCTTTTGGCTCTGCGAAACTAATGGTGATGTCTGCCTGAAGACATATTCTAGTTCTTAAATTTAAATTCAAATATTCATATGCCTTGTCATCTTCACTGCCCAGTGCTGCATTACTGAGCATCTCCTCAAAAAAAAAAAAAAAAAAAAAAAAAAAAAAAAAAAAAAAAAAAAAACCTGTATTTTTTACAGTATGAACCTCCACTGACTGAAGCTGAAAAAGCTCCACTGACAAAAACCCAGCCTCTCTCTAGTCCAGTCTGTGAGACAACTAATGATTTATTGGCCAAACAGGAGATTTTTAACAAAAAGAAGGCTGAGGAGAGTTTGCTGCCTGGCTGCTGTAATCAGATTCCAGGCAGGGATCCTGCCCAGAGCCGTGTTGTACCCTCAGTGTCAGGAAGACGGATGAAAACCTGAAGTTCATCACAACACTCAGACAGAACCGGGGCGAAATGTCACTTCCCCGACATCAAAGAATCCATATCAGCACTTACATTTTCAGTTCAGAGCGATCAAAGCAGGCAGGCAGCATTTTTAATGTTTGTTTCCATTTTTAGAGCACATTTCTAATGCTGAGTCGTTGGGTTGGTGGGTTTGTTTTTTTGGTTTTTTTTTTTGTTGGTTTGTTTTTGGGTTTTTTTACCAGACAAAGTAAGTTGGAGGTATTTTCTCACAGCACAAGTTAATGTTCTCAATCTGTTTTTCCTTTCTGGGGTCTGTGTAGACAAATTCCACAGCAACAACTGATGATAGGATCAGACAGTAGTAGCAAAGACATTTTTAAATCATATTTACAATATGTCCCCTCTGGGCCCACCAAAGACCAGTTTTTCTCAGAACAATATATATTGGCAATTTTTTTTTGCTCCATTTAGAGATAATTTTAGCTCTTCAGTGTCATGCAAATACGCAGGGCTTTACTCAGATAAAACTGCTATCAAAGCATTGGGAGCTCTGCCAGGAAAAGAGCAAACAAGGCTCCTAAGAAGAATTCAGCTGGAGAAAAGCTTCAGGATTTGCTCTATTGGGCACAAACTGGTGCATTTTTAAATGCATATTTAAAAGATAGTGAATAGATAAAAGAAAGAAAAAAAAAAAAAAGCACCAAAATAATTCATTTCCGAAGTCTAAATTTTCTTTAGGCCCACCAAAATTTACATACATTTACATGTAAAATGAGGCTTTATTCAGCTCCTCTCCCTGGCAGCCCAGCAGGGAGTGGGGACCCTCAGCTGCTCCCTCCCCACATTCCAGGGACCTTCCCCCTCTTCATTCCCAGCCACGGGCTGCTCCACTTGGGATCATCATTTCTCCTGGGTGGTTGGTGGGGGAACTGCCCAAATCTCTGCCCTCTTCTCCTTAAAAAGTGTTTGTTTTATAAGAGAAGGAACCTGCCTGTGCTTGGCCAAGGCAGTGAGGTGCTGCTGGACACCAAACACCTGATAAATACAAGATGCAGCAGAATGGGAGAGATAAACGTGATTCCAAATCCACAGCTGGGTGTGGATGTGGGCAGGGAGAGCATCTGCTGCTGCCTGGACAGGTTTGAGGCACTCATGCCAGAAATGCTCCTGCCTTCTGCTGGGTCCTGCAGGACCAAAATGAGGGAGGAGTTCATGTCTGCAAGTACAGGATCTGATTGTCACCTGGTGCATTCCTGTTCCTGGAAAAAACGTAACACTCTGAGCTGCCAGAGGGAGGATATGGGACAAAATAAAGCCAAGAAGGAAATTGGTGCAGAGAAGAGTTCTCAAGGAAAGAGGGGGAAACTTTTTCTAGGGAAGGAAGGAGAAGGATTTGTAACCTGGGCTCAAAACAGTTCATCCTGAAAATGCAGCAAACTGGAGAAGGATCTTCACTGTGGTCCTTTAAGCTCCCCTAAACATCCCTCTGAGATGGGACAAGAGCCCAGCCCTGCCCAGGACCCACCAGACACCAAACACCCACCACAAATCCCTAAACACGCCACAGCTTGTGGGGATCTTCTGGATGAAAGCGATGTAAATATGAGATTACATTATCTGCCATTGTTATTGTAATTTTATGGCCCTGTCTCTATACAGTGACTTAAAACTTTGTAAGCTCTTTTGTTGTTTGGCTTTCGCTGCCTTTGAGCGTCTTAGTAAATTTATAATCCCTTTTCTTTAGCTTCTTTTTCTATCTCTTCGCTTGACGACCTGGCATGCAATGAATCAAAAAAGGGATATTTATACCCACACTGTGAGAATGTTTACAACGTTCAGAAAATTCTGTCTGTGGTTTGGGCTTTGTGTACTTTCCGAATAAATGACACTTTTCCAAACGTACTCTATTACTGTTGAATCCACAGAGTCTGTATTTATGCAACTGAAATGCTTTTATTTAGACCTTTGCAACATGCCAAAATCAAAACTATTTTAATGAATGAATCAAAGTAGTGCAGCAGAGAAATCTGTAATGGATTACTGTTTCAAAACACAGATTTCTGTGAAAAGCCTCTCAGATACAAAGAATATGTTTGTTTTATGAAAAGCAATTTTGTTATTTTCATGCCCATTGTTTTAATAACAGAACTTTGATCTTGAAAATATCTTTGCATGAAACATGAATATGGTAATAGCCAAAGTTTCCATTTAGCTGCTGCTTCATGTTCCAAGAATATTGGGTTCCATTACATGTAGTATTTAATAATTTACATGCGGGCTCCAGGCAAACTTCTTGATGTAGACAATCCAAGTTTTGAGTTAAGTTAAACTTAATTAATTTAATTAATTTAAACTTAATTTAAGCTTATCAAATTTTTTATTCAGGTATGTAGATTTTCAAATTCAGGAATATCAGTGGTATCACTAAGGGCCTGAGTTAGTTCTCCCCCTGCCATCACCTGAAGAACTTCAAGGCTACAGGAGAATATTCCAATCAGTCATGGAGATAGGAAACACCCCATGAGCTCCCCACATTTTATTTGCAGAGCTCCTTAACAGAGGAACTCAATATCTTGTATTAATTTCAGCCCCTTACGAAGTTCTGGAAACAAGCAAGCAGCTACTAATATTCCATTTCCTTAACTCCCCTCAAAGGAATTTCCAGAACTTACAGCTAAAATCTGTGTTATTTTCATGCATTCTCCTCCTTGGGCTTACTCACAAGTGTAGGATGATATGAATGAATGAGGGAAATCCATCCTTCCCACCCACAAACGTTGCTGAGGTAAAAAAAAGGAGGATTTTATAGGTTTGTCTGGCACTCCCAGATGTTGAGCAGCCCTGCCTGGACCACATGTGGATCAGCTCTGCCATGCACCTGCAGGGAGAGCAGTGCCCCTGGGGCTGCCAGCCCGTGATGGATGTGTGGGTAAACGGATCCTGATGGATTTATGGAGCACGTGGAACTGATCCCCGCAGCACTCCGTATATCACAGCTCCAACATCCACAGGAGCAGCACATCTGCTCCCTGCTCACTCCTGAAACGAACCCGAGAAGTTCCTGGGATGCTGCATCTGCCCCCAGGGTGGGAATCAGTCAGGTCAGGGAGGTGGTGGAGCAAGTTTTGAGGTGAGATCCATCAAGGAGGAGTTCAAGGTGTGCAGCACTGGGGGTATTCTGAGCCTCCTGGGAGCTGCCAAACTTGCTTTAAAAGTTGTATAAACGCAGCCACACCAGAGCCAGAGAGCACCTGCCTTAGAGGGAGACTGATGTGGGGCAGAATGGCGCTCTGGGCTGATATTTATTCCTCATTAAGGAACAATTCTGATAAGATGAAGCCTCCCCCCATCCCATATCTAGTCATGTGTGTGTTCCTCGAGCTTGCACACCTTTCCAGCATCCTTGGGGTGAATAAATAAATCTTACAAATGGTTACGTGCCTCTAATGACACCTCTTGAAAGGAAGCTGAGCATAATAAATTCTTGTTCATCTTGATGGATGGGGGGCAGGAAGGCAGGCAAGAGATAACCAGGAAAAGCAGGAGCATTAGACACTTCCATTAACATTAAACATGCCAGCCTGCCCTTGAAAGCTGATTAACAGCAACTCCTCAGAAAAAACAACAGAGAATCTCCAGCATGAGACGTGACCTTGCAGCACTGTGGCAACTGCAGAAGGCAGAGAGTCCTCTAAGAGTGTTCCTTAATGTCCAGTTACAACACGGGCACTATTAGCATTTTAGAAGGCTCCAAAATTAGGAAGTTTCTTCTCTCCCGTTCCCTGTCAGTGGGGAGGACCCACACTTGGATTTCTGTCTGAAAACAATGACATATTTATTTCCCACAGAGATCCCTGCCCACACCCTGCCCCTCATCCTTCCATGGTTCTCACAAGGACATTTGGCACTCGGGGTGAGGCTGGCTCAGGTGGCCCAAAGCCAACGAGGTGGTTATCATCCTGGAGAAGCCTGAATCATCCCCTTTGGGCTGTTAATTCCACATAAGCTTCATCAGACTGGCAAACCTGGAAAATTTATGTTGCCTCTGAATAGGAGCAGTCTTCTGCAGAACACAGGGCATTTTCATTCCAGTAAATGTCTGGAATATTTCAGCACAGCTCCTTTTACATTTAAACTACCCCAGTCTGGGGCACACAGTGCAGCGTGCTGTCCCTGCCACATTCCTCCTCTTCCTCCCTGTCCAGAGACTGGGGCACCTCTGCTTCTCCTGCTGCTGCCAAAACCCTCATGGGCTCCCCAAAACCCGGAGCCAGCTGGGAGCAGGGATTTGGGGCAATGCCTGGGGGCTCCCCAAAGCCAGGTGTCATCCCCAGGGATTTGGGACAAACTTTGGGACAAACCCTCCCAACAGCCTGGAGCCATCCCCAGGGATTTGGGGCTCCCCAAAGCCAGGAGCCATCCCCAGGGATTTAGGACAAACTCTGGGGGCTCCCCACAGCCAGGAGCCAGCCAGGAGCAGGGATTTGGGGCAAACTCTGGGGGCTCCCCACAGCCAGGAGCCAGCCAGGAGCAGGGATTTGGGGCAAACCCTCCCAGCACAGGTAGAGGCAGCCCTGGGAGCCGTGTCCTGGCTGTGCTGAGCTCCCTGTTCCAGGAGGAAAACCATCTGGATCACACAGTTCACAACTGGGGCAGGCATTCCAGGGCAGCCAGGCTCCCTCTGACTTTCACTTTGTTTTCTTTCAAGCAGGCCCAGTTGCTGTCAGCTTCCCTACGACTTTCTCCCGCTTTAATTTACGTCCCATGCAAACTCCACAAACATTTTCCACTGGAAGGAGCCAAGCACTGACTTTTTCCCCCGCAGCATTTGGGGAGAATTGATTCTGAAAACAGTTCTGCAAAGAGGTTTGGATGATTTCTAGGCTGGTCATTTTTATTTTGTGATTTAAAATAAAAACCACACTTCTTTTGGTTTTCAAGGTTTATTTGGGCTGAAACTATTGCTACCAAGCAACAAAGAAAGGGAAAATGGGAAGGTTTTGGAAATTGCTTTTACTTTTTTCAGATCTCAGTTAAGCTTCTGGTATTAGACATAGCTTAAGAGGAAATCAGCAGAACACATATAATGTAATACAGTTAATATATATAACCATATTTAATGTACTGATGAGGATAAAAACCATCCTGACTAAAGAGTTGAGCACACATCTGTGTCCACACACATTCAATTTTCTGCTGTGAGAAAAGTTCACTCAGTAAGTTACTTCTGCACATCAATTCTATTCAGCATCTTTTTTAAAATATATTTTTTAAAATAATGTTCTTCAATATCCCTGCAATTCCAGATTTCTCTAACATTATTGGCTTGGGAAATGCTGGCAGCTTTCTGTGACTGGGGTGATCACAGCAGTGATTTGTCTCAGATTAAAAAAGAAAAGAAAAGCCACGAGAACCTTTTCTTTGAGGTCCACATCAGGGTTTAACCATTAGAATGAACCTGTGTTATCCCAGACACCTTCAGAGTAACCATGAGTCCAAAAAACCTTCAAATTTCTGAAAAATGCTTTTTAGAAGGATTAAAAAAAAAAAAATTAAGCATCAGACAGGGAATTTAAAAAATGACTGGGAAAAAAAATTGATGTTTTATTCTACCTCTTCCATCACTAAACACCAGCTCTGGAGCTTGTCACCAGACTCAGCTGAGAGGCACCACATTTAAAGATAAATGTCCAACCACAATTTTGTCTTTCTTTTAAGGAGATTAAGTAACTCATATGATATTTTTAAGATGAATTCCTGGGTCTTCCCTCCACCCAACTGAAAACTATTCTGATTAGGCTTTGCAGAATGTTACAACAAATCAGGTTTAAGTGTTATGAAAACGTGGCAAGTAGGACTCCAGGGGTTCCTTTAAAACTCCTCGATGAATAAGACACGTAATGTGAGGTTTTGCAATTCCCAAGTGAAGGTTTATGAGTTCAAATTGCAATTCTTCCAAGAGGAGAAGGGAGGCAAGGCCTGCAAGATGTAATAATGTTTAGTAGATTGAATGATACAGTGAAAAAAAAAACCCTCAGATTTGGAACAGATAATTCATTCTTCACGTCACTGAAGAGCCCTAAAGAATCCCACAAGATCCTTTAAAAAATGGCCAGAGTGCCAGAAAATGTCACGTCCTTTTTAATGAAATCAATTGATCTAATAATAGATGGAAAACTGCTCTGCCTTAAAAGATTTTCCACTCCAAACAAATGGTTTATTTGGCCAATGATACGACGTTCAACCCAATTACAAGTAACTCCCTCAGTGCAAAGAGCTCTGAAGGAGTCTGTGTGTATTTACACAAGTTCTACACAACTGCTGATAACCAGGTACAGCCACAGATAACCACAATCCACCGGGTTTCTGCCCCTTCCTTCCCAACCCACCTAAAATACCCCAGCTGAGGGCAGCCCCCATCCAACTGCTGCTATTGTGCCCTGGCAACGGCACAATTAAAAAGATTTTTTTAATGTCATAGGGTTGTTTTTTTGAGGTTTTTTTTCCCTTAAGGCAAGTCTAGCCAGTTAATTATTAAGTAACTAAATTGCTTAACTAGTTAGGGGAAGGCTGAGGCATCCCCAGGCATCCTTTGGTTTAATTTCCTGAGGAGCAGTGAGGACACACAGCCCCAGCTCCTTCCCGAAGGGATGGCACAGGAGGGAATGCCAAGCTCTGGAGGATCTGAGATGGAATTCCAGGTGGGATCCTGCCTGGGAGCACCCCTGGAGCACCTCTGGAGGTGTCCTGGCAGGGAAACCTTCCAGGTGTGCTGGTGCAGGCAAGGCAGGCAGGGCTGAAGGTGCTGCAGCCGAGGGCTCTGAGCCCTGTGGGTGTGTTGGGATGCTGAGATTGGGACAGGAGCCTGTTCTGGGCAAGGAAGAGCTCGCTGTTTACACAGAGATGCCAAACAGCTGCCTGAGGAAGGGCCTAAATGTAAACTCCCCTCTGTGAAATGTGAAAACCAACTGTGAACTCACACAGTTCCATCTCCCTGCGGCAGCTCGGAACACTTTGTCTTCTTATTTAGGCATCCCAATGTCATCTGCAGCCCGGATCTCTCTCAGCTCTCTGTTTGCAAGGGCTAAATTAAAAGTCAAACGTGCAAACATCCAACTAAACCAGACTGAATCAGCCCTGGAGCAGAAATTCACAGAGACTGCTGCAGAGGGAATCCTCCTTCCCAAAGCCCAGAGCCACTCAAACGCTGTCAGCAGCACAGAAGGTGCTCCTTGGGCTCAGCAGGACACAGAGGAGCTTGGATGGGTCCCTTCAGCTCGTCACAGAGCAAAGACACAGAGCAAGGACACAAAGGTTCCCCTGTTCATGAAACAACTCCTGAGCCCGGAGAGGACACAGCTCCACCAGCTCTGAACCCCAACTCTGGTTTATACAAGCCCTGATGGTTCTCAGGCTGGTTTATTCTTGCTAGGATTAAGGAGATAGCAAAAATAACGAGCTCCACTGTGTGCTGCCAGTCAATTCAAGTGGATCGTGGCCTGATGCATAATGGAGATTCTACAGAATATTACTCTGATTCCCAGACAATAAATCTTAGGAGTGATGTCTGGGATATTGTTCCAGTCCAACAGCATCTCTCAAACATTTCTACAGTGGTGTGTTTATACAGCCAGCTTTATTTTGGAGCAGTGGCCTCTCTAGATTGATTCAAGGAGCTCAGAAAACCTTGGAGCATGTCTTGGTTTGCTTCCTCTCTAATTAATCAGTATTGAGAACAAATAAACGAATCACCAGGAAAAAGAAATTGCTAACAGCCATTTCTAAAGTCAACAGAAATTCTCCTTCATACGGATTTTGTATGAGTGTGCAAACAGCACTTAGAGCCAGGGATTGCACCCCAGCTCACACTCGGTGTAAGTGCTGTATCACACCTACAACACTGGGTAATTCCCCCGTCCCTAAAAATCAGCTGTTCTCCTTTCTCCCACTGCTCTGCTTTACAAGAACAGACTTTCTATGGTACATCATTTTCTTCTAACATCTATGCACACAGTGTTACTAACACAGAAACTCTTCCAGGTGTTACTGTCACCCACAAAGACCACCCAGGTCCTGTTCCAGAGGTACAGGGTGCACGAGAGGTCTCAGAGAGGGACCCAACCTCTGTGTTCACTCATGTTGAAAACATTAATGACAGATTTTAGTGCTACTTCTTGCAACTGGGTGTTTCTGGGGCTTTGCTGCAGAAGATACCCAGGAAAGTGCTGCCTACACTACAATTTCTGCCTTTAACACATTCTGGGTCAATATTTTCTCAGTGAAATTAGGGATAAATTGATAAATGGCTGAAGTAAAAAATCAGACAAGCAATCTGGGGCTTCACCAATCTATTCTACTAAACAGAGAATTTGTTGCATTAAGACCATATTGAGACCTACCTGGACCATTTTCAAGACATCCATTAGCACTATAAAAACGGAACAGGTTGATTTATGCCAATTATAACCATAGAGAAATGGATTTTAATAATTTACAACAATGTATAAAAATGTTTTTTTCCTCAAAAGACAACGAGTTTTGCAAACTTTGCTTTCACCTGTCCTGATGAATTACTGACATTTTATCAATCTAATTAGAGGCTTGATCTTTTTTAATGATTATTGTGCTTCCCAAAGCCACATGTTTTACATGAACAGGTTCAGAGTTTCACAACTGCAGTGCTACAGTTCAGGATGTGACCTGTCATGAACCAATTACCACTGAGCAAACAGCACAAAATTTGTGCCTGTTTGGTTTTGTCAGCCCTTCTTTGGGTCTCGTTGTTTAGACACAATTTGTAGGGAAGAAAAGAGAAAAGAGCTGTTGATATAATGAATGCAAAGTGTTCCATGAGGTGAATAGGACTTGTGTGGCTTCTATTTACATCCATAAAACCCAAATTCCTCCTGCTGCAGACAGCCACCTCCTCTTTAAGAATATTGAAAAACACCTCGGGTAATCTGCTGAAATATTATGGAGATTATTAAGAGCCTGATCCAATGCCAATAGAAAACCAAAGTGTCACATGCTATGTATTTGGAGCAGTCTGAATTGTAACACTCAAAGTACCTTATTTCCTCTGGAGAAGCCACAGAAAACCCCAAAAGAGCAGAAGAACCTAAACTCTCAAGCAGTAACATGGAGCAGCAAATTTCGGTGAGGAAGAGCACCGAACATTTATTTTCATCTGAAAAATCAGATCAGTCACTTTTTTTTATTCACACGTGGCAACTCAACCACCCCCACCATGTTTAATGTCACAAAAATGCTGACTGCTCACGGGGGAAATGTTAGATCAGTGCTCAAAACCAGCTGGGAAGGACCAGGGGAAACATTGCACAAGCTCTGCAAGCACTTTGTGGAATATTTAGCTGGCACTTTTCTGGAGCATTTGTGAGCATTTTCTGATATTTATGAAGTCCTGCTGGGAAAATGCTATGGGAAAAGAGCAGTCAAGTAGGAGAGCCATATGAAAAAAATCAGCAACAAATAATAATGAAAGAAGCTGATTTATCCCTCAGATGAATCAATGCTAGGGGAGAAATACTGTGTGCAGCACAGGGGAACACCAGGCTAAGTTGGGTTGTTTCTATATTCAGTTCTCTTCATTGCTACTCTCACCGAGAGGAGAGACACACCAATGTCTCCCCACACATTTCAAGAAATCTGACAGTCTCACACCTTCCTCCTTCTTGGCTTATCATTAATTTTATCCAGCTTTTGTGACTTTTCAAGAAGGCAGGCACTATCTTAACACAAACAGCGTGCTCTGGGTTGTGCACAGCTCAGGGCCACTTCAGAAATTTATATTTACTTGAGCTGTAGTTCCCTCCTTAAATAGATTTCTTCTCCACCATTATTTTAAGGATTATACCCCTCTCTGTGTGGAACACTTTCCAACCAAAGAGAAGCAGTTTTCCCACCTCAACCCCTGCTTCCAGCTCTCTCTGCTGCTCCATTTCAAAACTCCCTGTGTAGTTTCATGACTTTGAGAGGTGTGTACCCCACACCTCGCAGCAGTAACTCCACTCTATTTTTTTTTTTTTTAAATTTTTTTTCCAGGTCACTTTGCTGGTGCCCTGCTGTGCAGGGTTTGGGAGCAGACAGAGTTCCTGCCCTTGGGACAGACACCTCCCAAGAGCCAGAACAACTGCAAAATGCCACCAGCAGCGTGCAGACACAGACTGAGCACTAACAGCCACCAGCCAAGGCCCCAGAAGGGTGGATATTCCAGGGAGGAGCCAAGCCCTTGAGCAATAGAAGAGGCCTGCCAAGGACAGCCAAGTAAAACCAGATGCGGTGGCTTGGAAAGGCACAGGGTGGGAATTGCACTGGTTGGCAGCGTGGGATGAGCAAAAAGGGAGGAGACAGGGGAATGAGAGGAGAAATGGAAGAAGAAACAAAAGAAGAGCAACTGGGAGAGCTGACACGGGCAGGGTGTTTGGCGAAGCATGGAGTTATGAGTCATAGTATTTTACTGTGTATAAAAATCCACCTATGACCTTACCATTCCTATTTGTAGTTTTACCATTCCTGTTTACAGTTTTTTCATCACTATTTGCAGTTTTACCATCATTATTTACAGTTTTACCATTATTATTTGCACTTTTACCATCACCATTTGCAGTTTTACCATCACCATTTGCAGTTTTACCATTACCATTTGCAGTTTTACCATTCTATTTGCAGTTTTACCATTCTATTTGCAATTTTACCATCACTATTTGCAGTTTACCATCATTATTTCCAGTTTTACCATTCTATTTGCAGTTTTACCATCACTATTTGCAGTTTTACCATTCTATTTGCATTTTTGCCATCACCATTTGCAGTTTTACCATCACTATTTCCAGTTTTGCCCTTACTTTTGCCATTGCCCTCCTTTCCCAATTTATTTGTGTTCAATGAACCCCTGGTACTTGCACATGTGCAAACTTCACACAGCAGAGGTCAAGGCGGTGCTTTTATAAAATAACTGAGGCCAATGCTAAAGGGAATGGCAAATGTACAACGAAAACAAATCTCAGCAACTTGAAAGAGCTTTGCATGCCTCCTGCCATAATTCCCAACAGCAGCTCAGTACACTAACCTTTGCCTTTAGAATGGCTGTAGTCAGATAAATCATTGAACTCCACCATCAAGGCTGTTACCTTTGGCTTTTTCCATTACTTTCTATCTTGTTATTCAATGACTTAAATCACTCATTGGAGCCGACCCCATCAAGCTTCAATAATCTATAAAATAACTATTTTTACCGTGGGTTTATTCTTTTTTTTTTTGGATGACTTTTTCACCAGTCAGCCCAGTTTTCTTTATAAACTTTATCGAATTTCTCTTTACATTAAGGAGAGAAAAAATTCCACCATGGATTAAAAAAAAAAAAAAAAAAAAAACCAAAACACCAAGAACCCAACAAAAAGCTCAAAAAACCTAAAAAGAACCCAAACAAACAAACAAACAAACAAATGAAAAGAGCCGACCAAAATATCAACTAAAAAAAGCCACCAAAACAAACAAAAAAAGTTGGAAGGCATGAAATTATTGCAATATATATATCTTTAGGTAATACCTGCCTTCGGAACCAAATAATTTAGTCTTCAAAAGCTGGGTTTAAGGGACAGGCTTTGGAGTTGGAGCTCCTGGGGGCTGTATATCCCCACTCTCCTGCACACACCCGAGGCACAGGCAGCAGGGATTTATATAAACTCGTCTGGAGGAGACACAAGCAGCCTTCCCTCCCCTCCTGCCTCTCAGCCACAGCCCCAGTGCATCACTTGGGTGTGGAGCAGGCACAGAGTGGGGTTTACAACACTTCACAGCCCAGTGGAGAACATGAAGTGAATGAAAGAGGAGGCAGTGGAGTCATGGGACAGGATTTATTTCTTCTACACAGCTGAGTCAAGGTTTAAGACCAGAAAATACAAATAGGCTTAGGAGTACTAGCTAAATACTCAGGGAAAAAGAAAAAAAAAGAAAAACTCAAGCTGAGACTTTTCCAGTTCCTGAGACTTTTCCAGTGGGCAAGAAATGCTCCTCCCACCCCCCAAATGCAGCTGTTTCAATAGCAAATGTCAGCTATTCAATGTCAGCGAGGTCCCTGCAGCAGCTCTCTGTGTGTGTGTGTGCAGGGTGCTGGCACAGCTGGCACAGCTGGCACAGCTGGAGCAGGGGTTGTGGTGGCCTCCAGTGCCAGCAGCGAGCTGTCCCTGCCTCCACGGCACAAATTCCTTTTACAAAGAGCATTTCTTTGAACTGGAGCATGGGAAAAAAAAAAAAAAAAAAGCAACAAAACCTCCCCTTAGCATTTCCAAACGCTGGCCAATGGAAAAACCAACGAGGAGCAGGTATTTTTGTTTGTGTATTGCTCCTCATTGTGCTGGAGCAAGACACAAACACTCAGGCCAAATCATTCTCCAGAAAACAATCCCCAAACAGCCTGAAGCAGCAGCAGCAGCTGGGCAAGGGCTCAGCTCCCAGACATGAACACCCCGGACTGGTTACTGCTCCGATCTTCTCCTGATGCTCACAGCATTGGGGAAGGGCAGCCTCCATCCTGATTTAATGGTGAAATTTTCCTCCCCTTGTGCAAAAAAAAAAAAATAAAAGCAGTGAAAGAGAAATAATAGCCATGGAGTTGCTGTTCAGGTCATTTTTCAAGGTTTTATTCCCATTGCAATGGGAATTTTCAAATATGAAATTGTATTTTAATGTAATATTAATATAAAATTAGATTTTATGTCATTTTATAATGCTGGAGTAGTTCTGATTCAGTTTAGACCCAGCCGTATCAACACGATTTTTAGGAAAAAAAAAATATATTCCTGTCCCTCTGCCAACCCTTTTCCACTTAAAATATAATAATACAGTTAAATGTAATAATAGAGTTAATCATAATCATAATATATAGTTTTATTATATGTATAGTATATAATATATAATCGTAATATATAGTTAATATAATGATACAGTTAAAATATTAACTGTATTATGATCATTATTTTGCTGATTTTTCAGGTGGTATTTTCCTCACATTTTTATGTGAAATCTTGGCTAATAAATTAATTTCTTCTTCAAAAGTGCTTATTTCATTTAAAAAAAAAAAAAAAAGGTCAAATCTATTTGAATAAAACTTTAAGGAAAAAAATGTACAGAAAATTTCCATTTTTCACTTAGAAATTCTAAAAACAAACCCATGGAGAATATTTCCTCACAATGATCTGTTTCTAATTTGTTACATTGACAACAAACTTGACATTTCAGGGAGTTCTCAGAAAATGCAGCTTTAGTTTTTTTCAGCCAGATCTAGTATTTATGTTGAAAACTGTTTTGCCAAGAGGCTCGCATTCTGTCACTGACAAACGGAGCAGAGCCTGCCAAAATAGAAAGACACAACTTTTCTCCCTTTTGGAACTTTTGTCAAAGCGCAGAAGAGATTTTAGAAAGATCTCCTTTAAAATCAATGTCTAAAATGTTAATGACCTTTCAGGGCATACTTAACATTGCAAAACCACAAAGGGGGGAAAAACAAGAAAGACAAAAAGAAGAAGAAAGGAGCTGGAAGCTGCCTAGATCAAGACATTTGAAATATTAAAAAAAAAAAATAATAAAATTACGAGAGCTACACAAAATGTGTTTCCTTAGAGGGATTTGGCTCTGGAGGTGAATATTTGGGGATGTCTATGGGTCAGTGTGGAGCAGTGTCCTGTGCAGCTCTGCCCTCAGTTCTGTGCTGTTCACAGCACAAACAAGGATTTAAAAGCTCCTGAGCCTCCCCATCATCACACAAATAGGAAGTTACAGGAACCAGAACTCGAGGGAAGCATTTGGGGGTCTCTGAACCCACCCAGCCATGACTTGAAAGAAATTCAGAGTTTCCTCAGGACTCTGCTCACGCAAAGAGAAAGAGCTCTTGTACGTTCAGGTGTGGTTGAGTTTTGTTTTAAAGAGAAAAAAACCACAGAACTTCCTCATGTTTAAAAAAAAAAGCACCTTTGTCTCTGAACAGCAAAGCTGAAGATGTTTAATAGGTGGGATGTACCTTTTTTTTCTGCTCTAAACTGAGTGTCTGGGGTTCCAAAAACACACAACTCCTCCCGTGTTGGATTCGGGGTAAATATTGGTGCATATTAATGAGGAAAACAATGGCCTGACCTGGTGTAACCTCACAACTCACAAAGCCCTGTCCCATCTCTCAGTCCACAGCTTCATTTATCCCAACCCCCTTAACTACAAGAAATAAAGAAAAAAAATTATTTGAAACCAGCTCTTTGAAATCAGCACTCACCAAGCACTGGAACTTCCCTTTTAAAGACTTCACGTTTAAAGCTCCATAAACTCTAGTGAAGATCCAAGAAGTAAAAGGCTGCTTGAAGCCATCACCATTTTCCAAAACAACTCAACTATCAGAAAAAAAAAAAAATGGAGCCAAAAGCTCCATTAGGATCCAATTAGAGGTGCTTGAGCCCAGAATCCTGTCTAAGAGCAGTCAGCTGAGGATCCTCATCTCGCACAGACAATGGCAGGGGCTGTTTGCAGGGATTCTCTCCCAGCTCATGGCAAAGCAGTGGTTTAGAAACTTCTGGAGACAGAGGTCAGTACCAAGAGCTGGATTTATTGCCCCAAGATGCTCCTGTCCCCACCTGAACCCACCGGGCTCCACATCATCCTGCTCTAACACTCATCAGGAAAAAACCAGCCCCCACCAATCTTTTATTCTTTTCTATCTTTGGGCTCACCTGACCCAAAAATTCAGAATTTGTACTAAACAGCCTGAGCTTTCCATAAGGCTTCCCGTTTTGAACCGACTTGTTTTAAAAAGGGATTTTTTTTTCCTTAGTTTATAGAAGCTGTAAATACATAAGCAGGGCGACTGCTTACCTAAGGAATGGTGGATGATCCCAAAAGCCTGATTGTCAAATACACCTCGTGCAAGTATGAGGAGCTGTTTATTTTGGAAAGGGAACAAAAGCATCCTGAGATAAAGCAGCGTCGCTGATGTGGAAAAACCAGAACATTCCACATCATTCACAATCATCCTGCCAGTATGAAAAGTGAAGCAGTTTCCATTCCTGTTCTTGAAAACAGGATTTATTTTTTTTTTTCTTTTTCATGTTTCAACAGAGGAAGGTGGGACTTAAAAGGACTTGAGGAAATGCCTATGTGTGAGCAGACAGGGATAAACAGAGCTTCACCTCTTTTTCATGGGGCCAGACTGTCAATTAAGGGCAATCAGATTTGCCAGCTCAATAGGATCCCAAACACACCTACACTGCCTGTGCAAGCGCCACTGACAGCTCTGGCAAACCGGGAAATGGGAGAGGATGCTCAGCACTTTGTGTTCACTCAGCACTCCCCACTCCCTGAGACGTGGGCTGGGTCCCCACCACGGCTGAACTCACCCTCCAAACCCCACAGAATGTGCCTCTAAATTATGGCTTGTGCTTCGTCTCCCACCCATCAGCAGCGAGTTAATTGCAGCCTGGGTTTAAACATTATCATTTACTCCCAACGTGCACGATGTGTTAAAGGGGAGGAGGCGTGTGTGATGGCAGTCCTCTTGCTCAAAATTGTTTAAATAAGGGAGGAAAAGACGAGAAATTACATAGTGCAAAATGTGGTGTCTGCATCAGAATCCGATACCTACACATGGGTTTGTGGTGCTGGGGAAAGTCAAAGATGCAGAATTTGTGGCCCTATAAACTGGGTACTAAAAATTTTCTGGGATGAAACCTCCACTGAAATTTGGAATTTAGGGAGATTTGGAATCTCTTAGTGTAGTTTCCAGCAGTGGTCAGGGCTGGGCCTCAGTCTTGTTCTCAAATCCCAGATTTGCTCAGAATAAGCAGCAGCTCACCAAAACTGGCTCAAATATCCAGAGAAGGAAAAGCAGAATTCAATTTCCAGCACTTCAGATAAAGATTTGCTGAATTACAACAAGCACTTCTATCACATTAAGCCCAGTCTTCAAACATGGCTAACTCTCCCATATCACAAAGCGGATTGTTGACAATAAAATGTACAATAAATGACTTTTAAGGCTCAGATATTGTAGTGGTCAGTAATATAACTATTCAAAGAACAGCAAAAATCAACATGGCTGGCCGATCAGATTTCCTAAAATGCCCCAGGAAGAAGAGCATTATTTTATATTTTATCCATATTAATACAGGAATGCGTACTTTGAGCCAAAATTCTTGTGGCTCTTTCCTCTCCGCTATTCCTAAATAAAACATAAACTCCTCTATTTCATCAGCAGAGAAGAGGAGAAGGAAGTTATGAAACAGGCTCGGATGTTGCCAGTCCTTCAAGTTTCTCTGCAGACAGGAACATTTCTGAGGCTCTGGAGTGGCTCTTAAGCAACTCCACCAAAATACATATGGAATGTCAGGAAAGGATGCTCAAGTGCTGTCTTTACTTCTTGCTTAGATGTTTCTTCCGAGACAGAGGGGTTTGGTGTGGCATTTTCACACAGCTTGGTCTGTTAAGGTACCATTAACCTCCAAGAACCCATTTTTATTCCATATCCACCTTCTCCTTGCACATGTAAAAAAAACTGAGGAGAAAATGTTTCTGAGGCATTGGAGTGGCTCTTGAGCAACTCCACCAAAATGGAATGTGAGGAAAGGATGCTCAAGTGCTGTCTTTCACTTCTTTCTTAGATGGTTCTTTTGAAACAGAGGGGTTTGGTGTGGATTTTCCACGCAGCTCTGTCTGTTAAGGTACCATTTATCTCTAAGAACCCGATTTTATTTCATATCCGCCTTCTGCTTGCACATGTAAAACCCTGAAATGTCGCTCAGCTGCCAAGTCAGAGCCTGACCTTTCACAAAATACTGCCTATAAATGTCATATAAACCATTATCATCATGAACCATCTCGACTGGGCTGGATGGCTCTACCATCACACGATGACATTTTATCTGGCCCATGTTCCCCAGCTCTTGGGTGCACCTTCTATTAATGCAAACTTATATTTCTGCCAGCAGTAAAAATAAAGGATCGAGGCAATTCCACTTGAAATTTAATGATAGGAGCTACAGAGATAAAGAAACCCACATAAGATAAACATAGTACGAAAAAAAGGTCATAAAATGTCAAAGAAGACTGAATCTTTCAACTTTATAACTCTCTACAGTGCTTGGCAATGGAGAGAATGTTCAGAAGATCTTAACATTTTAGGTACATTTTAAGATACTGCACTTATTCTAGATACATTAAATAAATTTGAAATAAGCCCAGGACCACAGGGAGTGGTCCAAGTCATTAATTAAGTTACAGGAGTTACAGGAGTTACGTTGGACATGTGCCATTAACCACAGGGGATTTGTCAGAATGACCCAGATGATTGACACAGAGAGGGACTCGACTCTGTCTCTGCATTACCTCATCATTTCCCTTTTCTAAAGGCAAACTGATGCAAAAATAAAAAAATAAAAAAATAAAAAAAAAAAAAATAAAAAAAAAAAAAAAAAAAAAAAAAAAAAACAAAAAACACCAGGTTTCTTACAAAGACTTCATAATTCAGGGTAAAACGATGCCAACCTTTATGGACAAAAGGCAGGTGAAGATGAATAGCATTTGATTTTCTGTGGGACTGGAAACTTCACAGCAGCAGGAAAAAAATCCACGATCCGAGTGAAACCTGCAGCAAAAGCTCTCCTTTTTGCAGCCCTTTGAGAGCTGGCATTTTTGCCTGTGCTGCATCCCAAACCGACAAGCCCTCACCCTTCCTTTGACAGGGGGGCAAAGCTAAATGAGAGCTCCCACCACAGCACTACCTCTAAGGATGAGAGAACTTACTAAATAAAAACGACCTTCCTCAGCTGAGGCAGTGTAATTTCAGCCCTGGAACCCAAACCTCTCCTCAGTCACAAACCTCAGGCTTTGAAAAGAACATTAAAGGCTCATGTGGAGAGGCTGCATTTTATTTTTATTTTTTTTTTCCAAGGGGGAATAGAAATGTGTCTCCAGTAGGGAAAGCTCCATTTGTGCCTTCTCCCATGGATAGAGGCAGCAGGGAGAAGGGAACTTCAATTCCTTGTCAGCACTCCAAGCTGTAGTCTCAGTGCAAGGCTGCAGTGGCCTTCAAAAGCTTTAATTTATAAATAAAGTATCTATTCCTACATAAATGTCACATTAAAGTGTATCACAGAATTCAGCACAGCATCTGCCCAGCCACGGCTCCGAGTGAAAATGTTATTCCAGTTCTTGCCTGTATTTTCCATCCAAATATTTGTGTAGTTTCAAGTAGCCCAAGGAACCTGGTCCTGACGTCACCCTGGTGGAAATCAATAAAAGCCCTGCCTCTGCCTTCAGGCAGTGGCCTCGAGCATCCTGGAGCGACAACTTTGAAATCCTAAACCCAAACCTCCACAGCAATCGTCGAAGGAATTAATTTCTTTCTATTTACAACCATCCCGAGCACATGGGGCAGTTTATAAACCCTGGCAAAGGAGGTTGTGAGGTGATTTGTGGTGGCTGATTTGGAGCAGCTACTTCAATCCAGCCTGTTCAGAACCAGGTGCACTGATGGATTTCTCCATCAGAGGATGCAGCAGCTACACCAATGAACACTCAACCCCCTTAGCTGGACTGTGTGTATCCCCTGACCAGGCAGCTCCATGTTTTATTTCATATAAAACGCCCTTGGAAAAACCAGATCCTGTTGTTAACAACAGCAATCCCAAGTTTTGGGGCAAACTGCAAGACGAGAGAGTCCAGCCAGGGAAGTGTGGAGTGACACTCGAGCTGAAGGTGGGGACTCAGCAGCACAGGGCTGCTGGCCCCAGGGGATGGATGGAGAGAGGAGAGGGGGAATTGCAGGCAGGGGAATGGCAGGAGGGACACGTGAGCAGAGATACCCTGAGGAGAAACAGATGGCAAAGAGAAGCAGGATGCAAAAGGCAGTGAAGTACAAGAAGTATGAGAATCACTACTACAGTTTCAATGGAATAATCCCAAAGTCAGCAATATACATGTATTGACTAAACTTTATCACCCTGCACTGCACACAACCTTCAGATGGAGTTAACAGAAACCTACATGCACAGTTCTCTATTACATCATCTGCTTTTTTTTTTTTTTTTTTTTTAATTTTTTTTAAAGGAACAAATCTGTTAAAAATTCCTTAGTTAGGTATATCACCCTAAATACTGAGGCATGCTCCCTTCAGCAGGGCAATGCATGCAGCCAAAAGCAACCTCAAGCTTTATGGAACATTAATAATTAGAATGAGCACTACAGATGGAATTCAGATTTGAAAAGGGAAAAAAGCCTTAGCACTATAAAATACTTGCCTGAGACTGAAATGGGAACACAGTTGTGTAACCATGAGTCTTGTTACCTTCTAGAGGTCACCAACACACAAAAAAAATCATCCCAGGCATTCAGAAAGTCATTTTACAGGGACATTACAGACTAAAGGTCACTTAAAGCTGAAGTTTCTCGCTGGCTTCTGCTTTGCCATAAAGCAAAACACATTAAAAGAACAATTGAGCTGCTCTGGGGCTCTGGTGCACATGAGAATTCTGCATCACTATCCACAATGAACTAAGCTGGTCTCTTTTATTGCTTTTTTTTCAGTACTTGAATATCTGCCTTGTAGGAGAAATTGCTTTTGCCTAATGCTGTGTCTGGTGCTTCAGGTGTGGTCTGGCTGGCTTTTTACAGCATATTCAGGAGTGCTTTTAAATCATCCCTGGGCACAAAGGGGTATCAAAAGTGATGACTTTTAATGAGCTACATCGCCTACATCCAAGTGGCAGCAAAGGGGCATTAGCAGCCTGTGCAAACACAGGAAAAGCTTATCCCTTTTCCACGAGGATATGGACTGTGCTCTGCTCTTGGTGGCTGAGCTTTTTGTTCACAGATCCCTTGGGGGGATTAGAGCGAAATGACACTGAATGAAGCATTTTTATTCATGTAAAATGTATGGCAAGTTTATTTTGGAACAATGTGGTTGTGATGGAAAGGAGGTACACACAGCTGTTCTGGGGTTTATCTATTGTAATAGAGCAACATGAAAGTATAAAGAGATCACTTAAGAAAATAAATAGGAAGGAAGGGAGGAAGGGAGGAAGGATGGAAGGAAGGAAGGAAGGAAGGAAGGAAGGAAGGAAGGAAGGAAGGAAGGAAGGAAGGAAGGAAGGAAGGAAGGAAGGATAAGAGTAGACAGTGGAAAGATATCACCACCTGTGGATCCAGAAACAAGACTTGACTGCTGCAGTTTTGATGGCCTTTTGTCAAAGTGATGGTCTCAGTCTTCATCCATCAGGGGTGGAGGAAATCCATGGAACATAAAGTTCGGTGGGACAGCACACTTTCAGATTCAGGTGCTACTGCCCAGGGACTTCCCCTGGAGAGGGAGTTTTCTCTGTTACAACACTGTGGATCATGGGCTGCACTGTGGATCCTGACTCCGGGGGCACTTTGGGAATCTTTGATGGTTTGTGGCCCCTTCTCACTGCATAGCTGAGCCAGTTGTGCGTTCTCTGAAGGGATGAAAGCGCTCAGGTCTGTGTGTGAATGTTCCCATACCTCCCCCGGGAGGGAGTTTACACCTGAGCCAGGTGTGGAAGGGGGGACATGGGCATTACCTCCACAGGGTCTGTTTCTTACCAAAGGTTGATTTGACGGTGGTGGGTGTCCATCCCCCCTTTATCTGGGCTGTTCTTAGGCAGATCAGAGGTTTTCCCCCCCACACCCCAAAGCTCTCCTCTATCCCTTCGGCTGCGGGGTGCAAACCTGGACTCAGCAAAGCACCCTGCTGCTTCTGCAAATCATTAACCCTTAACGCCTCAGCCCCTCACACGCTGGCAGATTGTTCTGTTTGCACTTTTTTTTCCGTCGGCAATGTAAGATTTCTCACCTGAGGACTGAGAAGTCAGTCCAATTTCTAAGCAGCTCGCCCAGGACCTGACCCCAGGGGCAACTCCATGAGCGCCCTTTCCAAAAGCCATCACAGAGCCGTTGGATGGTTTGGGTTGGACGGAACCTTAAAGACCACCTTGGTCCCAAACTTTTTGCCACAGGCAGGGACACCTTCCGCTACACCCCATAGCTCCAGGCTGGCCTGTCCGTCCCTGTCCTGTCCCTGCGATGTGTCCGAGCAATCATCCCGTCTGCCGGCAGTCGAGGCTGTTCCTTCCCTTCACCTTGCCCGGTGTCACCTTGTCACATCCTCCCAGCGCTCTCCCTCCCCTCCATCCTCCCTCTCTCCGGCTCCCCCACGCGCGGCCCCTTCCCCTCCCTCCGCTCCGTGCCCGTGCTCCCGGCGCTGCTCCCGCTCCGCCACCGCGGCTCCCGGTACCACACAGCGCGGAGCACAGTCCCGTCCGCTCCGCACACAGAGCCGCCTTGTCCCGCGGGACCCCCGGGGCTCCCGGTGGCCGGTGTCGGCCCGGGGCGGTGCCGGGGCGGTGCCGGGGCGGTGCCGGGGCGGTGCCGGGCTGGTTCGGGGCGGTGCCGGGGCGGTGCCGGGCTGGTTCGGGGCGGTGCCGGGCTGGTTCGGGGCGGTGCCGGGGCGGTGCCGGGCCGGTTCGGGGCGGTGCCGGGCTGGTTCGGGGCGGTGCCGGGCTGGTTCGGGGCGGGCGCTGTTCGCGGGCGGCGGCGCGGCCGCGGCTCGTTCCCGGGCGCTCCGGGAGCGGCGGGTTCGGGGCACGGCCGCGGGCCGGGCCGGGGGTTCAGCTGCCTCTCGGGCGGCTCGTACTCATTGATCTCCGTTCTCCGCCTTTCCCCCGGCCCGTCTCCGCGCTCCGGGTTACTTTTTCTGGGCTTTTTTTTTTTCCCCCTTTTTTTCGGTTGTTGGCGGCGGAGCGGAAGGAGGATGGGGTTCGAGCTGGATCGCTTCAGCGGGGAGGTGGACCCCGACTTCAAGTGCAACCTGTGCAACAAAGTGCTGGAGGACCCGCTGACCACGCCGTGCGGACACGTCTTCTGCGCGGGCTGCGTGCTGCCCTGGGTGGTGCAGCAGGGCAGCTGCCCCGTCAACTGCCAGCGCATCTCCACCAAGGAGCTCAACCACGTCCTGCCCCTCAAGAGCCTCATCCTCAAGCTGGACATCAAGTGCGACAACCACGCGCGGGGCTGCGAGGCCGTGGTGCCGCTGCAGCAGCTGGGCGAACACGCCGAGACCTGCGACTTCTCTCCGGCCAAGTGCCGCAACCGCGGCTGCCGCCAGGTGCTCAACCTGCGCGACGTGGAAGCGCACATGCGGGAGCGCTGCGAGGCGCGGCCGGCGGGGCTCTGCGAGCAGGGCTGCGGGCTGCTGCTCACCCACGGCGAGCGCCGGGCCGGCGCCCACGGCTGTCTGCGGGCTCTGCGGGCGCACGGCGCCGCGCTGCAGGCACGGGCGGCCGCGCTGGAGAAGGCGCTGAAGAAGGAGGCGCTGCGAGCCGGCAAGAGGGAGCAGTCGCTGCTGTCGCGGCTGGCGGCGGCGCAGCTGGAGCTGCAGGTGACGGCGCTGCGCTACCAGAAGCGCTTCACGCAGTACAGCGCCCGCCTGGACGCGCTGGCCCGCGCCCGAGCAGCATCCCCCGGCAAGGTAAGGACGGGCTCCCTGGGGATGCGCCTCCGCCCGGCCGTGTGCGGGGCTTCTCCCGGAGAGCCCCATCCGGCCGCAAATCCTTTGGGTTTAATTTAATGTGCCGCTTTCTATAGGTACTTTTTTTTTTTTTTTTTTTTTTTTAAAGTGTGACCGTCACTGTTTGCTGGACCCCGAAAGGTAACTCGCGCTGAAAAGTAGCAAGGTCGCGGTGTTGCTTGTTTTTTTGTTTGTTTTTTTTTTTTATGGTTCTCTTCCCCCAAGAAAACTCTAAAAGTGAAATTTCCAGGGCTGGAAATGGTATTAAGCCAGCAGAAATTGACTCCCAGGACTCACACAAAGTGGAGTGAGTTGGAAGAAGCGGCTGTGACCCGATGCTTTCCAGAGCCTGAGCTCACCTAGCGTCCCACAGTAGGGCTTCCTACAAAACGCAGGCTTTGGGATTAACTGTGACCCAGCTCGGACACCCCGCCAGATATTTCAGGATCTGCAGCCATGGTCTTTGTAACATCCACATCCAAATATTAGACATCTGCTGTGTGCTTGTGATTTCTTTCCCAGAGTCACGCAGGGTTCTTTAATTAGGAAGGGAGAAATTAACTTGATTTCAGCTTCTCAAAATTAGACCGTTTATAAATGACCAGAATCAAAAGCCAGAGCTACATCCATCCCCAAGTTTTAATTGGAATGAGGCTCCCCAGCAAGGGAAGCCCTGGAAGCCAATTATCTTTTAAATGAAGACATTCGAGTCCTCCCAGTGACCTGGAATGTGCAACCACAGACACAGCAGAATTAAACTGTTCAAAACTGTCAAACATCTGTATTCACACCTTTGGTAATGTCGAGGCTCTAAAAGCTGTGTAAAGGAAATAAAACTTCACGTTGGAGGATCTTTCTTTTTAAAAAAACCTTCTTAGCAACCCAGGACAGAATCCACCCTGTTTTCCTAACTCAAACCAGAAAATATTTCAATACTGAATGAACTGGTCTAAACTTCAAGCAGTGCTGGTTGCCTGCTGGTTGAAACCTTAGTGATCCCATTAAAATAAATTGGGGGTTCACAGTCCTACCAGGATTCAGGACAGTTCTGTCTCCCCCTTTTCCTGCAGCCCTTTGCCATGGCATTCTGGAGGCTTTGTGCTCCCAGAGCCTGGCACACAGCTCCAGCTCCATGGCTGATGACAGCAGAGCCCTGCACACAGCCCTGCTGTCAGAAACCATCTCACCCAATCCCTCCTCCTCAGCTTTGATCTCCTTTATTCTCACACCTCCCCTTCTTCGTGCCTAAGTGCTGATAACGCTGGGTTTGCATCCTTTAGCTCTGTACAGAGCAGGGAGCTGCTGTAATCCTGAGAGCTGCTCCTTCTTAGCTGCAAATGTTCCTGACACGTATTTTCAGCTGTACTCTCTATCAGATTTATGGGTACAGCTGGCCCAGACCCCCGTGCTGGGTCCAGCCCCGTTACAAAGGGCTGTTATGCAGTTCTCTGGAGCAGCCACCAGTCTGAGGAAAGCTGGGAGGTGTCAAGTCACCGCAGCCTGGGCCAGCGGTCAGTCAATTCCTTGTCTCTCACAGCCTTTTGGGCAGCTGGCCAACACCAACAGCTCTCCACTGCCCGGCTCCCAGGCGAGCACAGACAGCAAACTTGCATCTTTGTGACCCAGGGAGTTTAGTGAAAGACCCGTGGTAATCACCTGGTGCAGGGGATGCTGTCCCCCTTTGGGGCTGTGGCAGCCTTCCAAGTTTGGGGTTATTTTCTCAGAGATAGTAGCACAGACTGTGCAGGAACACTCGGCAGGATGTATAAATTTGCCTAAGGATTATGTCCCTGAACACGGGGATTAGAGGTATGGCAGTGTGAAATACCCAATTTGCTATCATTATTTAAATTACGACCGTTATTCTTATTTCATACATTCTCAGATGTAGTAGTTTGATCTGTGCTAAACACAAGTAGGCTGAGCACCAACAATCTGGGTTCATAGCTTACAAGCAGCGATTGCAGAACTTACTGTGGGATGTTCTGGCTCCTCAGGAGATGGAGAAAAAAAGGGTTGTCTGACTTTCCTGCCTGATGGCTGCTTGTTGCTGCAGCTGTAGAACCAATCCAGAATAAATCAGATGACATATCCTGTAGTCAAAACAAAAGAAAAGCCCACGTACATTTATGTTTAAATGCTTAGTCAAAGGGGAAATAAATATTGAGTGACATTAGGCCATTCTTTAAAAGCCCAAATTCGTGGTCTTTTGGCAGCTTTGGAGACCCAGGTGAGGATTCACCTTAGCAGACTTTCTTTGTGATGCTGGATGAATCACAGCTTTGCTGTGCTTTCCTCTACCTTTTCTGAAGTGAGTCCTATAACACCACCATAACCATCCTGAGAGAAGACATAAATAAATATATATTTCATACACACACTCATCTGTAAGCATCTCACAATTTTATGAGCCCTTTAAGCAGGTAGATGTGCCTTAAGTGACCCCAGTTGTGTTATCCGTGTGTATTATCACCGAGGGAACACTTTAATTTTACTGTGTACAGTTCAAAGGTTTATTCAGAGAATGACTCTTTATTCCTTGGTGGAAAGAGGAGAGGCTTATTGAGGATGAGCTTGAGGAGGGAGTGGGACTCGAAATTAGTATTTCCTTCGATCAGACATGTCAATCCTGAAATATCAAAGTCTAAACAATCAAGAAAAAAAAAAAAAAAAAAGCTTGTACAATTCAAACAAAGCTTAATCCTTGGCGAAACACAGCACTGTGCACACCTCTTGATAAGCTGATCTGGCCAATCCCTTATTTACACAGGCAGCAAATCCTCTGGGAAGGAGCAAGGGGAGAGGGAGTCGGAAGCAGTTGACAGTGCTGGCTGCAGCCCAGGGTGGAAACCCTTCTGCTCTCCTGGCAACCAGAGACAGGGGCTGACTTCAACTGGATCAGCCAGGCAAGAACCAGACATTCAGACTGTGACATTCAGAATCAGACAGCAGGAATCTGACATTCAGGACCTCTGTGATGGTGGTGACACAGATTTGAATTCCCTAAGAGCCGGATGAAGTCCTTTAGAAGAAGGTGATGTGTTTTTCTCAGCCTGTCCCCAAGCAGGATGGGCCAGGCTGGTGCTGGCAGCCCTTCCACCAGTGACCAAGGAGCTGAGGTGCCTCCTCTGGTGAACACAGACCTTTTTTAGCCACAGCACTACCCAATAAATTAGTCTTCGCTATCTAAAGGGAAAGGCAGTCTATTAGCTGCACATTACTCAGCTGGGAAGTAGAGTAATTTCAAGAATTATATTGAAGAGTTCTGTTCAGCTGTGGGAATACAGCATGCCAGCAACCATCAGGTCTGCTGCCGGAGCAGCTGCCGGGGCAGGGCTGGCCCCTGGCCACCACATTTCCAGAGTTACCTCACTGTTTAATGACTGCTCCTCTGGAGCAAGAGATCTTGGAGAGAAAGGCAGGGCCCTGGAAAAATCATTTGCCTCGTGGCTTCATCCTGAAGAGAAGGAGAAGGTTGTTGGAGGGGTGCTTAGGAGCTGAGATGTGAACGTGCAGAAGTGGCCGAGTGTCAGAGCGAGGTGCTGCTGCCTCCCCAGGCCTGTTCTGCACAGCTCTGGAACCTGACAGCTGCCATGGAGGAAAAAAAGCCACCAGAAAAACCTGGAAATGTCTTTAAAAACCCCTGTAGACAGAAGCAGTTTTTCAGAGGTACCTACAGAAAGCTGCATTATTTGTTTCTCTTCCCTCACAATCCAGCAGATTCAATCCCACCTGCTTTAACGTTTGTTCAGCCAGGTATAAAAGTGTCAAATCAAAGCCACATAAGGAGTCTTTAATGAAAACAGGCAAGTCTAATTACTGAAAGTGTCTTGAGAGCAATGTTGTAATTGTTTTTTGATTGTTCTAATTGATTTGCCTTCTTAAATAGGGATAATAGAA
Source organism: Sylvia atricapilla (assembly GCF_009819655.1). Classification (NCBI taxonomy): domain Eukaryota; kingdom Metazoa; phylum Chordata; class Aves; order Passeriformes; family Sylviidae; genus Sylvia; species Sylvia atricapilla. The sequence goes on from NC_089150.1 coordinate 3,481,257, forward strand.
GGAAACAGTCATGCCAGCATGTGCTTGTCTTTCAAATCCAGAATCATCAGTTCTTGAAAGTGGTCTCACAGGACTGGAAATTTGTTCCTTGAAATCCTGTCTGAGGTCTGGGTCTGTAGACTTGCAGGGAAATAGATTTTACTTCATTTTTCAGTCCTCTTCTGGGCACCTGGTCCTCACTGCTGCCAAGTGCAGGCAGACTCTAATGAAATCAGGCAGAGTTTGTTCCTGTTGCTCTGTGTCAGGTCCAAGTCTATTTATTACTGGATCATTAGGGAAGATAATGATCAGAAAGTGACGTAGAAGTTGTAAAGCACATTTTCAGGTGGAGCTGCTGGTGCAGTTCCCCCGTGGAGGAGCTGGGAGTGTGCGGTCAGTGGAGCTCTGCCAGTTCAAGCTGGCAGGGAATTGGGCTTCCTTATCATCCCCCAATCTCTGGGAGTAATTCAGTAATCCAGGATTACTTTGACATTTTTTATGACTTTAATAGACATTAATATTTGATTGACAACTTCAAATTGACATGTTAGAAGAAAAATGCACAAACTAAAACCATCTGCGTCGAATTACAAATGTAACTGTTGCGATTTCTGTCATTAATTGGGTATGAAAACCAGACTTGTAAGATAACTTCCTCAAACTTTTTTTGTGTTCATAACTTTTTCACCCTTTGGATAAAACAAAGAAAATGGTTTTGGAGGTAGAAAAGTTCATCTCCATCTCTGGATGCACATACTGATCCTGTGCTGATCTCTAAATGTTGTTATTCAGAGGGATTTTTGTAGTGCTCTGCTGTTTTTGTAGTGCTCTGCTGTTGTTTCTTGTGCTGTAAATAACAACAGGAGATTGAGACTGAAGGGAGAATACTGTGAACATTTAGTTGTCTTTAACAGCTCACACACTTAGTTTTCTCTTTATAGTGGGCCTAAATAGCATCCCTGTGTCAATAAAGGCTATTTGTAGGAGTTTGTAGTTAGGAACAAGCTGGGATGAGAGACCAGGATAACAGAGCCTGTTCACACAGCCCCCCAAATCTTCCATGTCCTTCCAGTATATCTTCGTTGTATGCTGTTTATGCAGAAAACTATTCACTGCAGTATTTCATATTTTAGGGGATTTACATAATGTTTTTCAATGATGGCAGATTTCTGTTTTGCTAGTTTTAAAATGCCAGAGAAAATAAAATCATGCACAGCAGGTGCTTTGAATAGCAATTGCCATTCTGGGCCTGTGGCAAAATTTGTAGCAGTTTTGTTTAATGCTGTTTTCTAGAACTCTTCGGAGAATTTTGTGTTTGATACTGTTGAAAACAATGTCACTGAAAACAATGTCAGGTAGTCAGGAAGAGAAAGAGGCAATGCAAGGACCCAGTCCTAAGATTCAGTCACCCCCCAAGCACTGGAAAAGTCAAAGAGTTTGACTACTGGAAACGTGGAGTATTTTACATAACACATCACATATGACTGGGTCAAGTAGTTGCAGGAACCAGCGTTGCATATAAACCCCTTCTGTTGCTGTTAAGTGTCTCACTGTAGATCTCAATAAAAAAAACACATAAATCTTAGGGGAGGTTCTGCTGCTGGAGCTCGGTGGGGTGGCTGGAGCAGCCACTGGGAGCTGCTGACACTGCTCCTGCAAAGTTACTCCAAACGTTTGTCTCTAAACTACAAGGGGATTTAAAAAAAAAAAATAAAAAAGAGAAAAACCAACCCAACAAAAAAACCTGGGTAGAAGTATAACCTGTCCTGTTTTACCCCTCTCCACACACACACACAATGTTTTGAATGTGTTTATCTGTTCTTTGTAGGGTGAAGAAACTAAAGCACTGACTCTGGTCCTTCATCGGGACTCTGGATCTCTTGGATTTAATATTATTGGTGGCCGGCCGTGCGTGGTATGTTAATTGTTAAAATATGTCTGCCCTTTCCAGTTGGGAGAAGCATGTAGGTCAACACTTGGAGGAAAAATGTTGCTGACAAGCTTTTGGGCCTCTTGGGATTCTTTCAGAGCAGTTCTTCCATTGAGATTGTATGGATGTCTATTAACCACGCTGCCTTTTGTCTCGCTGCCTGTTTATTCTTGCACATCATCACAGCCAGCACCACTAATCCTGGTGCAGTGCCACTCCCCAAATGATCAAACCCACGGTGTCGCTTTCTCAGACCCTTCCATTAAAAAAAAAAAAAAAAATTATTTACTCTCCTTCCCACCAGAGATCAGGCAGCCCTCTGTGCTGGTGAAGGGATGGAACTTTAACAGCCTGGGTTTGAATTCTGTGATTTCAGCAGATGTTTCCTGCACCACACACTCACTAATGTATTTTTTCGGGATGCTTGTTGGCTGGAGCTGCTGCATATGACTTTAATTACATCAAGGAGTGGATTATACCTTGTCCTAGTAATCTAGAAAGCATTCAGAACTACTTCTTGGCTGCTCAGAAATCTGACATTAATCATGATTTATTCCTAGTGAATTCACTTGAAAGTTATTCTTTAGAGTTTTTCAACTTTCTGAGGCATTGTTCTGCACTGGTAGAAGCACAATACACAGGAATATGAAAATACCTTGTTAGGTGTAAGGTGTTTTTGTGGGGTTTTTTTTTTCAAGTCTCCAGAGGAAAAGCTGCAGACCTGAAAATGAAAATTGCACCGTTGTCTTATGTTTGATGTGCAAGTAGGCTGCGTCTCACTGGATTTTGCTGTGAGAATAATTGCAATGACAGTTACTCCTGAGCTGGCCCAAGTCAGAGGAAAATGATTATCAAGCAACTAATTTAAGTCCTAATGGACTTAAATCCTTCCCACTAATGGAAGTCTGTCCCTGGTTGATTAATCTTTCAAAACTGGAATATCAGGTGTTCTCATTCGCACAAAGTAACTCCATATTAAGACATCGGGAAGAATGTTTCTCTCAAATTACGTGCAGTGTTGTGGCATGGACAAGCCTCAGCTGAGGGCAGAGCAGAGGGACAATAATGTGTTTTCCTTTTCATCCTTCAAGGACAATCAGGATGGGTCGTCGAGCGAAGGGATTTTTGTCTCGAAAATAGTTGACACTGGGCCTGCTGCTAAGGAAGGAGGGCTGCAAATCCACGACAGGATTATTGAGGTATGAGAACACCCTGCCTTTTAACAGTGCAAGCTCCAGCTCAGGTCTTCACGTGGCACCTTTGCTCTGGTGGGTTTGGGAGAAGTGGACTGTGGCAAACGCTGTCTAGAAGATGTGTCTGTGAAAATATGCTGGGCTTGATTCAGTGCTGACCTCCAGGGCTTTAGGTATTGTCCTTCCCTAAATATAGAAACCAGATTATGGATGGTATGTGCATGTCCTGACTTTCTGAGGAGCTCGCATCTCTCTGGTATGCCACAGATAGTTCTTTTTTAAGCTGTTGGAAACTTGGAAGTTATTTAGTTAAAACCATATGTGAAGTATCTGTGGCGTAAAGCGCAGCATTATTTTTTTTTTTCCTTGGTATTTAAGTTTTGAACTTAGGGAAAATGGTTTGAACTGAAGTTTTGAGCTGAAGTTTTGAACTCATGGAAAATTCTGCTCTGTGATTTCTCTCTATGGTTTATCATAAACCAAAGTAACTCCTTTAATGTTGTTTGTGAGTTCTTACATTACTTAGATTGCAGTCTGAATTTCTTCTCATTTTGCCAAAGTCTTGACCTCAATAAAAAGCTCTTCCTGTGAAGGAGATGGTTGCATGAAACTTTTCCCTAAGTTTGAGGCGAGCCAATTTCTTTTTTGGGGAGAGAGAAGGAGCAAGTAAAAGGTTCATTTTCATGAAACAAAATGCAGCTGACGGTGAGTCAGTTCCCATTGTTTGGCATTTTGCAGCTAAGAAAAAGTCTTCCTCACTGTCTTATTTTTGTAGGCTGGAGAAACTTTGAGAGTCTATTGTTCAAAAAGATAAGTCTGGTGTTTGTTGCCAAGGATATCATGGAGCAGCCAGTTTCTCTAAGTAATGGAATTCCATTGCTCTTATGTTTTGCAAATGAGCAATAAACAGCTGTTAAGGATTTTGTGTTGGCAGGGGACAAAGTGTATTTGCCTTTTTCTGTACTCTTATGGCAAATCACATTCACAATTTAGTCAGGGTATAAAATATTAATTAAGTTTCTTCATATGGGAAAGAATGGAGCCACAGTAGCAGAACTATAAAAAGATAAGCAGCTGAGCTGTGAAATGATCCAGAGTTGCTCAAACTCTGTGTGTGTGAGGTAACATCATTGCGAAAAGGTCTGGACAGTTTTGTGAGAACTCTGCGATTTGGTTTGAACTGAAAGGTTTCCCATAAGCCTGAATTTCCCCACAGCCTCCTTGGAAAGCTGACATCCGTTTCTGAAGTAGTGCACAGTCACATAAACCAAACAACCCTAAGAAAACCAAAACTCTGGGAGATCAAGTACCCCAGGGTTAGGAAATGTCCTGGTCTCTGGGTCAGGCTCCGTGAGCACAAGCCCTGTCACAGTTGTGGGGGGACCCTGGCTCAGTGCAGGGGACAAGGACAGCCACAAGCACTGCATGGGCTCTGCACCATCTGCTCTCTTGCAAGGGACCTCCTTCCTTCTGATCTTGTTTTTGTTCCTTCCTGACTGCTCCCCAAGCTTAGTGTTGGTCCAGGCTGAGGAGCGAGTCCTGCTGTGTGTGTCCAGAGGAGCTGAGAGGGACACCAGGGGACAGGCTCATGTCCCCTCCCTGGGCAGGGCCATGCCTGTGCCAGCAGTGTTGGTGCAGAGCCCTTTGCACAGCTCAAGCTGCATTTTCAGAGCAAAGCCCAGCACAAAGACATTAGAGAGATCTGCTGGATTAATAACACGCCAAGGGTAGCAGGAACCCATGTGTTGACATGGGGCTGACGTGTGCTGACAGCTCTCGTTGTGCTGCCCACAAACTCATTGTCATAAGCACTCTTCTCACCTCTAAATATACACAAAATGCTGATGGAAATGGAGCACACTGTTTCCCAAGGGTTGGCCTTGGGTGCCTGCAGCATCTCCCTCTGGATCAGGAGTGTCCTGTGGAAGCAATCCTTGGGTGGTGCCCAGCTAATGTGGCTTGATTCCTGTTGTGGAGCAGTCTCCAGGAGTGCTAGTTGAATTCTTTTTTAGATAAATTCATTCATTTCATGCAGCCCAGCCACTACAGGCATCAAGTTCACAGCACTAGACTGGAGTGCTCTAAAGAGGGCCCTCAAAATCCAGATACTGTGGACACCAGCTCCTGAAGCAGCTGTTCCATCCTGTGTTCTCTGCAGTTTATATTTAGCACATTTTATCTAACCTAACTCTGGGTAAGGAAAAAGGGGATAACTCCTGCATCAAGGCATCTCAGTGAGCTTTATCATCCCAATGTCTGTTTATCTTAGATAATTGAAATACCTGTAAACTGCCTGCATGAGAACAAGTAATGGCCAGGGGTGGTGTCCTTCTAGACGCAAGTTTTTTTAGTAACCTTCACACTGTCAAAGTTTTGATTTGGGAGTTTGACTCAAAAATGATTTACAGATGGAGTTGTAACTAGCAAACCACAGCTGGAGGACTTGGCACAGAGCAGAGCATCCTAGCAGGTGACATTTGCTTTCAAAGGCATAAAAAAAATGGTGAGGAAAGATGGCAACTTACTTCTCTAGAACTGGATTTCGTTGTCTAGAACTTCTTTAACTTGTTCATTCGATATTAAGGTTTTATGTATCATCAACATGATTCTAAATAGATTCTTCCACCGAGAATTCAGTGTAAGATGCTAAGCATAACATCTCCCTAATTAATTCCAGCATCCATCACAGAGAATTTACAATGAAGCAAAACATGAATCATTTGATTTCCTTTTGGAAAAAGTTTCTTTGCTGCAGATCTTCTGATGGATGTGTTTTGGAGCACAGATTAAATAAGAGCGTCACTTCTCGTTTTCAGAGCCGCCACAACATCTCTAATTACTGAGCAGGGATTAGGCAGAGTGAAATACAGACACATCAGGATACTGTTCAGGGCTGATAGCAGAAGCCTTGCTTTATTGCTGTTTGCTTGCAAATTCTATCCCCTGACAATTTGATCCAGAGATAACCTTGGAATTATGTCAGAGATCGTTTTCGAACATATTTTCCTTATGTAATTCGGATTTCCTGTTCTACATTTTTCAGAAGGTTAAATGCAGAGTTAATCAGGTTTAAGAGTTGACTTGAATTTTCTTTAAAAACAATTTTTTGGCCCTTTTTATATAATTGGAGTGAGTAATGGCACTGTGAGGTCTATGTTGCTACTGCTAAATGACAGAAATCAAGATGAATGTTGCATGGTCTGTAGCACTCAGTCATCAGAGCAGCATGTGAAAAATACAGAGAAATAGCCTTTTTCTTGTATTTTGTTTTACAGAATCTGTTGAATAATGATATTTAGTGCTTACACAGGACTCTGAAGATCGTGTTGTGGCTATTGGCTGCTTAATAGTTTCCCCTCACTGTTTAATAATGGCCTTACTCTGTAAATGGGTAATCTGAGGCACAGAGGGAGAGCAGCTCTAAGAGTTCTTGGCCAGATGAGGGTTAAAGATTTGGATTTGGGTGTTTTTTGTAACTTCTCTACATAAACCAAAGCTTCTTACCTGTGTCTGCTCTCAGATCTCTCTCAATGACTTCAGGAGTGAGGAAGTCACGATTCTGGGAGATTTCCTCTGCTTTGACTACACATTTCTCCTGCAGTTCTGTACTTGTACATTCAAAGCCAGCTGCTGATTTCAGCTGGTGATTTACTGAGGTATTGTTAAGATGTTCCATAGTAAATTGCCACGTTAAAAACATGCTGAAACTATTGATTTTTTATTTTTTTTTCTGCAAAGGCATTACTGTTCTCATAGATTTCATTTTTGTCAGGGTAACAAAATGGTCCTAATTTCCTCCCTCAACAGAAGTTGGTTCAGGTCCCAGCCCTGAATGCCTCTACGCAGCTGCTTGGCATTCCTTAAGACAAAAATCAGATTTTCGGAGCTTTTACTTTTAAGCACATCAGCCCTGAAAGATTATGAATTAAATCTGGCATTCTCTTCTCACTGCCTGGTAAACTTGTTTGTTTAGCTCTGGGTCTGCTTGGGAAGAAGGAGGCTTTTGAGAAGGCTGACTGCTCGCCACCTTAAAAAAGTTTGCAGCACAATTAGGGTACTGTTGAGGCAGTATAAACTGTCACAGCTTTGCTGAAACCTGGAGGATTTATGCCATCTGGGACTCTCCTGGTGTTTCATGCTGCTCACAGGAAGGATCATTAGTTTAGGAGTTGAGAACACGTCTTAGTTCATTTGATTGATTTTCCCCAAAGCACACTCATGTGCTACAAATTACAGGCTGCTTTTCCAGGACGTGCATTTCTTCACAGATTACACACGAGAACAATGGAACTTTTTAGCGAATGTCGTGGATGTACAAACAAAAATGTGCCCCTTTGCTGCGTTCACCCTGTAGGGAAGTGTGGTGTTTTGGCAGAGCCACTTTCTGCTCACAGGAGGAGGGTAGGTGGGTTTCGGGGAGATTAATTTGGTAGCTGTGTTCTCACAGCGCAGCCTCTGAAAAGTCACAGCAGCACAGAGAAATCGCTCAGCCCCAGGGGAATGGCAGGAAAGGACACTCTGACAGGAGCATGGTGAACCTTTCCCTGCCAGGGACACCGAGTGAGGCCAGGATGGCTTTAAAACTGAGTGAATGAATAAAAGAAGAAACATTCCTTGTGGTCTGGCGGTGCGTGATGGGTCTCGTTTTTCCAGCAGACTGAGCCTTGGCTGAAAGGACTCAGTGTCCTGCCTGTCTGGCTGCACTGTCCGTGCTGCCCTGGGTGCCCTGCTCACCTCTCACCCCTCACAGGCAGCTTGACACACAAAAGGTCCATAAAATTACCCTCTGAACACCAATTTCTGATTTGCTGCTGAGCACTGTTGAAAACACTGCCAGCTCTAGCGGGATAATCCTAAACCTGCAGCTCCTTGCAGGACCCTCGGTGCCAGCTGAGCCGTGACAAGGATAGAAATTAAACAGAATTGTCACGAAGGGAAAATTCAGCTCTGCGAGCAAGATTTACTGGGCAGCTCTGGAGGCTCAGGAATTAATTTTCTAGAAGAAAACATTTTCAGACAGTGACTTAAAATTGGCTGTTGCAGTTCCTGCCAGGACACGCAAGAGCATTTCTGTGGAGCGAGCGCAGCTACAGCACAGTCAGCTCTTTTTGGAGTTTGTGCTCCCAGAAAAACTTTCCAAGGCCTTTGTCCATCTCTCTTAATGGTGTCTCAGGGAGCAGCATCGTGCCTGTGCTAGAACAGAGATCCCACAGCTCGGTGGAAAGGGAGGAATAATAACAACCCCAAAGAGGAAAATGTAAATGAAAACAGGCGGCCTTGGTTATCGCTGCGTTTTTTTCCTCTCATAAATTTATTTCCCTGGTTTCGTAGCAGCACTGCAGGCTGAGCTGTGGCAGGGAGGTGGGGGATGAGCCACAGAAGGAACCAAAGAGGTGCAGCGGGATTTCTGCACTAAATGCTGCGGTATTGTTCTTCCCACAAACAAAACCAGAACAAATAAATTGGATGGGATGAAAATATAAGTGTTGCAGATTAAAAAAAGAAAGCAGTGTTGTTTCAAATATTATGGACTAACACTCTCTGACCTGCAGGCTGCAGAGCTCAGCTTATAAGCACATTTCATGCTGCCACTTTTGGAAAGGTCCTGTGTGGGTTCCCCTCAAATTTCCACACCATCTTATTATTTCTTCTTTTTAATTGAAGTCCACATCGTGCTGACCCTAAGCGTAATGTGGGCATTTTGGATCTGTGGAAGCTTAGAATATTGTTCTCAAGGGTGTGTTGAATGAATAAGAGGTGATTAAATTATCAAAAAAATAGCTCTCTTAAACTCAGGAATAGATCCCTTATGTGTAACACATCTTAAATTAATGGGATTATGGTGTGGAGTCCTCCCTCCCCTGAACTTCCCTCCCCTCTTGCTTTCCTTGCTCACACAGTCTGCTTGAAAACAACCCTTTCAGTCTTTAGCCAGCATGAAATCTCTCTCATAAAACCCTCAGTGCTCTCGAGATGGGGACCATGACAACTCTGCAGAGATCAGGGAAAGAATTGCCACTGCTGGAACTGGGAGGAATGCCTTTCCTGGGATGGAGCATCCACACTCCTTGCAGAGGAGTTAAATAACGTTGCTCATGTTTGTGTTGGAATTGCAGTTAAACAGGAAATTGCTCTTGAGAAAAAGGGGAATAAATTATGAGGAACTTGCTTTCCAGGTTGGATCCTCTTGCCTCAAACTTTTCATTACGGTAAGGCTGGAAAAATTGGGAGGAAAGTCCTGCTGATACAATGCTTTAAAACGCAGTGAAAGTCAGAGATTATTTAGCAAATGCTGTTTCCCTTTGGTGTGGGGAACTCCTTTGGGACCACAAGGAGCGAGATTGGAGAGGAAATGCAAACTGCTTTGATGATTTCCAATCAAGCCTCACATGAAGTCAGGGGCTCACTCCACTCCGCTGACTCCTGTCTTGCTGATCCCAGAGCTCATGAATTCCCTCATCCATCCTCCCTCAGCTGTGTTTACCACTTTCTGCTAAACCAATCCTTGCTAATTGCCCGGATAATCCAGCTCTTGGTGGGTGCCTGCCTTGTGTGAGGAGTCCTTCCCTTCTCTCAGCACTGGTGGGGAGGTTGTCCCAAGCCTGCTGTGGCACCTGGTGGCTGCAGACCCAGTCCTGGAGCTGCAGCTCAGCCCTTGATTGGGACCTGGGGCAGTTTGTGATGAATTCAAACCACAAGCCACCTGGTAAAGCTAGAATTTGGGGTGAAGAATTATTACTCTCTGAAAGAAGTGAAAAATAGCTGGTTCGTCCTCTGTAGCTCATCAGAGAGAAACGTGGCAGACTCCAACAAATTTTAAATAACAATGGGACAATTTAATCTTTTCATTTGTGCTACAATTCCTTGCATTTTAAATCATCTCGTCAGTTTTCCACATTTCAAGCCAAACCATTATGATTAACAGCTAGGTTTTATTTTTAGATTTTTTTTGAATGCACGGAGCCTTTTCAGAGAAAACACGCAGAACGTCCTATCAACTATTTTCACACATTTGGTATCATAATTGGGCAATCAGGCACAATCATCCTTAATTTAGTACATATGTGGCACATCACCACGCCAATTGGGTTAAAGAGATGCATGAAGTAAGTGCAAATTAACTGAGAAAAGGAGCAAGCTCAGACCAGCGCTATCAAAAGGCACTTGAGTCACATTTGCATTAACTCTTCGTTTGGAATTAAAAATGGGATTTGTTCAGCAAACGTGAAAAATGCCGAGTGTGGGAGGATGACCAAAATCTGGGTCAAAATCTTCCTGGGGATGCCAAATCCTGATCCTGTAGCTCGACCTTGGATGATTTTGGTGGAGGGAGTTTCCTTCAGAACAAGAGCGTGGTGCTGTTCCAGTGAGAAGTGCAAAACCAAGTCTCTCCTGCCTAGTGGTCTTTATAGTTTTAATGACAAATAAAGTGTTTAATAGCAAACAAAATCTATTCCAGTACTGGGGTTTTTTGTTCATTTGCCAAATGTGAGGCCAAGTTGGACAAGAAACGCTCGAGACAAGGAAAACTGGAAAAGGAGAGTTGTCAACAGAAGTTTATCAAATGTACTCTGGCAAATTGTATGGCAATTATGGCTTTAGATTCATATTCTCCTTGATACATGAAGCTCGTTCCTTTGCTTAATTAATTAATTCTTTACAGTATGAAAAAATATCCACCATTAACAGCAGTTCTGGGCTTTAAACGCTGAGAAGTGACAACATTGGGAATTGAGTTCCAACATTGTTGACTGCTGCTTTGCTTTCTGCATGTTTTGATAAAATTCAAAACAATTTAACCTGACTGCTTTGTGTTCTGCTACAAAGTGCAACTACAGGACTTGGAAAGTTTTTAGGCTCTCATAAATACAAATGGGACAGGGCTGACAAATAATAGCAGTTGCAAATTTTGCTTCACCACTGAGGCTTTTAAATGAAAAGAGTATTTTCCTTTTAAGGCTTTTATTAGGCATTTTTAGTATGCAAAATAAATTTCTGTTATGTTAGCTTTCATATAAAGGTGTGCCATCTTCAAAGAAGCTTCTGTCTGTAAGGTCTTACAGCTCTAAAGAGAATTTACCTCTGAGAGGTTTGGGGTTTTTCTGAGAATTTGGGTTTTTTAAAGGCTGTTTGAGGGAATGTTACATCCAGAGAGGAAAGGTGAGCCTTTGGGGTGAAGGAGGAGTGGGACAGAAGGGCTGTGTGGGCTGAGCACATCCCATCCCTGTGTTCATGACAAGGGACATCCCTTTTGTGAGGACCAGGGCATTCCTACTCCCAAAGCGTGTGGATGGTGCAAGTGTCTCACCTCCAGCTTAAATTATGTATTAAATATGCTTCAGTTGCGTGGAGCAGGTGGACAAAGAGGCAGAGTATGGAAAACAGTGTCATTTGTTAGAGCAAGCTCCTTTTCCATAGTCTAATTGAGCCTGGTGTTAAAAATACTCTTTAAAAAAACCCCAATAACTTCATAATTTCTAGATCTGTCATTGTAGGACTGGAGCTGTGGATCTCAGGACCAGCCTTTCCTCTCTACCCTTTCCTGCTGGCACAGTTATCAGCCACAGCCCCAGAGGAGTAGCCACAGCTTCATTATATGCTCCATTTAACAGCAATGCAAAATTAATCCTGTTTGGACAGAGATTAGATGACATATGAAGAGCTGGGTCTGGTCTCTTCGGTGTGGTGAATTTTATCTTGTAGTGTTTGCATTTAATCCTCATTATTTTTTTGCCATCTTCCACATGACTTTGAAGGGCACAAAAGTGTGCAAAGGTTTGGGGCTGGAGCCTGGCTCAGGATCCATTAATTCCTAAACTCAGGATCCAGTTTAATTCCTGCACAGATTTTCAAAGGCAGGAGCCACAGGTGCTCAGTCCTGGGAGACACCACAAGACTGTTTGGTTTGCTGGGATCCCATCTCCAATTTTACCAGAGTTAAAACCACTGGATGTTCCCAAGGATCATGGCTGAGGTTGGAGAGGACCTTTGGAGAGCAGCAGATGCAGCCCCTTGGTCCCAGCAGGGTCAGCCAGAGCCTGGACCAGGGCCACGTGTCCGCCTTGGGTGAATAAAGGCTCACACACATTCTGCACGTGAACAGTCCTTTGGGCTGAGCAGGAGCCTGAGCTGGGAACTGGTAAATATTCTGCATCTGTTTGATTGATGGGATGAATATGAGAAAGAAACCAGCGACAGGAAGGGAGAGTGAAAATGTTTCCTGAGTCATTTGAAGGTGGGAGGAGGGGAAAAAGAAAAAAAAAAAAGAACTTTTTAGTGCTATTTTTTTTCTTCTCTCAGTTCTGCTGGCCTCCCAGCTCAGGAAGATTTAGTTTACTTCTTAAAAGGTCTTGCTTATAAAGCAGACCTTTTTCTGGCTCTGGCCAGCTCTAATAAAAATTAGCAGTAACTTTAGCAGCTGCCATACCACATGACTGCTTGGAATTGCATAACTTCTTTTTCCTCCTAAAGAAACACACAAAGATCATCTGATCTCCACCCTTGCTGCTTTTCTCCAAAGTGTTTTTCTCTGACATGATTTCTTAACAGAAATCTTTTGCTCCTTTCTTTTAATCGAGCCTCTTTTCTCAAGCCCAAAATCTGACAGCAAATGGTGGGAGGATCTGGGCAGAGTTTCATCAATTAAGTGACGAAGGTGGTTATTTGTATTTTTGCTACTTCAAGCTCTATTACTGCTTGTAAATAAAAAGCCATGTCATGGACAAAATGAAAATATTTTGTGGCTGAAATGGTGGGGATTTTAGGGCCTGTGTTTCTGGGAGCATGGTTTTGGATGGGGAAACATTGTGGTTTGCCAAGGACAAGGTGACTGTGGGAAGGACAAGGGCTTCTGTGGCCACTCCAGCTGTAAACTGGACACTTGGCTCAGACCAGGTCCTGTTTGGAAATCCCCAAGTACCCAACCTGATCTGCAGACAGAGGGGATGGAAATTGGAAATTGAAATTATCAGCCTCTTCTAGATGTGTGACATGTGGAGATGAACCATTGCTTTCTGCCTAATTGTGTTTCCCTTTAGCAAAAAGAATAAAAACCAAACCCAAAACAACCAAACCCAAGTGTATCATCTTCATCAAAACCTAGGAACAAATAATCCCCTTTCTTTCTGTGCAGCACTTTTTTTTTTCCCAAGCAAATTTCTTGCAAAGAAAGAAAATATTTGTTTTGTCAGGATACTCCACTGACTGCATATTTATTTATCTCTCCCTTGTAGTTCATTCACAATTCATTCCTATTTTCGAAGTCTGGAAGGAATCTCTTGTCTATAGTTAAAAAGAATTCTTAAATGATAGAATGAAAAAAACAACCAACCCATGAACGTCAAACTCTTTAAAACTTGGTTCATCCTAAAGCCAAACAAACAAAGCCAGGTGGTGATAATATCATGGAATATGAAATGCTGCTGAAAAACCAGATCAGTTGGCAGCCAGGGAAGCTCTGGGAGCTGCACCTCTCGGAGCCACTGTCACTGCCTTGCACCCAGTTATTGTCCCATACTTGGGCTGAGCCAGTTCTCTTAACCACAATAAAATTGGATTAAGATGTGAATTTATGTCATTCTCACTTTTGCGTTTTTTCTGCTGGTGGTATTTCCCTTCTACTGCCGGCTTGTGAGGAATCCTAACTCTCATTTTGGGCTGAAAGTCTGGCCCCTTGGGTGCTGGGGATGAAGAGATGCTGTCTTCAGCTGCACTCACAGCTCAGGAGTGTCCTGCTAGCAGCTCTTGTTTTAATTTCAGTGTTCACACAGCCAGCCCTGTGATTCCTTCCCGTGTTTGAAGGAGCCTGTACATACAGAGCCACTTCTTTTTAATACAACCTTTCATTGTTTTCCTTCACTTTGGCCTCCTTCTTTCCCCTTGAAACCTTTGTAGGCAAAGTTTCCTCTGCAGCAGGGGAATTGTTCAGTTGTTTCTATTACAAACCTTTCTCTAGCAATGATATCTTCTCCTTCAGTTTTATGTCCTGCTGCTAATTAAAATGCCCTCTGTCTTTCTCTGCCTCTAAGTTGACCCAAAAGCAAGTTTTTTGCCCCTTTTTGGCTGCCTCACTGAAGGAGGCATTTGCAGACTGGCTGAGGAGCTGATTTTAAAGTGAGTTACAAACCCAGGATGAGCTTTCAGCCTCCAGCACATCTCCAGGCTTCACAGCCCACTGAAGGGCTGTAAATCCACTTTCCCTGCTCCAGCACTGCAGTTCCTTCTTGCCTTCCCCAGATCCTGCTGTGGTTCTTTGTCAGACACCCAGACTCATTGGATTAATGAGAAACACTTCAGTGAGGTGTCTCAGGCTGAAATAGGAGTTGGGAGGTTGAGAAGATTTCATCTTTTGGGATAAAATGAATTTTATGCATTATCGAAGAGAAGAGCCCTCCAGACTCTGTTGAGACTTTTGGTTTGAATGCTGTGTCACAAGCTGAATAGATTTACAGAACAAAGGAACCAGAAGCCCACGGTCAGAACTAAGATGATACACTTGTCACTGACTCTGCCCCTTTTGTCCCAAATAACTAAAAATAACTTGCGTTCTGTTTGTTATCCCCTTGCCTGAGGTGCTCTTCAGTAGGAACAAGGTGCAGAGACTGATGCTTAGCTCTGCTTTCTGCCTGATTTCAAGGACTAAATTCCCCTCCTTTAGAAAACCTTTGGAGAACAAAAAAGCCCAAAAGCTTTTAACTGCTTAGGAAGTGTTTTCCTGCTGTTTCAGGAAAAAAAAAAAAATGCAATTATCATGGCTGCTTCAAGGGAGTTGTCAGTGAAGCGATAAACCATGGTAGAATTTACTTTTCCTTGTAGGAAAATGCAAATTAAAGGCTCTGAGTGGAGGTCTTGGGAAAGGTCCTGACCACTTTTTGCCACCAGCCTCATAATCACCCGCAGTCATTCATATTCCGAGGCAATCAAGTGATGAGCATCATCTTCTGCAGGGGGAGAAAGGACTGGGAAATGAAGTGTGTAAGTGAAACACGCGGAAAGAATAAATGCCTTTGTTTGTATCTCTCCTTCATGTGTTAATCACTAGTTAACTGCAAACCACAACATTTGAAGCCCTGCGAGGCCTTTCTCCAAGGAAATTGAACTGGGTGGCCGAGGAGACGAGGACAGCATCTTAAAAGGTGCTAAAAATTGAAAGACAAATGCTGAAGTAACGAGCACGAGGTTTGATTAATTCGATATCTGTGAAGTCAGCAGTGAAGAATTCCCTAAGGGAGTTTATTGGAAGTGATGGCCACATTCATGAAGTCTGTTCTAACCTGGGGATAAAAAGTTAATTTATAGCTGTTTATTGGAGCTATTACTGGAGGTTTTGTGCAGGTCTGTAGGATCTGTAGGTGAGCAGAAGCTGCCCCATAAGTTGTCTGTCACAGTGGAGAAAAACTTAAGTATGTTCTGTATGTTCTGGCTGAGTGGGGGATTGGTTTTACTGCAGCCAAAGTTGCTACTTATTTGCCTTAAATTAAAGGAAATGCATTGGATAAACAGCAGCTGGGGTCTTGGGCACTGCTCAGTGTCAGAGTCCATAAACATGGGAAAATCATCTACAAATGACAATTCCATGATCTATGAGGCACAAATGTATTTTCCATCTCCTTTGAATACTTTAAACATTAACTCATCGTTGGAGAATCCAGATTGTGGTGTTTGACGCTAGAGAAGAATTTTATGGAAAACAATTTTTAGTTCGATCTCCCACTTCTTGACAACACAGTTGTTGTATAAACAGCTCAATTTCTGCTGCCTTCAGTTCTTAATATCCACATTTGCAACTGCTTTTATTCTCCCAATAAACCAGATTTTTGACAGGAGAAAGTGAACCGCAGTGTATTACATTGCTAAATATTACATATTTCCTTTCAAAGCAAATGAAATGTAACATTACATTTGAAAATGAAAAACATCAGGGTTTTGTTCTTTTTTTTTTTTTTTTCTCCTTTTCAGAATATTCCTGTTATTTTGTTACAGTCCTGATTTTAAATTTCAGTTTCTGTCATTGACTGCAGAGTAGGATTGGAACCTGGGCTAATGACTTTGCAACTGAAACACTCTGGCTTCTACCACTCTTTGTGATTTAGAGAGACATCAGACTTGTGTTATTGTCAGACATCCAAGTTATTTAAAATTACTTCTCTCTGAATGTAAATTTTGATGCGTGTCATGATCTAACTAGATTTATTCTATTCAAGTTTATAGTTCAGCGCCACAGTTAAAAGTTTTCTTTTACTTGGATTCAACAAATTCTAGATCAAGGTCAGATCTAAAGCTCCAGTTTATTGTTGTTGTTCTCTCCCAACCATTACTTTGTCCATCATTTAAATTGCCTTTGGATTAAAGTCTTTTGTTCTATGGAAACACAGGGCATTTTAGGCATTAAGACCACTGAGCATATCTCTGAATCACAAATGGGCCTGATTTTTGTTTTTTTCTTTATCCCGTGCTGTGTCAGACAGAGGATTTCCTACTGTTGTTTGGGGAAAGAAAGCTGGAGCTGGAAAGGAAAGCATAAAACTGATTGCCTGATGGTTTAGGGTTACAGACCACCTACCCTGAGAGGGGAGTAATTGAAATTCTAAAGAAGAGAAAAGCCATAGCCCAGCAACAAACAAATTAGGGAAAGCTTAGTGGGAAATTAGTGGAACAATAAAATATGATTCCATTTTGGTTACACTTTGGTCCTTGGAATAGCTTTACATGGGGGAAAATAAAAAGCAAAAGGAGCCACTTAAGGGAAAGGCCTTAAACAGACATTTAGAGACTTTCTAGACAGACCTAATGGAATTTTATACACTTAACTTGTTGTAAAATGTCTGTATATTCAGATGTTGTCTTACATAATTCCTTGACTTTACAGATAAAAGAAGGGAAAATAAATAACTAGATAAGAAAAGGGAAAGAAAATAAAGTCTGCATCTCTCCAGAAGAGCTTTTTTGGGGGGAAGAAAGCACAGGGCAAGATGTTTTAAATTCTTTTGGGACCTCAACAAGCAATTTATCTAGAAACTATCTAGAAACTATTTTTATAAAGTCTCAGTTAGTGACAAATAGATTTATCTGAACTTAAAATTCACTTCTGGATGAAATATTTACCTAACTTTATTCACATTCACCCCTAAATTATCTGGTTTGCTTTGGGGCACTGTGTACAGTACATTCTGCACACATCTGATTAAGGGGCAGCTCTGTCCCTGGGGATTCCTGCTCACCTACAACTCCCAGATTTTCCCAAAAGAGAAGAATCTGACTGCAAAACCACAGATTTTTGTGGACCACTGAACCCAAGGCAGAGCATTACCACAATCAGTTTAGGGCATTGAATCGAGCGTGTGAAAAACTCCAAATAACAAAGAAATAAAAAAGCTGTCGAGTGAAGTTTGATGTTCACTGAGAATATTTTCCAGAGACAATAGCTACACCTCAGTGCTGTTTGTCTGCCTGCTCAGCTTCCATGAGAACATTGTGGAGGAATTTAGAGAGGGCTGAAACCTTTTATTCCCAAACACATTTCTCTCCACGTCAGCCCCTCGGGAGCCCAAGAGCGCAAGTGCAGAGGCCAAGTGGACACATCCTGGCTGGTGGAACAGGCAGCTCCCCTCTGCTGCAAGCCAGCAAAAAGTGAGAGTGTTCTTGCCTTGGGTTAACCCTGAGGGGATGGAATTTGGGTTGTGATCTCTTCTTTTGGGGTGAGCCTGAATCCATCTGTTGTTTCATGGGAGGACAGCTGCAGGGGACACCAGGGGAGTTTGCAGGGGGGAGGAAAAGCTGATTTTTCTTCAAGATGGAACTGAAGGTTTTCTGGTTCAACAGATGTTCCTGCAGTGGCTGCTCTGTGCTGATAGAATCAGTTTTCAGCCTGCAAAAGCCAATAGGTTCAATGAAGCAAAGTGATGCCCGATCCATTTTAAGAGGCACCAGGGCAAATTTCTCACTTCACACACTGAAACCAAGGAAGGATTTCAGTTATAAATCAAAATGGCCATTTCTCCCCTGTCAGTAGAGGAAGAATTCCACAGGAGCAGCTGCCAGGCTGCTGTGAAAGGCTCACACTCACTTTCCTTTCCAGGTGGGGTTGTTTCAAACACCCCATTTAGGAGACCCCTTTCACTGAGCCCTGGGATGTGGAAAGACACTGGAAAATATCTTGAATCCTTGCAACAGGTGGTTAAAGTCAAACTGCAGTACAGAAGAGTTGTAGTCTTTCCAAGGTTTTCATTTTAGCCACATGAATTATTTCTGCTTTAGTGAGACAGGAGTTCCAGCAAGTTGTGCACATAATTTCTATTTGCTTTTTCTAATAAGCAGTCAGGGCAAGGGTGATTTCTGTTCTTTCTGCCTCAAACTGTGCGTGAGCAAACAAACATCTCATCTCATATGAAACAGCAGCACAATGACCAGATGTCTTGTTTATGCTTTAAAATATTTTTGTTCCAGTCCATAGATGAAATTCTTTCCACTTTAAAAATGTTCAGCTTGAACTTGGGCAGTTAAAGGATTCCTGATGCCAGAGCTGGGTGAGCCAGCAAGATACTCATTCTTCTCAAGGTCTCTCTTGCACAAACTTTCATATCAATTCCTTTCATGGCCTGAGGTGGGGCTTTAAATTTTTCTAAGGTTTGCTCTGTTGTTTTTATTTTTCCTCTGGATGGGACCAGATTTGGCCCCAAGACCCAGCAAGAGCAGAACTGCTGCCTAAAAACTGAACTTAGGCTGCCCTCAGCCCTGCAGGGTCAGAAGGGTTTGAAAAATCTCCATTCCAATTCCTTACAGGAATACAAGAATAAACTTTAACAAAATACACAGCAGAAATTGTCACATGTGAAGGTTTCGTGGTTCTGTCTTGCAGTGCCCACTGTCAGTCCCACACAGTCCAAGTCTGAAATCTTTATCAAAAAAAGAGTTGTGCTTATTTCTATCACAGTTCACACAGCAGTGCCCTCATGGATTGCCTTCAGCTCTTACACACCTTCCCTGTGCAGTCAGCACAGTCACACTGACTCTGTGTTTTCCAGGGGAGGAGGTAGGAAAGGAAAATCATCAAATACTGGTAACAAGAGCCTGCTTTAATTAATTGTGTTACTGCTGCCAGTGCTAAGCGGAGAAATGAAGTGAGTGGGGTGGATGGAGCAGAACAGACTTGAGCAACAGAAGGTAAATAACAGTATTTTCCATAAGCATCAAATATTTGACAGTTTTACAACCGGCTTGTTATTCCTGACAACTGTTGCTTTGGGATAAAGAGCGTTTGCTCTTTCCATTTCTGGCTTTCCCACATCCCCAGAGCAGCTCTTGCCTGGAGAAGGTGCTGAGAAGCATCTCTGTGTCAGTGCCACGGGGCACTGAGGGGACATTGGCTCACTCAGCTCTCCCAGCACAACCCTGAGGTTTGCTGCAGCAGCTCCCCAAATCCAAAACGGGGCTGCCCATCGAGGTGTTGGCTTCAGTGGGGTCATTTCACTCATCAGGCACAGAGAGGGTGGGCTCCTGCTCAGCCTCAAACCCACTCTACATTCACACAAATCCAGAGCTGTGGCTCATCATCTGTATTTGTTACTGTTCACAGAGACCAAATCCCCGTTGGCACCAGTTTACCTCAAGTAAAGTCATAGAAATATTCAAAAACGCACAGCAGGGCAAAGCCAAGAGGGGTTCTGTCACAATTGTTGTCAGAACTGACTCCCAGAAGCTCAGTTTACCCACTCCCATGGCTCAGGCAGGGCTGGGACCCCAAGATTTGAGTCCAGGGAGTGACTTTACCACAAAGGCAGCAGCTTCCCTTGGAGGGGGAAATAAATCCACGATTGTAATCCTCTCCAGGTCGTTTCAGTGCTACTCCTGGGTACAGATGGAAGCTTGTGGTGGTTTCACAGTGCCTTTGTCTAGACTAAGGTTTAGATAGATAATTCTAAAAATTCAATACATGACACATGTAACATGAATTCCTGTATGCTGAGCTAGTCAGGGGAAGGATTAGGGAGGCATCACTTTCAGTGTGACTATCTGAGCTTATATTAAAGTGTAAATCACACCTACACTGTTTTGGGGTGGGTTTTTTTTCGGTTGTGCTAGACCAGATTAGCTAACCAGCTCTAACAGAATTGGCATTTCTAACAGAAAAACAGTTCTAACAGAAGTGGAAGTAGGGCACAGCATGAAGTGACAGAAAAACGAACAGAGAAAATTAGGGAAAATATCCCCTCATTAATAACAGAATGCTTTTTAGAATTTTACTCATCCTTAAAATATAAATCAGTTACCTTGAGACTAAGAGAACAGTAAGAAGTCTGAGACAAAATAGGAATCTTTTCAGAAAAGTCTTGAAAACAAATACTTAGATTGTTAAAATACTTCTTGAGCCATAGCTAGAGCAGTTCTATACCCTGTAAACAAGCTATACCTGCATTGCCATGGGAAGCTTCCATGATATGGATAACAGCTGCTTAAAATTCCAATTGTATTAAAGTTTGGTTCATCCATGAATTATGTATTCAACTATAGCTTGCTATAGTTGATTACAGTTGATTATTTCTAACAACAATTAATACTACTCCTTTAAATAAAAATCACCATGTGCATGTGTTACAGATGGAGAAAGCATTTATTCTGTGTATACCTCCGAGTCCCAGAGGGAGCTTTGGGTGTCCAAGGAATGCAGGGTGGGGTGGGCTGTGGCTTCCCTTCAGCCCTGGCTCTCAGATCAGCCCCAAATTGCTGTTTCTGCTGCCATTTTTAGTGATTTGGTATCAGCAGCTCCAGCCCCCGGGGAGATAAGAGGGGGCACACGAGCTCTGCAGGGCTGTGGGGCAGGACTATATCAGTCTGGCAGCTGTTCTGTGATGGGGAAGGTATGTGACAGCTCAGGGCAGGCTCCAACAAATGGCACCCACCCCCAAAAAACGGGCTCCAAAGTGACCTGCTCCCCCCCCAAAGGCTGCCTCAAGGGTTCAGTGTCATGCCTGACATCTGTGCTGAAAGCTGAGGTTTTATAGTGGGGAATGCCAGAACGTGGAGGTGTTTTTAGGGAATTTGGGGGTCTGCTGAGCACTGACCCATTACCCAGCAAGGAGCTGCTGATGTGCATAAGCTCTGTACACGTCACTGCTGCTTTCACCAAAGATAGTTCAGCCTGTCCCAGAGCTGCTGGTATTTATAGTGGGGAAGATGGCTGGCAGAGGAGTGATGGAATGCTGCCTAAAATGCACAGAGGCTGAGACCTGCAGCTCACAGCTACTCCCCACATGCTGGGACACTAATTATGGCGAGTAGAAAAATTAGGATCCAGACCAGACACTCCTCACAAATCCAGGAGTCACTGAATCGAAGTAGGAACTCTCAGACAATCTCAAGGGGATTGTCACATTCAGAAGAAACCTTTATTTCAGATAAATTTTCTCTATTTTCAGGTAAATTTTCTCTATTTCAGGTCAAATTTCCCATGGGCCATATTCTCCATTGTCTTGTCCCTCGGGTGGTTGTTTCATTTAATGTGAAAAGTCATAAACCACCATTATTCTCAGTGATGGTGTTTCACACTCACTGTAATTTTAAAGTAGAAAGGAAGGAGAGCCAGTGCAGGTAAAATTTTGTGCAGAAGAAGCTGCTCATTGATTTTCTGCTTCCTGTCCCTGGATGCTCTACTCACTCCATGTTCTTGCCTCCCCCCAAACCCCCAGGATCCTCATCCATGATGTTTTGAGGCTGAGGAAGAGTTGATAAATAGTTTTGACTTGTGCCACTAGCTAGAAAAGGATGCACCTTTCCAATACATTTCACCCAGAACTATTAAGTAGTCATTAAATAGGCAGCTGAGGTACCAAATTCAGATTAAATCTTTGTTTCTGCTTCCCCAGAGTGCTGAAACACATGAACTTTCAGGATGATTTTGGCTCAATATATTGGAATAACACATTTCAATTTAGGAACATGATTTATGCCAAATGTACCTTTGTAGATTAGGAGATATTATTCATAATTCATGGAAAAGATTTTATATTCCATATTCATAATATGGACAAGAAAAGTTTGTGGTTTATGTTACAAAGTGTCGATTTGTTAGACACAATTGCAGATTTACTGTAAAGCTGATGTGGCTGAGACAACCTGTCAGTAATTAGGATTTTGAGTAGGGTAGGTATTGAACAACACAAACCCAGGACTTCATTATAAGCAGAAAATTCCCAGAGCATAAACAGGTCCTTAAATCCAGTGATCCCCCCTGGAATCCACAGAGCCTGCAGAGAGCCCCTGCAGGTCCTGTCACTGTAAGGGACACACACAGACTCTCCTGGTTGTTCCTCATGGGTCATTCCCTCCCCAAAAACACTGAATATTCACAGGAATACAAGTGACACTTCCAGAGGAAGAGGAGGAAGGAGCAGTTCTGCTGCCTGACCATGAGAGGAGAAAGTTTTCCCTCCTGTTTCCATTCCCCAGTTCCCTGAGCTGAGCAATGTCAGGCAAATCCCATTTTACCTGAGATACTTCCATGTCTTTGGGGATTAGTTATGTACATCCCCATTTGCAGCTTTTACCCACATTTACCATCATGTTGGGACATTAAGCTCAGATGTTTTAATAAATATAGTAATTTTTTTTTCATTAAGCTGTTCTGGAGCCATCACTGCTTTGCTGCTGAGTGTCAGTATGAAGTGCTAAACATAAAATATTATCCACAGCTACAGAACATTCTCATGAAACTATCATTTCCAGAGATACAGGGGATAAAAAAAAAAAAGCTATATTGTTGATTTTTCAACAAAAACACAATCAGCTTTCAGTGCCAACATTCAAAGATGTAATGAAAAGCTGCTGTAATAACAATTCTCCCTGCGTAGCTGCTGTTGGGGGTTTGAATGTGCCATTTGTAAGGTTTAAATTGCTTTTGCAGTCAAGTGTTGTAATCCATTAGTGATAAGAAAAGGTATTTGTCTATCAGTTGGAGTTAACTGCATTCCTTGTATTAGAAACAGTTTAGTCTCTTACATGAGCCCGGCGCAGGAAATTGTTATGAGAGTCTGGCTGCAGAGCTGGAAAAGGAGCAGTTGGTGCTCCCTTCCCCCAGCAGAAATGTGATGGATAACTGAGCTCTGACAGCCAGCAACTTAACCTTTAGCAGTGCTGCACAGAGCAGCACCACAGACTTTGACTCAAAGCGTTTCAGCTCATTCTCAGCAAAGCTGTGTGTGGAAAAAAAAAATAAAATTCCAACTCTTCCTGGGATTTTTCTCTTAGTTAGAACATGGACGTTCCTTCCTTTGGCTGTTCAAGCATGTTATTTCATTACTTTTTTAGATTATGTCATCATTCTTCCAAAAAATAAACTCTAAATCTGTGGGTGAATGGATGAAGACTAAGATTTGGGTTTTGTGGATGGAAATTGCAGTTTCTCTGGAAGAGCAGGTTCTCAGATCAGATTTGCTACCAGCTCCATTGGGATTTGGAGCAGCGTTTGCTAAATGTTACCAGTTTTGCATGTTTGGTTAAACATCAGTAGGAGATGCAGGGAGTGCACCAGGACATTTCCTTGGGTTTCTTTTTGCTCTGTAAAGAAGCTGACAAATGTTGCACCAGATCTCTAAGATGTGATCTAACCCAGCAAAGCATGATGATGATATTACATATCACAGACTCATGGAAATCAGATAGGAAACGTATCAGATGTGACCTCAACTCCCCCAGACTGGCACTGGACTGGCACACTGATCATCTTGGTCACTGCCTAAATGCAGGATTATAAATTATTTTAGGATCTGTATAAACTGCACATGCAGTATTCAGATCCTAAATATATATTATAGCAATATATTTCTAAGTAATTCAAGCACTGCACTCTTTATGATTGCAATGCAGTCATCTCCTTATGTGGTTTTATTACAAAAAGCTTAATTTTGTGAGGGGCTGATCTCACAGGGTCAGCAGCCTGTTAGAGGCTGGTCTCACCCTATCCTGAAGCCCAAAGCAGTTCCTGTGGGATTTAAGAGCTGCAGCTGTTGCTGTGAATTCAAGATGTGTCTTACAAAGCCTTGCACCCAAGGAAAAGCTGCAGCCACCTGACGTTATACAGAGGGTCTCTCTATTCTGCTGCTTAAAATATTCCATGCTGAGGGGGGTTTTGTGGGTTTCCAGGGGCTCAATCCCTGCAGGACCTGGTCCTATAAAACAGAGGAACTGGCAGAGGCACTGGAATAGGGATATTGCAGAAGAATCAGCTTTCCCACCCCATGTATATTGGCAGGAGGAGCTCTGACCTGCAGGGAAGGCAAACTGAACCCCTGGAGGAGGAGGAATAACAACCCTGGGAAAATAAGCAGTGGAAAAGGAGACAAACTGCCTTACATCAGGGTCACTTGTTTATCAGAGGAGCTGCACAACCTCAGCTCCTGATTTCTGAGGAGGAGAACAGAGGCTGTGCCAGGACTGTGTCTCCTTTACAGAGGCAGGGCGCGAGGCCACGCAGTGACAGCCTGTTCTTCACAGCAAATAATCCCAGCAGTACCAGCTCCTTCCTGTGCAGAGTGTTTGGAGATGGTACATCACGCTGAACAGGAACATTTCCTGCTCTCCTGCTGCCAGGGTGCTCCCAGCAAAGCCTGGGAGAGGGAAAGGCACTGGGTGCTGGTGCTCTCAGCTGGGTGGGAGGGCAGCAGTGCCACAGCACCCCAGTGGGGCACATCTCTGCTCTGGCTTTAATCTGGGTTCAGCTGACAGTGATTCCCACTTGTTTTCGTTGAGCAGAACCACATGTTTGGTTTTCAGCAGCACATGAAAAAGTCAGGGCACTGTTCACGAGCTGAAATGCCTCCACAGAGAGGGATGGGGCTGCTTCCACCACTCATTATTTCTCTTCAAAGCCGGGGTTGGATTTACTGCAGCTGTCAATCAGCTCCAAGCACTTACTCCATTTTTTCCTCCTCTTTGTAAATCACATCCATCAAATCTGCTGTCAAGTTGATAAGGTACCTCCCCCCTAATGGGCCTCTCCAGCTGAAAGCAAAACAAGCACCTGATAATCCACAGGAAACGCTGTGGGATATAAATATATACCTGCAGTGTATCAGGGCACAATAACCAAAGGCTGAACGCCAGGGTGCCCAGTCCAACCAAGTCCAGTTCACA
Organism: Sylvia atricapilla; assembly: GCF_009819655.1. Classification (NCBI taxonomy): domain Eukaryota; kingdom Metazoa; phylum Chordata; class Aves; order Passeriformes; family Sylviidae; genus Sylvia; species Sylvia atricapilla. Next base: position 3,506,484 of record NC_089150.1, read on the forward strand.
GGAGCACCTCTCTTGTTTTGCCTCAAATGGGAACGGTTTGCCCAGACTCCTAAAACCTAATTCCACAAATTCCACACAACTCCCCCTTTGCCATTTCTTTGGCCTCCTTGCTCCAGGTGATGCAGTAAAATACTGACCCAGCACCTGCTCTGTGTGCAGCTGAGATTTCTCTCTGGTTTTGAGCAGTCTCTGCCTCCACAGCCATAAAACAAGGCAACACTGAGATAAACTCAGTTTTGTCCTAAACTCTGAGGGACAATCCTCGCTGGATGCTGAGCCTCCTGCAAGTTCACAGACAATTTACACTCTGCTTTGGATTACATTTTCTCTCACATCCTATTTCCCACAGAAAGGGGGACTGGAGTTGGACACTTGGTGCTCACCTGACAGATAAATATCCTTCCTGTAAACAGGAAGCCTGTTCAGTTCTTTGCCATAAACAAAGTTGTATCCAGCAGTAACTATAGGAGGGCAGACTTCAGGCTCCGTGTTGTAAACACTGTCAGATGCAAAAAATAGTTTCTGGATTTTATACAAGGTATTAGACTAGCAAGATGTGATTACAAGGCATACGTTTTTCTGGGAGCCTATTTATGTTGCAGCTGAACACAGCTTTTGATTCATGAAGCTCCTTTTTTTTATATATATAAAATGCAGTTTGGCAAGTTTTAGCACTTAGTTAACTAATTCCCACCAGAAATACTGAAAGCATGGTTTCCATTTATAGCAAAGGGGATTAGGCTGATTTAGAAATACAGTATGTTGACAGTACTATTTAAAAGCATATGGACAATTTGCTCCTTTCTTCTCCATGACAAAAATGAGTGGTAACCATCAAATTCTTTACATCAGAGCACTGGCCTCTCTGTTTTGTCAAGATCAGTGTAATCTTTTCCAGTTGTAAAATCAAATCCAAAGTAACCTGATTTATTGTTCTTTGCTCTCCTCAAAAGGCACTGAGGCATCTCCACAGCCCTTTCCAGGCAAACTTAGTGTAAATCACTGCAGGAAGGCTTCCAGAACACCACTTGCATTGGTGCAATAGTTCCCAACACTAGATACTACTTAATTGCAAGTATTTGGTGATGATTTTCTATTAATTGCAAAAGTTTATGCTAGTACACTTCAGGAAATCTCTGGCAGTGTAATGCAAGAGAAGAATTATATTTTGTTATTCACATATGTCTTGTTGGAGCCTCTATAATTATTCTGCTTGGGCTTTATGCAAAGAAATGTCTCAGAGAGTCCTGCAGTAGAACAGAAACAACCCCAGCATGTCCAATACTTAAATCACAAAAAAAAAAAAAACAAAAAAAAAAAAAACAAACAAACAAACGAACAAAAAAAAAAAAAAAAAAAAAAAAAAAACACAAAAAAACACCACCACAGGGCAGGATGGAAGGGACCTGCTCCAGCAGGGAAATGTGTACAAACACAGTGTGCCCTTACAGAATGAAATAAAAGTATTCATAATACAGAAAATGGATTCAGTGATGCAGCCAGTGATCATTTGTTCAGGTTCCTAGGCAAAAGCCTGGCTTTTGAAAATTCCTGATTGCCCAGCAAGTCAGTAAAGGTACAGTAAAGGTACAGTAAAGGATACACAGGAATATATCAAACAGTGATGTAGGAGCTTCACAGGAAAAGCTGCCACTGTCACAGGGGACAGCAGGCTGCCACACTCATCCTTTGGCTGCCAGCCACCAAGGGATGCAGGCTGCAAGAAAGCTCAGGATTTTCCTACAGGCACCAAAAATAAGGGATCAGAGCCAGAACTGACGCTGTGAATTTTTGCCTTGAGACTTTTAGGTCTGACTCGAATATCTGCACGATTTCATATTCACAGAGCTCAAGGAAAGTACACACACAAGAGAGGCAAAGGAAGAAGTGGGAGGATCCATGAGCAAATCCATGGAGGAAGTGCTGCCCTCAAGTATAGGGAGTTCTTTTTGAGTCCTGTGTGAACGGTAATATTTCTTACTTACAGAAGATGCACTGAAAGGGAAAATGCAGACTTCCACAAACAGACTGAAATGATTCTCAGCTGAAGTCAGCGAGACTTTGTGTGCCAGCCCAGTCTGATATTCACAGTGATCTGCAGTCGCTCTCTTCATCCATTTGCTGACTGCAGTGCACTGTAGTGAATGAATAACACCATATTTTCTTGAGGATATCTTAGAACTAATGCCATGAATACTTTTGTTAATGATCCAGAACATTCGCAGCCTGTTTTAATTATTTCATCTCTCTTGTACATCTCAATTATTAAAATAAGCAGAAGTTACCAGAAAGTGTCAGGAACAAAGTTTAAGCATGAAAACAGCTCTGTGCTCTCAGCAGCACGATCCAGAAAACATTTGGTTGCCAACAGTTCAGTGATTCATGAAAATCACACTTGCATGTGAAATCTGGGTTTGGCTGAGGCCCCAGGCAGGTGGCACCAACCTGTCAGGCTGAACACACAGAAGGATTTCAGAGCAGTTCAGGACAGTGCTGTTTAAAATGAATTTTTGTTGTTGTTGTTGATCCTCAGGTACAGAGGATTTTAGAACTGTACTGACCAAAGAATCCATACTTTTCTATTCCTGCACCTCTCATAGGGAGGCCTAACAAGTTCTTTGGGGCAGGAGGAATTTAACACAACAAAACCTTAATATTTTGGAGTATCAAAACCTTAAAATACTCAATGACTAAGACAATATAGTAACCACGTCAGGAAACAAATTTAATCCAGACAAGTGTATGGCAAAATGACTCAAACCTTTGCTGACAAATGCAAAATGAAGATAATTTACAATAATTTACATTCTTTTTAAGTAGAGCTATTCAGTGTTTCACTCTTTAGAAGCAGCCAGTTGGAGAAATATCCCCAAGAGAAAAAAATATTGTGCATCCAGAATGCTCCATGGAAGTGTGACCTGCACAGCAACAGACTTTCAAATGTCCACACCCCTGTCTCTCATGGAAACAACATAAGGCAAGTTTAGGTCTGAATTATCAAATATCAGTCAGGTTACATCAAATTCCAGAGTCCCTCAAAATACCTGAGCAATTGTCCCCAGATAAAGCAGCTCTTGGCTACCAGATGTGGTGGTTTTTAGATGCAATGTTTAACATTAACTGTTAAATAACACACACAAAAAGATACACGTGTACACGCATCTTGAACACAACTTTCGGGGCAATGTTTTTATGATTTAGTGCTTTCCCAAAATAGATGCATTACATCTGCAGACTTGAAACATCTCACCCTTAGGAGCTTTTAAAAATACATATAATCATGCCACATTTTTGAGAAAAACTCCTTCCTATTGTGGGATCTTATTGCACTCAGCTCTGTTATGGATACATGAGTGTCTCCAGGGCTAAGCACACAGAAATAATTGTAATCCAATTGTGCTGAAATATTTAAGGGCATTTGTTGCTGTAAGAACATTCCATTTGACTCAATCAAGACCCACAGCCAGAATGCTTTCAGAAATAAAAGTTATGGCTTTTGTCCAGCTCCTGTGGAAGTAAATGGCCAGGCTGTCATCTGTTTAGCTGGGCTTGGGCTGGGCTCTGCGTGGTGCTGCCTGGGTCATGGAACAATTGCTGGTGGTGTTAAACAAAAGGAGTTACCAGCTGGAAGAGCAATTTTCACCAAGTGTACAGCTAAATTTCCCAGGAAGCTGCTTTATTCTGCCAGGAGGTATCCCAGAACAGCAAGAAATGACATTTCAGCCTTGCCTGTCATTAACTGCCCAAGGTACTGTGCTTTCATCCTGGCTCTTAGCACCCCTTCCACCCTCCTGGTGGCTAAACAAACTCCCCTACAACTGTTATTATTGCTGATTTGGAGGCATGTAAACACAATTTGCATCAGCAAAACCTTCAGCTGTCATAAACCATATTTTGGCAATTTAGCGTTGATGGTGACTGAAACGTGTTTGTCATTGCATAAAACACAGAGCCAGATTTGGGTTTTCTGGTGCCTCTTGTCTGTGTTTGTACAAAAGCTCCCCTCAGTCCCTGGGCCAGGAGAGCAGACCACACTCATATTGATACGAGCAATGATAGGCAAATGTGTCTTTGCACTTTTTAACTGTTGATTTCCTGATTTTTGGTTGTTTCACTTTATGAAGGGTGTTTATGTTGCCTTTGTTTTGGTGTTGACTTAATGGCAATTAGGACTTGATTCAGTATTTCATAATAGGAATAAAGAGAGGAAGGGCGCCTCATTAGCAGAAATCAATAAAGTTAAAAAGGTAAAAACCCCGAAAAATCACAGCAAAATCACAAGTGAATAAATAAAGCTAATCCTTTCATCCTGTAACAATTAGGATGATTTGAACACTTGTACCATAGTTAGTATTTGAGAACTGCACCCTGAAACTTTCCTGAAGCCCTGCTCTCAGTATTCACCTGTGCTGGTGGAAATCAAGGATAAACTGTGACCACACGGTCCATCCTGCTCCTGCAGCCAGGGTGAGGAAACACGCTGATGGAAATCACCTCAGAAAGGGCCAGTGACATATTTCTAACCCAAGGCCGATGGTCCAGTTCCAAGTGAAGATAATGCAAATTTTATAAACACAAACCAGCTGCTTTCCTTAAACCAGCAGAATGTTTTCTTTCAGAAACGGGCCAAAAAGCTGAAGGATGAGTTTGTGTCGTTAGTTTTGAATAACCATCACTTATCTGTAGGGAACTCGTTATTTAGAAATCACTGCAGCTTAAGGCTTGAATAAAAATTGAAATTCTGACACTTCAGAAGTCACTTCAGTGTACTGAGTGGCACTGTGCTGTCCTCAGTGGTGAACGTGTGGCTGTGTGTGTTTGACAAACCCAGCTCACACTTCCTTGCCACGTCGAGTTATTTTTCCTTGCACTATGTAATCCACAGAAGGCTGGCCTGTTAGAAAATGTAATTTTGTTTATTAAGCTGAATGTGCTTTGTCAACTTCCTGTCCTCATTTCTGGTACTCCTCAGGGTTGTTCAAAACTAGAGGTTTAAGATCTGGAGAAATTGTTTTCATCATTGGATGGATGATTGAAATGCAGCTCCTTTTCCACACCAGTGGAAAGAGCTTAACCCACCCTGTCTTTCCACCTTTTCAAGAAAATAGTTGAAAATTTGATAGATTTTTATAGCAAGAATAAAATGAAAAATGAGTAATGCTTAAATCCTTTATTACTGCCTTTCTCCTTACCTCTAGGAGCTGATGTAATGAGTTATTTATAAGATGTTATTTTATGTTTCCTGACCTGAATGGCCGCATAACCTTAGTGTTACTACACTGTAATTTGGTCACAAACTATAATTTTGTGGTATGTGAAGTGCCATCTGAATGTAGTAAAGCGCAGCTGGCACTGGCTGCATGTAAGGAATTAAAGTAGAAACAGCACTGATATTATTTTTTTAAAAAGAAATTAATTTTCAGGCACTTCATATGTGTCTCAAGTCTTCTTATGCAAACATCTATCAGTGCTTAATATTTCTTGGTTCAGTAATTAGGATTCTGAGAATACAGGTCATGTTTCCAATTGCATATTATTCCAATTACCTTATTGAGCCATATTTAAGCTGAAAGCTACCCAATGGTTCTGTGACAAACCCAGTGTAATGCAAAGTTTTACCTTGGAAAACAATCAAGACCTTGAATGTTGGCTAAGAAACAGGATGAATAATCCAATACAGGTGGGGACATCAGAATAAAATTAATAAAAGTATTTAGATTGATCAGCAAGTGATGTTCTTACACACAAAATGTCTGTCATCATATCATATTCAAGAACCACAGAGTTTTCATAGGTGATAATTTTAAATTCTGGGACGTGGATGTACTACAACTGCACTCACTGTTACAGAGCAGAAGAGATTCCTCAAGCACTGATACCACCCGTATAAAAAATAAATATAAAAAGCTGATTTCCACCAGTCTCTGCCTTCCCAGAACAGCAAACAGCTCTGAACTCACACACCTCGTTAACAAACCCCAGTCTGTTCTAATTTAGGCCCATGCAAATAGCACTGGCCTTGTTCCAGGTTTGTATCTGTAATTGATAGCAGAATTTGGGTGGTGTATGTACACACACACACGTATATAACATGAGCTTTCCTCCCACTACTGTATACAAGGCTTTCAGAGTAAGAAAAGCTCCTTTAAAAATACATGTATTTTTAATTACAGGGTGGTTTTTTTTCCAGAACAATCTTTCACTTAATCAATCCTGAAGTGCATTAACTTCTGTAATCCCAAATAATTGACTCTCCCTTGATAATCAGAGTTCAGATTTAGGTTTCTGGACTGCTTGCTTGCAGTGTTTTGTATGTTATCTTGCAAAGTACTCTGTGTGAGAGAGGGCCAGCAGTGAGCAACTGCACTTAATGTGTTTCTGGCTGGGTTTTGGCTGATGCTTTTTACTCCCTCTGCAGTTTCATTAATGTCTTTCACATGTTAAGATCCCTTTTCATCAGAATATCCCAGCCATGTAGGAAGGTGGCTGAGTGATGCTGGCAGTGTTTTTACAGATGGAGCTCTATTGGTGGGGAGGGTGATTCAAGGGCAGAATGCAATGCTAGAAACCAGTTTATTGGATCTTACTTCTGTGCTCCAACCACTGGATTCTCCTGTCTCCATATAGATTTAAAGGATTAGTTGTAAGCTAAGTCAGTTTTACAAAATACATTCAAGTTGCACTGGATGTTTTTGCTGAGTTCAGAAATAAGCAGCAACATCCAATTATTTCATGGCAGAAAACCACAATAAAGATCCTTGTGAGTTCAGACAGTGCTGGTTCAATCCTCTGGGGAGTGTTTGGCAATGCTGTCAGTGATTTTATCATCCACAAAGTGGTTCATCTGTAAACCAGTGGCCACAGAATGGTTCCCCTAATTCAAGTGGAAGGGAGGAAGAGGATGGTTGGAGGAGTTTCGGTTCATAGACTGAAACCTCATGGAAATGCCTAAAGCAAATTATCACTCATTCTTCCCCAGGAATCTCTGGCAGAGATCGATGGGACTGTGGGCACAAATGGGAGCAAACCTGAACTGCTCCAAGTTTTACCACGAGCTCAAAACAGTCCCCCCAACCAAAGGATGTGAAAGGGCTGGTGCAGCCTCCCCTTCCGGAGAAATCCTCATTTCTAAGGGATTGCAATGTCCCCCAGAAAGGCTTGGATCAGGATTTAACTGTGGGCCTGGAACTGCACCACAGCAATGAGCACTTCCACCCACCATGAAACACAACCCTTCCCAGATCAGTTTTGTGCCCATTCCTCATTTTCCTTAGCAAAGACGCTCATCAGGACACAACCAACGTAACAGGCAAAGTGCCAAACCCCAGCAGGATTCAACCAGCAACAGACAGCAAATCTTGACCTGATACAACTAAAATGCCGCGTTGATAGCAGTGTAAAACACCCCTTTAAAAACAGAAGCAGTGCTGATAAAGCAGGGCAGCAATAACAAGATGTCCCACCCGTGGCTGGTGATGTCCACAGCAGTGAGGCAGTGGTCAAGCCGAGAAGCCCAAACACCTCAGGGAGAGGGACAGGCAGCAGGACAGCTCCAACATGGCTCAGGAAGAGGAGAAAGCCCCAAAGCTGAGTTTGAGTGGATTCTGGACGTGGGCAGAGCCCATATGAGGCTGCTCAGGGGTGTCAGAGCCTCTGAGTGCTCTCAGCAGTCCCTGTTTCTCCCCAGGCAGCACAAAAACCTTCTACTGGCAGGCTATTCTATTAGGCTTTAGAATGCCAGGGCCATTTTGTCCTAGGCTAAGTCTGCAGGGAGTTTATTGTGCTTATAAGACCCTTGAAGTGCCACATCTTTGCTGTGAAGAAACAGCACTGCCTTACTTTCCACGTTCTCCCCGTGTTTCACACACCACAGGTGTCCTGTGCCATCACTGCCACTCCCAACCTGTGCAGTCCTTGTCACCAGCAGAGTGACAGTGGCCCTTGGAGACACAGGGGACAGGAATAGCAGGGTTGCTGCAGGTCACTGCCCCCTGGGGAAGTTCACACACCACCTGCTCCAGCCTTGACCCCTCATAAAATAATGAGCCTTCAAAAACACACAGGGTCTGGCCTGGCTCCTTGGGCTCGCCAGCTCTGCCCCTCTCAGTGACAGTGGGGCAGTGGCCAGGCTGCTGTCAGTGCTTGTTACAGCTTCACAATTTTACTTTTTAATGTAACTCCTTGTGTTTTATCATCCCTCTGAGAGACACAGGCTTCATGTGTAAGTGGGGGACAGTCTGGCATTGACCAGACTCCATCTGTAGGCTCACTGGAATGTGCTCTGCATTTTTCCCATTCCCTCTCTGCCTGCCTGGAAGGACTTGCAGCCTTGCTTTCTTTTTAAAAGGGGGATAAATAGGAGCTTTGTAGGCTTATCCAAACTCCCTGTACAAATGTATAGGGTGAGGGAGTCGCTGACTTGTCCTAAGCAATTTTCCACAATCTGTACCCTAACTAGACAAAAGTACTCATTTTCTCATACAAGACTAACAAATATACCCAGAGAAAATACACATCTGTGCTGGAGAAAGGGTGTCTTTCTTTTCCTTCCCTTACTGTGAGCTCCCTGGTGAACCCCAGAGCTGGCCACACCGGCTGTGTAGCAGTTTACAGTCCCATGTGTAAGTTCACTTACACTTTTCCTACTTTTGCTTATTGTTCTGATAATAATGAGCCCTCTGCCTTTCCCCAGTCACCCACTTCTGAAAGCTCTGCTCCAGCCAGGGCAGGATTTGGCTTGTCTTGCCCACATGAACAACCCGCTGAGCTGCTGTTGCGTGAAGAACGGGGTCCCTGGCATTAATCCCCCACAAAAGGCAGCTGTTGGGGCGCAGAGGCAGCCAGTCCCTGTTCCTCCCCTTCTTTCCTCCTCCTTGCCAGAGGCAGCCCTGTCTCCCGAGGTGCTGGGCTGCTGTAACAGGATCTCCCCGCTGCTCACTGCTCTGGACTCTGTTTTTCTTGGCACCGCGCTCCCCAAGACACTTGAAAACAGAAAGCAGCTCAAAAGCTCTCTTGGCTTCCTTCCTCGCCTCTGCTCCCCCTTTCCTTTCTCGAAACAGTTTATGAATAAAATTGCAATATTCTCTCTTAAAAGCCTTGGGTTACAATGTTCAAATTTGGATTGCAAGGGCTCTATTCAGCGTTCAGAAGTGGCAGATGTTTGCAACAGGCGCAGCGGGAAAAACCCATCCCAGATTCCTGCAGCGGGAAGTTAAGGTGCAGCCTCGATTTTTGGTGGAAACACAAATCCCTGTAGATCACTTGCTGCATATTTTAATGGCACTTAAACATAACCAGATACAATTAATACTTGAGAAGCAGGGAGCTATTCCGAGCAGCAGGGGCTGAAGGTGCTGGGCTCCACTGAAGAGTTATTCACCATTCACCAAGGAACGGGCTGAAGAGAGTCTGCAGGAAATTAGCTAAAACAACATCTCGCCCAAATGGAATATTTTAATTCATGCTCATACCAAACACTAAGAAAATATATGTATCCTGTGAGAACCAAACAAATAGATGTATCTGTAGAGGATCCCTGTGAGCACCAAACAAATATATGTATCTGTGAAGAATTCCTGTGAGCACCAAATAAATAGATGTATCTGTGAAGGATTCCTGTGAGCACCAAATAAATAGATGTATCTGTGAGGGATTCCTGTGAGCACCAAACAAATAGATGTGTCTGTGGAGGATCCCTGTGAGCACCAAACAAACGGTGCTTCCCATGCTCCTTGCTCAGCAGGGCTGAGAGTTCCAGAAAACGCGCAGGAATTTTAATCTCTTGTGGCTGTGGCACAGAGCTTGAGTCTATATGGGGGATGGAAAATTTACATGCACCTGGAAGCAAACATAAATCACAGCCTGCACAGCCTCCTCCGGCCATCCAGGCTCTGTGGCTCATTCCAGACATTTCCAAGGCTGGAATATTTGCTGGGTTTTGCCTCTCTGCTGCGATGAGGTTTGTCCCGGGGAGTTCAGCTGTTGCTCTGTGCGAGGGGCAGAGCCGTGGTTTGGCCCATTTTCCAGGATTTTACCCTCGCTGGGGATCTGCTCTGTGAAACGGGAAAGTGAGAGCAGCTGGGACTCAACAGGAAATCTGTCACATCTACAGAGCCGTAAAGAAGCAGCGTGTGATCCAAATATGCTCAAGTTTGCAATTCTTCAGCGCAGATCCGCTGACATCAAGGGCTGTGGGACTGACTCCAGCTGGGAATTCACCCCAGCTTTTCCCTGAGCTCACACCAGCCATGTGAACACAGGAACCCGTTTCTGCTCCTTTGCCCGTTCCCTCTGTGGCAAAATCATCTGCAGGAGATCCTGCAGGTAGTGGGACACGTGTGTGCACATCCTTTGGCAGAACCAGGCCACTCTCACCACAGAACTGGAATTTAGAGCACAAAATGTAAGAGTAGGTCTGCAAAGGTTCAGGGAGAAAATAAACCTGCATTTTCCAAGTTTTTCTAGCAGAATAATAAAGAAAAAAAAATCCATATCTCTCTGTTGTTGCAATGCCAGAGGTTTGTTTGCCAAGATTTGCATTTAATCTTACCTATATTACTGCAGAAAATTAAAGACATCTGAGAAATCAGAGGAACTTCCAGATACACCCTATAAAACGCTGATACAATCCCGAGATTGTACAAATACCTACAGATAAATCTTGTGGTTTTATGACTTCAGTAAGGGCATTTTGTTGGAGATAGGCAGTATGATAGTGATACTAGCCTGACATCACGTTACCTGAGAGAAACAGAACTAAAGAAACAAAAAAATGCAGCAGGAGGTAGCAAAGTGTTTCATAGATTTATATCCCACATTCCCTAGAGCAGCAGCATCCACAGGGAGCCCAAGGGGTTCAGAGCCAAGTGCTGTTCCCAGCAGGAAGGTGTTGGGATGTGCCATGAGGACTCAGGGTGTGTTTTAGAACACTCTTACTGCCGTGATACTGGAGCGTGAAAATTGTTTTGTCAGTGGTACTGTGAGATCTGCTGACTCCTGAGCTCACCCCATTTCTGCCTGGTTGTTCAGAAATCCTACAAGGAGAAAAGGAGGGAAAAGGGAGGAATTAGGTGTAGCTGTTGATTGATCTGAGATAATTCCAAAATACTCATATTTGCGGGTAGAAACTGTTCTTTTTGTAGATTTCAAGTAACCAGTTTTAGCAGCCCCTACTCATAGTACAATATTGTACTACATTGTACAATACACCAGTTGGAAGGTCAAATTTTTGTGAATGCTTTTTTTTAACAACAGCACTTCCTAAATATTACATGATGCATTTCACGTAAGATACTATTGTTGTTTCACCTGACATAGTAAGTATTTAGGTAGAAAGAATATGTTCCTCTCTAGTTCTTTTGAAGAGCTTTTTCTGCTGGAAAAATGTGCAGTAGATCATAATACTAATTTCTGTGTAAAGCAGATTGAGTTTTTATTCTAGTGTGCTGTGAATAGTGAATAAAAATCCATTTATCCTTTTCCTGTAAACTTCTCTCCAAGAACAGAAACAAAACCGAGTTGCTTTATGCATCCTGAAGACAGTAAGCTTTTCTTGCTGCACTGGTGATGCCATGAAGAAAATTTAATGGCCAATGGCCAAGATTAAACTTTCATCATCATTTAGATTCGCTTTGAGGTCACCTGTGCAGATTTACACAGCCCACATCAGTGGGGTTGTGTTAGTCTGGCACATTGAGCTGCTCCAGTAAACCTCACCCAGTTAAACAGCAGTGAAACCCAGCTGCTGGCCCCTTGGCTGATGCTTGTAGAAGAGGAACAACAGATTCTCCACAGAAACTTTGGGGATCAATAATGGGTATTTGTTGGTGGGTCAGAGAAAAGATGCTGAGTGCTTTGGATCAGCCACAGGGCACAGCTCGTGCTGGCTCCCTTCTGTTGGCACTTAATTTCAGTCACTGAGGTGATAAATTGGATTCTCAGGAGAAGGAATCAGGCACAGTGCAGGTGATGGAGCAGCTTGAGCACACAGCACTGCTGGGGTTGTACTGAGGTGAGCCCAGCCCCTGCTCAGGACGTGGAGGTGACACCAACACCTCACCCCAGGGCAGGGCTGGAGCCAAGGACGGGAAACTGCTGCTGCATCTCCTTAGGACAGGGCCCTTAGGAACAGTCAAAATGTTGGGAAATACTGTGTTTGGTGAGAAAACCCAATCCTAAAAACCCATCAAAACCTCGTGTGGGGAGGTATTGCAAAACAGCCGATCGTGTCTGCAGTCTGAACTCAGCAGAGTGTAAATAAATGCAAACATTTCTCTTTATTAGTAAGAAAATAATGGTGATCATTTGTGCCTCTGCTTAATTTAATAAAACTGTTTTACATCCCTGGTATGTGTGCCTGTGGCTGGTACTTATTAAAGGAGGCAGTGTGTGCCAGGGGATGGTAGTCATTAAAAAACAGTGCACGCCAGAAGCTGTCAGCCCAGCTCACTGCTGAGTATCAGCTGCTGAAAACATTGGGTTTAGCAAACAGGAGAGAATTAAGGCAAAAGCAATAATGTTAGACTAACATACGATGTATGTTTTTTCTCTAAAATTGGTCCTGCAGAACACAATATTGACTGTGTTCAAGCCCCCGTTGGCTGGGAGTGCCTGGGAGCTGCACTCTGGAGTGTGAGCCTGGGCAGCCAGCAGGGAATGGGATGTGCCCCTGCAGTCCCAAGGCAGGAAAAGCATTTTCAGTGCTCACAAGGAGCTGAGAGAACCTTCACTCAAGGAAAGCTGCAAAATACACAATAAAGGAAATAGCTCAAAAAGAATCCCTGACAAAAAAAAGAAATATTTCCCTTCATTTTCTCTGAAAACCTCGGCTGCATCTCTTGCCACTTTTGTGCAAGTGAGATGCACCATCCTCTGCACCTAAAAGAGAGGAACCCACTCAGTCCCAGATGTGAACAGACACTACCTCTGGCTCAGAATATTATCAAATACCACGATGACAACTCGTTTTATGGCTCCAATTGCTGCAGGAAGGCACAGATGTGTAACAGGAATCGGACTGCTTTGTACAATCTTGGCTACTTAACAGAGATGTGGGAGAGCTCTAGGAGAATGAGGCCCGGGAGGATACAACTGTGCACAAAAACTGGAGGAGGGTCACACCCTGCACTGTCCTTTTGCCAATTTAGAAGACAATTACAGAGAATAGGCTTTGCTCAAGCCACACACATTTAAAAAAAAAAAAAAAAAAAAAAAAAAGAAAAAAAAAGTGGAATTAGAGGAAAGTGATTAAGAGAAGGGTTAAGAGAGGGAAGATGTAAATTCAGTCTCCTGGGCTTTATTTAGAAATGTCTGGCAGGCAGGACTTCCATAACAAGTCAAAAGGCACATTTTCATTTTGAAGTCATGACAAAATACATGTTATGCTCAGTTATGTTACACTTCAGCAGTTACAATTGGTTTTAATTAGGTTTGTGCATGACATGTACACACACAGATGCAGAAATGGATGGCCTGAGTTAACTGTTGGTCTCCTGGTTTTCAGGAGGAACCCAAAGAACTGACATCACAACTCTGGATGTTTTACCACCACCTCTCAGCCTCTCCATTTTGTCTCAGGACAATCTTACACCATGTGCAAGGCTGTATGAGAGCCAAGCAAAACCACTTAAAAACGGAAATTATCCTTCATCTTACGGAGATCAAAGAGGCAGCCAAAATTGCAACTCCTACAGCATTTATCCAGACCACAGTATAGAATGAGATCAGTGAAAGTTAATGAAAGATTTTGTACAGACAAAAGGAGAAACGGGATGGGGATGTAACAAGTACTTAACTTGCACTGAAGTGTTTGTCTTGGGAACCCAAACGATAGCTCTTCTGGTTTTTTTGTTGGTTTTTTTTTTTTTTTAGGGACAGGCAATGTAAAGCTGGAAAGACTAGGCCATAAATAAAATCATTAGAGGTGGTAGTTTTATATGCTCACTTCTCTTTCAGAGGTTTCTAAATCTGGCTTGTCTGTTTCTATTCTCTGTGTAGGCTGAGTGCAGACTGGTTGCCCTCCAACCTCCCCTTCCTCCTTAGAATGTCTCTAAAACAAGGAAGGTCCACAAGTGACCCGTTCTCAGGGAGTGTTTTCAGGAATTAATTTCTCTGTGCAAAGCTCTGAGGTTTTACCAGCTCCAGTAGCCCAAATGTTTTCAGCTGGAGATAATCTGAGCAGCAGTTGAACTGTCAGAACAGGCAGAGCCCACCTGCCTCCAGGTGCCAGATGTTCTGAGTAGTGCCAGATGTTCGGAGTGGGCACAAGTTCCACTGAGAACTGGACCACCGTGGGCTCGTTTTTGAGCAGGGAGCAGTAAATGTGTATTGTTGCATGTCAGAATTTACTTGCCCATAACTACAAAGGTCATTGATATTTAGGATTAATTTTCTCACCATTTTTCACACTGATAAAGCAGCTGCAGGAAGAGAAATAAATATTCTTTTGAGGAGAAAGTTGCACCTCTGAGGAGAAAGTTTGGTCAGCACCTTTACCAGAGGGAACTGGTCAGAAAGACCAGAATAGGTTAATGTCAGGCCCAGCAGTGTGGACTCAGCCATGTAAAAGGGAAATAGTTGTTACTTGAAGAGTTGCTGAGAAGAGCTTTACTTTCTGAAGTAGGAAATTAAACTAAATACTTCAAAATGGAAAAGTTGAACTACAGTCAGAGTAAGTGAAAAAATGTCCTCGGGTTAAAGTGAGCTACTTTGGCTTAGGTCTCTGAGTATTAATTCCTGCCAGCAATACTTAGAAAAAATATAAACTTAATTAGGACAGAAGGGCTGGTGTGGGTATTGGCCTTATTTTTCCAAATCCTTCAATGTTGCTTCATTTAACCCTGCCAATGAATCTTTTCCTTTGATCTTAAACTAACAGGATTAAAAACAACTTGTTAAAATTGAATCCTGAGGTCACAATGAAGATTTGTTGAGGCAGAACTTTGTTAAAGCTGCTGTGTTTTCTTTTAGTTATTTATGGAGTTTTATTTCAGAGTTCCCTCCGTATGAAGGTAGATAATAATTGTATTTTACAGTTATGTATGCTTTAGTTATAACAAAGGGCTGTTTGTTACCATGATCCAAGAGTCTGGGGCTGGGAAAGGGTTGTGTTCTGGCAGAGGGCTGTCCCCAGCCTGTCACAGCATCTTGGTGTTCAGTGGGGCTGAACTGGCATCTTTTTTGGAGGTCCTACACTGTCCTTAATGGAAATAAGTGGAAGTTTGAAAATAAACCTTCACAACCATGAGACTTCGTTGCATTTCATGCCCGTTCACATGTTTGTGGCTGCCCCATCCCTGGAAGTGTCCAAGGCCAGGTGGGGTGAGGCCCTGATGGAGTGAACCCCACCCCTGCCCAGGGCAGGTGGATTTGGAATGAGGTGATCTTTAACATCCCTTCCAACCCAACCTATTCCATCATTCCATGATTCTGTTCAAAAGATGAACATGAATTGCTTGACTGAGTCAATCCAGAAACAACTGGCAGTAGAACTGTGCTGAAATCCCATGGAAGAGGCACCTGAGATGATGTAGCAGGTGGGCTCAGCATCCTTTCCTTTTCTCCATTCCAGTGCACCCAGTAATGTTACTGGGACTCTCATTAAATCACTGGGAGCCTGCCCCTGATTCTGGAATAAGGACTAAGTTGAAGAGCATTGTATCACTTGTTTTCACCATCTTTACAGAGATTTTAATGTTTGAAGTGTTGGCAGCAATCTTGAGGTTACTCACATTAATAACAAACTCTATAACAGCATTTACTGCCACACAGAAATTAATAGGTAAATTAAACATAATAGTGGTTCCATTATTTAGCAGTGGCCTTACATAACACTTTTATTTTTATTAGCAGGGGTGTTACATTGTAAAGATTGGCTGCATTATGAACTACAGAACTACACTATAAACCTTAGCAAAGGGGCCAGTCAACCACGTGTAACTGCTGCATTCCAGAGTCAACACTAGCTCAGTCTCATGTCTAACATCATTTAGTGCAGAGCTAATGAGAGCAAGTCAGGAGAGACATAAAGAGTGTGTATTTATGTAGAAAATGTGAACCGTATTCCTTTACAAGTAGTCATGGAATATATGTGCATGTAAGTAATGGTAAATGAGTACGGCACAGCCATAACATTAATTCAGAGAGATTAATTCATGCAGATGAAATACTGGAGCAGCTCAGGCCTGTGTTAGTAAAATGCTGAGGAATGTCATTTATGGGAAAGCCTTGAGCAGCTGTCATCAGCTCATGAGTGTGCTGGAAAAAATATGGTCAGTTGAAGAAATGATAGGTTGGGTTTTTAGCTAATAGAAGGCGCTGCTTTTTGTGCTTGGCGGAAAAAAAGAACACCAGGAGATGTGCCCTACAATTTCATTTTCTGCTCATCTTTTCCTTTCTGTTACAACTAAACTTAGAGATGTTTCTCATCTCTCACATGACTGGGTTGTTTGAAAGCTGCTTGGCTGTTGTTTTGGGGTTTTGGGCAGGTTTTGGTAGCGAGGGCTCCGGGCTGGCTGCTGGGACAAGCTCCCAGAAGCTTCCCCCATGCCCAGTGCCAGGCCCAGCCCATCAGCAACAGTGGTGGCACCTCTGGGATAAAAAATCTGAGAAGGGGAAAAGCTGCATTCCTTGGAAAGAGCTGTGCTGGAGCAGGGGAAGGTGTCTTAAGGTTCTGATTATCCTTCTCTGATTTGATGGGTAATAAATGAAACCAGTCTGCCCAGTGGAGTCTGTTCTGCCTGTGAAAGTCACTGATGAGGGATTTCCCTGCTCTTCCTTGGCTCTCCCCTGCCCAGCTGTGGAGGGCAGTGATGCAGCAGCTCTGGTGGCACCTGGCATCCATCCAGGATCAACCCACCACAGTGATTCACCTTCTTATTCCAATCACAGATCTGGGCAGTTATGAAGGATATTTATTCTCCCAGTCAATTGGCCAGATTTTTGATTGGCATTATTATATACTAAATTCCTCTGAAGTCCTGTAATATTTACTTGTAGCCTTGGCTGGGCGCAAAAGAAAATATAAATTCACATTTTTGTCTTACTGAAGACTAATCATGTACCATAAACAGGCAAGATGTGGATCAGATTGCCTTCCCAGATGATTGTGGTAGAAGAATTAATTAGGGATGTATGTATGAAAAGTAGCATTTGTCTTCTAATTGCAAGACTCTGTTCTGCATACCTATGAATTCTTCATCCCTAGTTATTTATACCATGAGTAAGTGTATTAGTGGAGTACAAAGCGGTAAAAGCAATTGAGTGGTAGTGAGAAAATTTCCTAGGACTAAAGTAATGAGCTATTTCTAATCAGCTCAAGTTATAAATACTTCAAGTTGCCCTTTGAAGAAGAAAAAAGCTTCTAGTGCAGAAAATGAGGAGGGAGTTTCATCCACAAATATTTACATTGAGAAAGACGTTTTCTATTAAGATGGAAAAAATGCTGTCATGTTTTCACACTTCCACAGAAGAATGGCCAACGTGTGGGTAAGAAGTTGGCTGATTTCTCTGGACCATTTATAAATAAGGATGAAAAAGCAAGTTGTAAAATTTCCAACTCCCACTGAAACAGCAGCAACAGTCTGGGATGCAGATTCCAAGGGCGTTCCCAGTGCTCCCCAGAGCAGAAGAAACACTCTGTAAGGACTAAGAAACATCAACTAGAAAATATAGAAACCATTATTTTGAATTTCAACAGGTTCGTCACATATCCTGATTTGTGCTGCACTTACTCTGTGCCCTCTCCCACTGGCTGAAGAAATAAGAAAGCAGAGAGAGGATTTTAAAGACTGAAAAGTACAGCAACTTGGTTTTCTTGTGCTTACTTTTAACTTCAGATTTAGAAGGAAAAAAAGTTTTGATTATCTAGATAATTCAAATGTAAGAATTAGTTGTGTCATCATAAGAATTGGTGACACAAGGAACATACTTATCTGCACAGACAAAACATTGTCCAAAATGGCATCTGTTTGAAGCAGAAAACCCCCAGTTCATGTGGAATGCAGCCACAGAGGAGGAGGCAGCACAGAAAACCTTGGGGTGCTTTTCAGATGGGAAGGAATAATACCAGAGCCACAGCCAAATCCCATTTTAGAGCCAAAAGTAAACGTGGAATGATGCAAACCTGAGCTCCACAGCCCCCGGTGAAGATCCCTGCTGCCTAATGAAACCCAGATCTCCACGTCAGGCACCCAACTACTTTTCAATCCAGTAAAAAAAGAAAAGCACCTAAACATTCAGAAGAGCCAAACCCAGCTTGACACTCTGCCTTCCAGCTCCTATGATTTCAGCTTTTCACACGTGTCAGCAGGACTTTCACTGTTGAGGTGAGAATTATAAATGTCACACTTAACACTCAGATTTTTAAAGTTTGAAGGGCAAAGTATTGCTTCATGTTGGATATTAGCTGCTTCCTGAAAAGGCAATAATAAAAGTGTCAGATATTCCCTATAATCTGTTTAGGCATGCCAACTTTCTTTAGGGAACATAAAAGCTTGGCTTTGGAGAAAAAAAGCTTTGAGTCCCAGACTTGCCTTTTCCCAACTATCACAGAGATATAATCTATATCTTCCTAATGCTTTGAATAATATGTGTTAAAGAATCACTCGAAGCTGGTCTGAAAACTCAGTATCCACATCATCCACAGACCTCCTTCTCTTTCTAATGCGTTTTTGGGCGCTCTTGCGGGTTTTTAGAATTACACTGGCAATTTCTCTTGAACTTCAGGGGGGAAAAGAAAATCAGGCAGCTTTAATCTTGCCAGTGTAGCTCATGAAAGCAGCCAGTGGGCCATTGGAGGGATTAACCCCCGGGAGCCTTCACCCACCCCCTGGTGTAAGCCAATGTCCCAGGCAGCTTCCAGCGGAGCGTGAACGCTGCAGCCCTTAATGGAGCTGGCATTAAAGAGCAGCCCTGCATCACATGGGCTCCAGGGAAGGCCCTTGACATCAGAAAGGGCTGAACTCTGACCTTGGCCCTTGCCACTTTGATTAGCAAGGAGAGCAATTTGTCGGGGGGTTATTGTGCGCGCAGCAGCTGGGCAGTTCGGAATTCCTAAAGCAAACAGCGAGGAGCTGCACCATGTGCTCCTTTACACAACCCAGGCTGCGTTAAAAGATTGTTAAATTGGGAAATGGAAAGGCCCAACAGCAGCTCTGTGTCCTTCCCTTTGTTCCTGGGATCACACACTGTCCCAAGCTCCCTTCAGGGCACACGAGGGCCAAGCCTGGCTGGGATGAGCAGCTCTGCAGGACTTTTGTGTTCCCCAAATTGTTCAGTGGCTGTTTCACATGACTGACTCCCTGACACAGTGCTGCAAGGACAGAATTGCTAATTTTGCCACAGTTGTCCCCTTTTGTGGCGTTTCCCCAAACATTAATTAATCTCCCCCAACTACACAGTGAGACATTAAGAAGTAGGAACCTGCAACGCAGAGGGAAAATGTAATTCTGTGGTGGGTGACAGGAAATTTGGCATGTTGTGAGCCCTAGATGGGATTTCTTGGAGTATTTAGAGTTACATGATAACTCTGAATGTTTGGAGAAGGGACAGGACTGTTCTGTGAGGCTGTGGGGTGGCAGATCAGCCACATGAGGGGCCTCACACTGGGCATTGCCACAATGGGCAGTGTCCAGCTTGTGGCCACCAAAAATCTCCTTTTCAGTGATTGGCAGCAATACCTGAGTGTTTCAAAAACCAGATTTCCACCAAAGCTCTCCCATCAGGGTCTTCTCCAGCCTTAATGATTCTGTGTGTCCCTCTGGTTCCCTTCCCTTGGCATGGCACCCTATAGTTTAAATCTCCTGCCCCAGCCAGTCCCTGCCTGTGCAGGCACAATTTGCCACTGCAAACCTGATGTCCTAATACTCCCTGTGTGCAAACCAGCACATTTTCCCCCTGTATTCATTCTCAGAAACAGATGAGCCTATTTTTTTTTTTTCTGCTTGAAAATTTTTCCACAAAACTCAATGTGAAGCTGATATCCAGTGTGGATAATTTCAGCCCCCTGGATAAAGCTGGTAAAGCGTGAGTAACTTAAAAATGGTCTGAAAAGTTGCCCAGGATGACTAATTGCAGGTATCTTTACCAATCTCAAACATCAAATAAATAAAAGAGTGCTGTGAAAAACTCTTGTTTTTGGAAACCTCCCTAGTTATTCCATATTGTGATGGAAAGGTTCTACTGAGCAGTGCGTGTTCTGCAGCCAGGCATCCACCTGAGGGTAGGGAAGTGGGTGAATATTCCAAAGGGCCGTGTTTCAGTGCTCCAGAAAGTGCTAGGGATGAAATAAAGCAGATATCAAAGCCATTTATTACTGCAGTCAACTGAGGCTGGAGGGCAACCAGGAGAAAGATAAATACCCAGGCAAAAAAATGGGAACTAGGACATGACACAGAGCAGGAAACCAACAGACTGGTGCTGGAGCCAAGTGAAAACACGAGGAGAAGGCAGCAGAGAATCAGAGCCCACCACAGGGACACAGACTTAGGATGAAGTGTAAGCAGTGCCTGCTGAAGCTGAATTTGGAAAACTGTTCCCTGGTGCCTCCTTGGGTCTTGTACCTGCTGGGGCGTGGATCTGACTCACAGAAAATTCACATTCCCAACAGGTAATTTCAGTAGCTGATAAAAATACAAAGATCTGCAATAATATTTTTTTTCTGTTGAATATCCTGCTCTTTTAAAAATTTGATACTGGCAATGTTCATTTATGAACTGATGCACTGAGGGTTTTCATTTAACAGGACAGGTTTCTTTAAATAATCTACTTACAACAGAAATGCATACTTTGGCATGAAAAAATAGTTCTGTTCCCCAACGTCTCTGGAACACCACAGACTTGAAAGCAAAAGTTTTTGTTGTGTAAGCAAAAAAAATGTGCATGTCAAAGCTGAATTTGCTTTATTGTTTTCCTTGAAAATATCAGCTAAACTTTCCAAGGGAATACATTTTAAAAGTCCACAGCGGTTGATTAGAAACAAATCAAACCAGATGCATGAACAGCCTTCACATGAAAATTCCCAAACTAGACTAGATCATACTTTGGAACTGAAATCCTGTAGCAGATTGAAACCTGGAGATTGAGAAAATATGTTCTGGACTCTGAATAAATATACCCCTGAATAAAGTCAGATGCCCCTGGGCTGTTTGCCCCTCCCAGGGTGCATTCTGCAATGTGTGTCCTACAGAGATGAACTCTGGATGTACTTTCAGCTTTAATCTGGTGGCTCTGTCACATGTCACCCTCCCCTAGCAAAGATATTTACTGACACACCACTCTCTAATTCCTGGAGAAAGGCATTCTGCTTTTCCAGAGAGAGCTCTTTGTGCACTACATTTGTTCATAAAGTTACTCATGCAGAAGTACCTGCAAGGTCAGGACCTACATTTTCTCCCAGCAGCAATTATGAGCTGCATGTTAATGGTGAAACCACTCATGACTTAATGCTACAGCAAATGATGGTGTAGCTTCAGAGGAGGAATGCCATTCCCACAAGGAATCTGTAATCAATGATATAATTAATGAGCAGATAATTTACACTGTGACTGCTGTAAATTCAGCACGCGTTGTCGTTTGCTGCACTGTCCTAGAGTCTCACTCTGTGCCAAAACTGAATTATTCACAAATAGAATTTTCCACAAATAGAATCACTGAAATGGTTTGTTAGATACTTTATTAATGCTGGACTCTGAGGCAATGCATTGACCCAGTCTGTGAGATCCCACCTGATTTGTACCTGTTTAAGTTTTGTGTAGGAGAACATTATCTTTGTGCAAGTAAATCCTCCAGACAGGTCCTCAGCTACACTGAGTTACTCCAGCACAGAAATCATTTCTCTTCCTGACAAACAGCACCTCTGAAGGCTGAGGAGAAGCTGAAGGATTTAGTATTTTAAAATTTGAGAAACCACAGAGATAAAAGTAAAGAGCTTTGTTATTCCATGTGCCTCTGCCCAGCTCAGCACCTGTCGGAGTCCAGGACAATGCTCCTATGAATGTCACTTTGGAGTCATTCAGCATTTGGCAAAAACTTTGCAAAGAGCCTCCCCCAGTACAAAAAAAGGAATTCTTCAGCATTCAACAACATCATATTTCTGATATGCTAACTTTAAAAATACCGTTTCCCTTTCTATAAATTCTATTTCATTACAAACTCTTTTTAATTTCTTTTTCCTATTATAAATGCAACTAACGCAGACTTTGTTCTTATAAATCTGAGTTAATTAAATTGGAGTATGCCAGTGTAAGCAATCTCTTTTTAAATACAGGCTCTTTGGTTCCTGAAAATCCCTCTTCTTTGGAATAACTGCTGTTACTTCAAAGCATCCAGTGAAAACCGAGGGCTCTTTCATTTTTTAATAAAGAGATTTTCTGGTCCAAGGGGGCACACCTGATATGGTCTGCATCCAAAGCAAGTGGTCTGTAATAAGTGGTCCAATGAAAGTTTAAGCCTGCTTTCAAGGGTCATCAGCTTTTCTGACTGTTACTTGATCTGTTTAGAACTGGCTAATTTGTTAATCAGAGCAAAGCCTCAGACTTACTGTGATCACCTCCTTAATGCTGTTTTCACACACTGATAATTAAAGCAAAAATCCTATACAAGATTGTCATGTGCTTTTCTGAAAGCACAAAATACAGCAGCACCTGGTGGAGTATTAAATCATGCTCCAGATGTCAGAAGTTTGTTCTGTTCATACAGGGATTTAAAACTCATTTTCTCCAGTATTTTGCATCAAGGGTTTTCCTTTTCCTCTGACATTCTACCTATCACTTGGGTTGATTTTCATCTCTCACTGCTTTATGGCTGCATGTTCTAGTGGGATTAGTCCCTATTCAGATGGTGAATAATGCAAAACAGACTTACCATGCTCTCTGCATCCTAAAGCTGTGCAGTTTGGCTGCAGGAAGCCTCGGATCTCAAAATGATACAGAGTTTAAAGGTTTCTCTGCATGGAAAAGTCTCCATGATATCTGAATTTGTCTTTTGAAAACAAACAACCAAACAAAAACCAGAGTTAATCGATGCCAAACTCCAGTTTTCAAACTAAACTTCAGTTTAGTTGAATCTATCCCTAACAGCTTCACATTAAATAAAAATGCTCCAATCTCCAATGAAAAGGGCCACTCACAGGTTTTTACTCAGGATTTTCTAGGAGAATTTAAGTTTTGCCAGGCCAGTCTTTTCATATAAACTGTTTCCCCTATTACAATATGGACTGTGTGTGTAGGGAAAATAGAGTGAAAATAGGGGAATGCAAAATTCATGTCAGCTGGGAAATAAGTGACCTGCATGGAAGAGTATTTATGTGTTTTCTCCTGACTTGGCTTGGGGGAAAAAAACAAAACATCAGCTGTGAGCAGGATATTTCTGCCACTGAAAATCCACATGGTCGCACTTGAGAGGCTCCTGGAAAAATGAAATGCTGTAGTTTAGAATCTGGAGAGTTTCCTGGAAAGGCATTTATCCTAACATCCATCAGACAGAGCAGTGTTTGCCCTGTTTGAACTGGTCACTCAGGAGTTACCATAATAATATCTGCTTTTAGCTCTTCAGTTCGCTAGAGAAAGGCACAATGAAATCTTTCATTAAAAAATACCTATTTGCTGATTTGTACTTTTTTTTTTTTAGACCCAGCAGACTATTTTCCCTACCTGAAAAGGCAGATGTATTCACGTGTGAGCTTGCTAAGGCACAAAGTCCTTCTCTTCCTTACCCTGTGTGTGTTTAAGTCACGGAGAGAAATATGCAGCGAAGTTCGAAATGATTGTCCTTTATAGTCTTTCCAGTCTGGGACTCAGATCCATGACTGTAGGCCAGTCTGGTTGCATGAAATAAAATATTTTCTCCGGAACACCACAGTTAGTCTTTAACTGATTTACTGCAGTTAAACAGTAACAGTGAGAGTGTTCATAGTCCCGAGGCTGGTGGCAAAACCACGCGGACAAACAAGCCATTCATGGGAGCAGGAGAGGCCCTGGACAGGCTGAGCTTTCCCCAGCCTCGGAGCGTGGGGCAAGGAAATCTCAGCCCAGCTCTCTGCACTCCAGCTGGAATAAATTCTGAAATGAAAGGTCTCTAGATACCAAGTAAGGCCGGGAATGTTTTGAAGGTTGCAGGGAAAACGTTTGGTCTCCACATGAATGGCTGTGGTGAAGTCACCTCCGAGCCTGGCAGCAGATGAGAAACATGAGAATAGCCAGCAGTGGGGACAGGCAGCTGGGCTGGGAATGTCCAGGGAATGATGCTGGGCTGGGCTGCTGTTGATGGCACCTTCTCCTCCTTTGCTAGTTGGAGGAGGGAGTTGTGAAAAGAAAAAAAAAAAAAGGAAAAAAGAAAGAAAGAAAGAAAAAAATAATGAGATTATTAAATCTGTTCAAGGTGGATGAGCTAATCTTCTTCTCCCATTCCTCCTTTTCATTTCCAGCACACTGGCCGTGATCGGCCAAAAAAACAAATCAAGCTACTGGATGCTTTGCTTAGCTACCACTCAGTCTTCATGTCAGATGATCCATAATCTCTTTATTACATGAAAATTGCTTCTGTTTAGGTGGCTTAGGGAAGAGCAGCTCAGCCTCTGAGAAAGCTCTTCCACCTTGCTCTGTCCACCCTTAGCTGTGTCTGAGTTTCTCGCTCATCCCTCCTGTTTTTTAGGCAATGCTGCTAACCAGAACTTCACAAACTTCCAGAGAATTCTTTGCATGGGCCTTTCCAAGCTCTTGAACTGCTCATTATCAGAATTTGGTTATTTATTTGAACACTTGGGGCGTCTCACGCTGTTCTCTGTAAATCCCAGACTGCCTGATGACTTGTGGAAATACCAATATCTGTGGGACACAATGGCCCTGCAGAATGTCTGCGATTTTGCAACCTTATTTGTGTCAGCAGAAGGCAGGAAATGGAGTGTGGCAATAGCTGGGGGAGCAGCAGTGGGGAGGAGCAGCTCCATGGATATCCTCAGGCAGTGGATGGAGGGCAGTGGAGGCTGTGGCATTATTTATCCATTGCACTGTGAAGGTACAGTCAAAAAAATCACTGCTGGGAGAAAAGAGGAGGATTCAGAGACAATTTTCAGAGCAGATGTACCAACTGTGGTTCCACTCACTCATCTCATTGGATATGGGGCTGCTGCAGGATCCAGGGAATGGTCCTTAGGGTGCCTGAGCAGTGTTCAAAGGGAGAAGGAGTCTGTGAGCAGTGCCCATGTCACTCCAAAGGGCTCTAAATTCCAGATTTCACCCATCCCCTCTGGAGGCAAAGCTGGTCTGGTTGCCTGGGCCAGGCTCTCACCCCTGGGGTGGATCCAGAAGAGCTGGAGCTCAGGGATGGGTGCTGCCCCTGGCTCAGCATCCTGTGCCTCTCAGCATCACTCAGCCTGACAGGAGTCGCTGCCAGGAGCCGTCAGCCCAGAGAGAGGTCTGGAGGAGGTCTGGAGAAGGTCTGGAGGAGGTCTGGAGAAGGTCTGGATGAGGTCTGGAGGAGGTCTGGAGAAGGTCTGGAGAAGGTCCATCCTCCTCCTCCTCCCCATAGGACAGCAGTAACAGCCGAGGCTGGGATCTCAGCTCTGCCTGCATCCTGCATCTCCCAGTACAGAAATACTGCTCTTCGCAGCAGTGATGACTGCACAAATAAACAACCTCCTTGGAGCAGAGGGGTCAAAGCACCAGATATTTCATAAATAACGCACTGTATAGAAAAAAAATCTCAGCTAGAACCCACTTGCTTTTTAGGGTCTCATAAATATTCCCCAACACTTTCCCTTTGGAGAGGCATTTTCCACAGCTGAAGTCTGCTCCAGAACAGGTGGCCGGGGTTGTTTTGCTGTTTGTTTGGGGGAGCTCTGCAGCAGAATTACAGCTGCCATGTTCTAGTTTTCAACACGTTCAGAAAATAGAAACAAGTAGTCTTCTTTGTGGAGCTACAGACAGACACAATAAGCCAAGTTTTAAGGCTGCTTCAGTGCTGGTGGAGTTCTCACCAAGGGAAATATTTTTTGTATGAGCAGTAGGATTTTTCTGATTGCTTTTTGTGCTTCACTCGCAGCTTTGAAAGCTGTTGACACACATGCACAACAGACTTTGCCTTTTATTTTTTTTTTCCTGCTCAATTGAAAGCAGCTTTTCTTTCCTCAGATTTATGATATCTTGTTTTTCTGCTTTGAGAAAAGAGAGACAAATATATTAATTTTCCACAGGCAATGTATTTTAGTAGAAAATTGGTGAATGCTTATGTTAAACCTAAACAATGCAGGCTGTTAAGATGTGGAAACACAGTATTAGCAAGCAAATGTTAAAAAAAAAAAGATATTTAGGCAAGAGAAATGTAGAAACAGCCCCCAAACCTGTGCAAATCAGCTGTAGAGAATCAGCCTTACGTATTAGGATATGGAAGCAAGATTTGTGTATCATGACCTCTGACAAATCTGTGTTATGATTTGGAACCAAGTCCAACCTGAATCATCTGTTTTGCCTCTTTCAGCAGTAGAAAGTTCAGGGCTTCATGCAGTTCAGGGCTGGTTTGCAGCAATTCAATGATTAATGCCAATATTTGGGAAATCTCAGTTCAGGGTATGATTTGGGAGCCTTTTTCCTCAAATGCAGTGCAGCCAAAATAGAGACACAGATTTTGTGCAGTTTCTCGAGGAAAAGTTTTTGGGGATTTGTACATAATTTGCATTTTGCCCTTTGGCTCTCACATAATTAGAGACATCTCTAGATTTGTTTTTCAAATTGAGACCATGAGGGGAGCGACAGTGAGCTCCTGGATGAGCCCACAAGGCTGTGTTTGCCAAGGTGCAAGGCTTTTCCCAGGAAAGGAAACAAAGGCTTCATTTGAGGGAGCTTTATAATGAGCCTTTTAGAAAAGATGGGAGAATGTGTTAACAAAGAATAAATGTAACAGAAATGGAAATATTTAAATTGTATATCCCGTAGAATTATCTTCAGGGATTTAAAGGTTTTAAAACTTCAGATGTTCTTGGAGGGGAAGTCAAGCATTCTGGTTTTTTAATGGAGAAAAAAAAGTCAAGATGACTAACCTTGCACATATTTAATTTAGCTCCAATGTTTACAGCAGGGGACACACAGTGTTTTACTGCAATAAGATGAATATTTATTAACAATCCGAAATGATCTGTTCCAAAATGCACAGTGCACTCGCGGTGATGTTTGACCACAGAGGTCCAGGTGTTTCCTGTCTGGGTTTGGAAGGCTGCTGGCGTGTGATGGGATACTGAGCCATGCTTTTATAAGTTTAATGTGCAGCACAGCAACGTTTTACTCTGTCTCAGCCTTCAAAATGCAAATGGTTAAAAATCTGTAAATGCTGGTATTGCCTAATCTGATGCGGAGGATGGACTCAGGAAATCTGTTTAAGATGCACAAGGAGCTGCCGCCGTTCTTTATTCCAGCTTCTCTGCTGGAGTTCTGTGAACTGTTTCCCCAACAGAATGGGAAAGTGAGGAACTCAATAGGAATTGATATTTTCTGCACTGTGCCTCCACTCTGTGCTGATGGCGATTCCCCAGTGTTTGCTGGTAATGGTCTGAGTTTGGGCTTTGCTCTTTCTGAACAGTGCAGCTGGGCTCACTGCACTGCCCAGTAGGGCCCATCTCAGCAGAGGGTTTCAAGACTGTTAAGGTGGCCTTAATTAGACCCTTTTCACACCTCCAGAAAGAATTTTAGTGATGATTGTACTTGCAGGAGACTGCAGTGATACATTTCTCCTCACCCAGACAACTGTGAAATTACAGAAGGTAGTTCCTGAGAGCAGAACAGAGCAGAAGAGCTGATGGCAGTGTCCTGCAGTCCTGCTGCCAGCCCATCCCTGGACCCCTCTGCCCACACATGACCTTTCCTTCCAGGACAAACGGGAGCAGGAGTGGAGAATGGGCACGTAGGTGACACCCATGATGTCCTGAAAAGCTCCCAAGGCCAACCCTTGTCACTCAGCCACCATTAAATGGACCAGAAACTTCAGTGTTCTCAGTGTCACAATCTTCAGGCAATTTTACTGACATCTAAAACCCGTCATTACTGAGCTTGGACTGCCCAGCATTTCCACATTTCCAGTGTCTGTGTCCAACACAAATCCAGTGACAGGCAAACTGACCTCGTTTTCCATGACCCTGTGTGGAAAGCTTTACCTTGGGATGCTGAGTGCGTGCCATGTTTAAAAAGTGTGCTCCTCTGCCTCTTTTCAGGGAGGAAATTAGGTTTCTGTTTATTTCTGTTTACTGGAGCAAGGCTGCTAAAGCTCTCAGGGTGCAGATTTTCTGTGGAACTCGGAGCTGTGCTGCTGGAAGCAGTTGTACTCCTGTGTGGTCACCACATCACAACAGAGGGAAGGTTTTCAAGAGCATCCTGTTGTTTACAGAGCCCATCTCTTTTGAAAAAGCTGCTTTTGACGGTAGCTGTTTGCCTTGGGGAAAGGGTGGGAGCGTTGTCACATTCTCAGAAGGACCAGAAGTGTTTTTCTAGGAAAAGTAACATCAAAGTCACTTCTGGAGACACATCACCAGCCAAGAGAAGCCAGTTGGTGCCAGTTTAGCTCCCAGCTGGGCTAACCCAGTACTGCAGGTCCTCATGAGTGAAATCCTTCCTCCTTCCACAGCAGTGTCCATGTCTGCTCCCTGTGTTTTCCCATCCACTTCAAGGAACAACAAAACTCCACAGTGCCTGGGAAGGCAAAGCTGAATTGCAAAAAAACCTTCTGCGAGGAGAAGGGGACAGAGATTTCGGACAAATTTCTAAGCCAGAGAGGGAAGCTATCATTAGAGAGCTTGATTGCTACACAAACCAAAAGCCTGTCACTCGGGAGCCATCTAGTGCCTGCCTGGTCCCTGCATGGGGAGAGTGACCGCAGTGCCCAGCCACATCCCGAACCAAATCAAGGGGAATGTGTCAAATCTGCAGCCCCAAGAGTTTGTGTCCAGTCCTGGAAGCCGAAGTGCATAGAAAATTTTGGTTCTTACGATTCCCATGTCAGCGCTCACAGACTCTAACCTTTAGTTTGAATAGTAATTAGCACGTTGGCTACAGGTATTAATCAAGGACAAGAGGGTGAGGAAATGCTTCTCTGCATTGGTTTGTGCAATGTTCCTGTAGGTGGGACCGGAGCTAATGTAGCTAATCCCATAAACTGCTTCCACACTTCCCATTCAGTGGTGCAAGGGCTGTTCAGATTAAAGGATGGGAAGCAGCATGTCTGATGTTTGAACATGCTGGGGTTTTCCTAAGTTCCACCAGCCCTTGTTTTTCACTGCTTCTTTCTCAGTCTCACCTTTTAAGCTTTTTTTTTTTTTTTTTTTTTTTTTTTTTTTTTTTTTTTTTTTTTCCATCCACTTGGGAGCTGTGGATATTGGGAGCAGAATTATGTGAAGCAGACTTCTCCTTTTATCAAGAATTTTATATTTGGGTTTTGTTCTAAAGAAGTCTCAGGGGGGGTGTGACTTGTATTTATGTACTCTTACTGAAACAGGAAAAAAGACTTTCTTTTAGTTGAAAGTTTAGGAAAAAGGAACAGAGCTGACCCAGGCTATCTTCAGAGACTCTTTTCAAAAAAAAATTCATGCATTAAAAAGTGTTTGATCCAGCTGCCTATTTTCACTCAGAACACAACAATCTACCTTTGAATTCCAGACTCAAAGGTGATTATTGCACTCTATTTTCCAAAGTGACCATAAAACACTGTTAAGCACCTTCATATTGTTCCAGCCCAGCCCAGGCTCTCCAGAGCTGTGGCTGGAGTCCAGTCCCTGCATTTCCTGCTGCTGCAGAAATTCTCCTTTGAGCTACCCCAGCCTTAGATGCAGCTTGGATGGTGCAGGAAAAAGCCCCGTGTGTCCCTCCACACAAGGATGTGCCACCAGAGATCAGCTGGCCCTGCTGTGTGCCCCTCACAGCTCAGACCAAACGGGGAGAAATTCTCCCTGAAAGGAGTGCTGCTGCTCCCAAGAGTTGGTCTCTGGTTAAGGATTCAATATTGTTACTGAGATCACTCCAGGTAGCAGGAGGTGGTTCCACCATGGAGCCTGGGCTGATCCCATGAAAGAAAAGAAATTGTTCTCTACCCAGGAACACTAATCAAGACATTTCTCTATAAATTAAAGCCATTTTTCCTTGAGGATTTCCCTTTGTTCCTCTCTTCCACGCGAGCCTCAGCCCTGTATCTCTGTGACCCATCCACCAGGCAGCACTTGGATGTGCTGTGGATTTCCCAGAGGAAAATGTGCTCCTCATCCCCTTGGCTCGTGCCCCCAGGAGCTCTCAGGACATCTGGGGCAGCTTCCAGGCTTCCAAACTTCAGGAGTTACTGCAAGGAGATAAGAGAGGACATTTGTCCAAGCTGCACTTTCCTGCCAAGTCAGGCTGAAAGGGACCTGGAGACATTTGCTGGACACTGAGGAGGTTCCTCCTCATTTTCCTTGCTGTGGGACGTGGAGTATTCCGAGGAGAGGATTTTATAGGACAGCATTTCTAAGGCACGGCGTCACACCTAAAGCAGAGGTGGGCTCCAGCCTGGGGCTTGTCTCCTGCTTTTGGTAAAACTCCATCACATCTCAGGGTCTGAGCTCAGAGCCACTTCCAGGCAGCTCTGCTGGATGGAACCCCTCATTATCTGGGAGATTTACCCATGGTTTTATTGACTCAGAAGAAATGAGAGCACCTCTTTTCCTGCTTGTGCTGACTCCAGGGGTTTTTGGTGCAGGCACCGTGGGGAAGGGCAGCAGTGATTCAGTCATGCAGCCACGGAACAACGTGGGCCTTAATGACTAACACATTTCTGCTTTTCCATTCTCCGTCTAAGAAAGGGCCTATAAATAAAGCGTATTTGCCCTCAGATCAGGAAAACCTTTTCCTTAAATAATGTCATTAAGTTTTAAATTAGATGGATAGGCAATTGCTGGTGAAAATGTTAAATACTGGATAACCTATGAATATGACCTAATTTAATATAATTTCATAAATGCTTGAATTCAATTAAATAAAAATTTTTTGTATAACGTTTAAAGTGTTTGCTTAGTTCTCCCCAGAGCTCACAGTAGGTTACTATGAGCCAAACAGCATTACAACATTTGTTTAAAATGCCAGAAGGCTTAGGATAGATCCCATACACTTGGAGCTGAATCCCCAGTCACTGGACAGCCATTTCTGGGCAGAAGCTGCTGTATTAAATAATTGCTGGCTAATAAATATATTTTAGACACATTATAAACCTGGATGTTAAACCTTTTAGAGTAAATGAGATGTTTATTGAAGAAAAAAAAATATAATTTGCTGTTTTGACCTGGGTGCGTTGTCATGGAAACCCAAATCTTTCTTGAGCAATAAAAAATCTGCTTGTCATCTGATTTGAGCCAGTTATTTGCACAGGTGGTTTTCTCAGCAGACAAGTCCTTAGTAAAAACAAATCTATTCTTTCTCAATTGTTCCATTATGTGTTTCCACAACAATGTGTTTCGTTTCACTAGCTTTGTAATTAATGATCCATTATCAACTAATTAAATCACACGGAGATTTTATATGATTTCATCTGTTACACAACGCTTGCTCCCCAATCCTCCTTCCTGGGTGTGTTAATCTTGGAGAAGTTTTAATTAATGGTGAGAATGAAGTCGTGGAGGTTGCAGGTACTTCAGACAGACTGAAGTAGTAACAAATGTGGACTCATAAATATATCCAACAATTTCATATAAATTTCCTTCAATGAAGTAAAGCAGCCGTAGGAATAACTTATATCAGGTTTCCAGTCTCTACGTAAAACTGTTGTAAAATATTAAGCTCATCTGTTTGCAGACAATGGAAACTGAAATACGAACTATGCCAACAGTTCCAAAACGTCATCCAAAGCAGAATTTAACTTAATAGACAACATCTTTGGTGTTAGGCCTGCTCCAGCCCCCTCTGAGGTGGGTGAGAAGATGTTCATTAACTAATTTTGGGTTGGATCCGTGATTTGCAGTCTCTCCAGCTGTCACAGGACAGCTGGTTTGTAGGTCTGGGCTGATTTTTACAGTATCATAAAGAGCAGCAATAGTAGAGGTGAGATGGAAACATAAGACAAAAGAAAGGGCTTTTGATCGTGTGGGTTTTTTACGGGAGTTTTAAGACAGAGATGGCACAATGACAGAGCTTCGAGCGATGCCTGTGTGATGTCACTGACTCTTCTGAACTGTTTGAGCTGGAGGCTGATGATATCCAGGATCACATAGGACCAGGTGGGCGCTGTTTTTTCCTTTCTGTGGAGTGCAGAGAGGCCGGGCTGGCCAGGAGCTGGACATGCCATGCTCTGAGGGGTGGGCAGTGGCTGCAGGGTGACATTAAAAACTCCTTGGGGCCCTCTGGAAATGTCTTGGGGTCCCCTCCATGGGCCCAGTTGTGGCTCAGAGTGAAGGAGGTGAAGACCTAAAGAAAGAAATCCTGTGTCCCCTATACCTGGAGGTATAGGAAGGGTTAAATGGAAAATTTCCAATTTGAAGCCTTTGGCTTCAAACTGAGCCACTTTTCTGGGTGGTTTTGAGCATCTGCTGCAAAGAATCTCTGCAGGGCTTTAGATTTCAAGAAAACACTGGAGGCAGATAGCTGGTCCTTACACATCCCTTTGCCAGTGTGGCAAATAGTGTAAACAGCCTTTTAAGACCGATTGTACAAGCGATGTGTTTAGTCTACAAGCTGGATACCACTAACTAAAGCACCTTTGTTTCTGCTTGGAATTACTTTATCAAAGATTCAAGTTTGATACTTTCAGTGGAATGTTAAATCCTGTGCAACCCCAGTGCCTTGGGAATGCAATGCCTCAGGGCACTGTTTGGATAACAATTTTGATTTGATTTGATTACTCTGTTTATGGAATTTTGCCAGAGGACAGCACTATATTTATTTAGTATTATATTTAAAAAAACAATTTTTTGGTGCCAAAATGGACATACAGAGTGTTGTGACTAACTCACTAGATGGCACCACAGCCCCGGGAACGTGGGATGGACACGCTCAGTTCCTGAGTTTATCTGGACTCCAGTTTGCTTTTATACCCTAAATGAGGTGTGATGATGATGAGGATTGCCACGGAGCAAACAATGCTGAGATCCCAGCTCACACACACGGGTTTGTGCCCCACTCTGCACTGAGGAGGTCAGAACCTGGAACACAGCCGAGAGGCTTCGAGGGGATTGTAACTGGAGCAAACATTTCCGTCCACAAAAAAATGGAAGAGACCTCTCTGAAGAGTGGAAGGAGCAGGAAAGAAACAGGTTTTTAATCTTTTGAGAGGACTCAGGGAAAGAAAGAGCTGTGGCCAAAAATGGAGCAACAGCTTTAACACATTAAAAATGCCAATAAACTTGGAAGGGCTGTGCTTGTGGAACAGAAATTCTACGGAAAGCTTGGAAAAGAGGAAAGACTTTCCAGATTGAATTGGAGGGTAGATAAGAGGTATTCTAGGGATATTATATTTCCTTATCTTGGAGAAAGAAAATATTCTGTCCATAATCTTACTGTTTCCCTGAAGATTAGTGAACAGCAAACCAGGGCCAGCTCTTCATCTGCTGTTGGCTTTCATGGCTCCTCTGACTTTAAGTGAAGTCACTCTGAGTTAAACCAGATGAAGATCAGATCTCTGTAAGTTTGAAGCATTTATCAAGAGAGCAGATTACATCTTTTTTCCTTTTCTTTATCCCGAAGAACATTATTAAATTACGTGCAAAGTTTAGGCATCCTGTGTTTTCCCTAAATTGTGTTCACAGTGTGGTTTTTATTGAAGCACTCAGATATTCCAGTTGTCACGTGCATCCTTCTTTAATCGAGCTCGTCCAGGCTAATGCATTGTATCTAAAGTAGCAGTTTGGTGCTCCTCAGGTTCCACAGAGGTGAAGCTGAGTGTGTGAGCTGTGTGTCCTGACTGATGAGGTTTGGCGGGTTTGGCTGCAGTGGCTGAAGATGAGCACCTCCAGCTGTTTGTTCCCCTATTGCCACTCTGCCTGCCAGCATCCTCTGGGGAGGGTGACAGGGTGGGACATGTGCCAGCACTTGGAGTGGCCCAGTTCAGAGCCTGGCAGCACTGGTGAGGGGTGGGAAAGACAGGAGTGAGCCAGGCTGAGGGATGGGCACATCCCTGCTCTGTGCTGGGCATGGACACCCAGCCAGCAGCTGGGACGGGACAAAGGCCACAGCCAAAGCTGAGGGTGACAGTGAGAGCCAAAGATGCCACCAAACCTGCAGAAATGTGTGTGTGTGTGTCAGTGCAGCCCTACCAACAAAACACTGAGCACCTTCACTCCCATCCCCTTCACAGGTGTTAATGCCTCAGCCAAAGCCTACCAAAACTCACCAACTTCCAGTCAGTTCTGAACAAGGAGTCAAAGTGAGGGGCTTCCATTTCATTATCAGAATTAACTTGCAGTTTTGTGTTTTCGGACATTATTCCAGTGTTTCGTGTTCCTTTGTCCAATAGTACATGAGCTAAGACTCAAGACCTGTTTTGTGCAGGGTCTCCTTCTTCAGAGACAGTAGCAAGTCCATGGGGTGAGCAGTGAGTGAGGCTGAAGTATATAACCTTGTTATTTTTAGAAAAAAAATGTTCTTTCCCAGTATTTCCAAGCCTGGTAACCACATTTTTCCTGTTGATTCAGTGATAAAGAGTCTTATACTTTTCCCTGAGGTCCAGGTTTTATTGTATGAAGATGCTTTTAGCATTGGAACTGGTGTTATCAATGACTCAAAATCTCTGAGTAAAAGAAAAAGCTGTACCAAAATTGTAGCTTCTGAATATAGGAACTCAATTTATGTCACCTGGCTATCAGACAAATGCTGATTTTAGCTGTGGAGGATTTAGAAGCAAGCGAAGTTAAATTTTCTCCAAACTCCACAAATCTCTGCCTGAGAATGTCCATTTGTCTGTCTCCAGTCACAGCTCCCAGGAATCTGTGATACATTGGAGCCATCAAACACCACAATCTCAGGAGAAACTGCAAGGTGAATTAATTCTGTGGTGTTCAAACCCTTCTTTTTCATCTGGCCCTCCTTTGATTGCTGCTGCAGAGCTCCTGGAGCTGCTGCCTGGCTGGCAGAGCAGGGCTGACAGTAGTTCATCTTGCACTGAAGTTTCCAATTCGTTCGTGTCCAATCCAAACTGCTGAGATGTGCATCCAGCCTTCCCCAGACGACTCGTCTTGCCACGAAAAGCAAGCATTGACAAGCGGAGGAGGAGTGATTTAGCCATTTGGCCAGGATTTAAAGGCTTTGTCTCGCAGGCACAGTGCCTGGCTTGCAGGAGGTGCCAGATGGATGGGTCCTGCTCCCACACACACTGAGGAGATGTTCCTGTTTGCTTCAAAGCCAAGCTGGGTGCTGACCCACCTTGGACAACCAGTGTAACTTTTGCTCAGGAGGAGGCAGTGATGATAGCGATCCTCTCCGAGGATTTGGGAGCTGCCCTGGTGATGAGAGCCATGGATCATTCCAGGTGGGAGCTGTCCCAGCCTGGCGGTGTGTCCCTGGGTGTCACAAGGAGCTTGAGCACTGCTGTCACCAAGCAGCAAGGCTGGTTACACAGAAACCATTTGGTACCAGTATCACCCTCGTGTGCTGAGGTGTGACATTTTCAGTTGCTTCAAACTGGCAGAGAGCTTGTATAATTGAAGTATTTGAATAATAAGGCTCATTTCCTCAGAAATGTTAACAGGGCTGTAACCCTGTGCAGCGTGGCACATGCCTCATGGCCCCTGAGGCTTCAGTGCCTCTTTCCTCTTAATCCTGACACCTACAAGTGGTTTGTTTTTAAAAAAAAATAAATGTGGAAATATCAAAAATGGCTACAGCAGTCGTATTTCTTTAAAAATAATGGAATTTGTTATTATAAGTCATTACTGTGCACCCATAAATATTTACATATTTTTATATTGTATTCACTGGCCGTGACAGATTGAAAATAGCAACAGTTCTGTGGTTTCTGTGTTTTAATAACAGTGTGTTTCTTTCAATATTTTCCAGTAGTCAGCTGTATATTTCTAAATGATCGTTCTGGAGGTTGCTC
Source organism: Sylvia atricapilla (assembly GCF_009819655.1). Lineage (NCBI taxonomy): Eukaryota > Metazoa > Chordata > Aves > Passeriformes > Sylviidae > Sylvia > Sylvia atricapilla. The sequence continues at coordinate 3,542,508 of NC_089150.1, forward strand.
TCCAGACAGAGATATAAAAATATATTTAAACCACTTGTAATATATTGGATTTCTCTTTATAATCTCATTAAAAAGTGTGCAGTGAACACAAACCCATAATTTACCTGGTGTTGTAGTTTCATTAAACATCAAAAGGGTGCTTGATGGAGTAGAATAATCCTATTCTGCATCCTTCATTGAACATCTTTCAGAATAAGTTTATTCATTTAATTAGAAGGTTTCTCTGTGTGAAGATTGCACTGGTTTTACCAGTCTGACCGAATTTGCATTTGTTATCCAAAGCACCCTCTATTTAATTGCACTTAGGATAAGTGTGTTAGAACACGTGCTGCAAAATATCTCCACAAATTGGTACTTATTTTTAAAATTGTGTTAGTACTAATTCAAAAGTGAAGGAGCAGAGAAGCTCCATTACACTTTAAAGTGGAATTTTCCCTTCAAATCTGTGGATTAGTCATGGCAAACAATGAAATGTTTAACTCAACATTAAATGGGATTATTAAATATCTTTTCAAAGTGGAAAATCACATGCATTATTCTATCCCCAGTACAAAAGGACAGTGAATTAGTTTCTCTCTTCATTCAGCATAAAACAATGATAATACCACTGGCACACTGCAGCCTCAGAGGACCCTGCTGAACCACATCCACTGAAAACTGTCTGCATGGTTTTAACATGAAGGTGACATTCTTTGTGATTAAAACGTGGCTTTGTTGTAATCTTTGCACAGGACTGGGATGTTGCAGACTGGGCTGTTGTAAACTGGGATATTGCAGCTCAGGCAGATCTGAGCTCCCCACCCCGGGCCTGGGTGCAGACAGACAGTTCTGGAGAGATGCTGAGCAGCTCAGCAGACAGAACGCTCACTTGGAAGAGTGAAGGCTTTTCATCTCCATTTTTCTCTTTTATGTGTCTGGCTTTGGGGAGTGTGACCTTTCTGCCAGGGGATCGATGTGTCTGCAGCCATCAATTCCAGGCCAAGCAGGGCCTGCCTGCAACACTGGAGATTAGGATGTAACACATGGGCAGGTCTCTCCCTTCTCCAGAATGGATAGGTGCCTAACTAGGCAGTTCTCCTCCTAATCAATGGCATTGGCTTCCCTGGGAAAGGGATGAGCTCTAGCTGTAGACATGCAGAGATGGATGGCTCTTCAGCATCCAAAACAGCAAGAAGGGAATGGAGCTGGAATACTTTAAAAGCAATTTTTTTTTTTCCTTCCATAATGTCTGACTCCCTCTCATGCTCGTGTTGGGTTAGGTGCAACCTGATTTCTTGCACTGTGTGAAGTAGATTGCAGCTATTTTCTAGAATTAGATATCTTTTTCTCATGTGAGTAATAATCAAAAGAAGCATTAATAGAAGTAAAAACATTGCTGAGCCTGAAGTTTGTGGTATTTACTCCCAGATAAGCATGAAAAGCTTGCGGCCAACTGTGCACTGTTCTTTTTAAGAAAAAAATATCAGATGGAAATTATGCCAGGCTAACAGGAATTGTCTTTCCATGGGCATCTGAAAGGATCTTTGGGAGTCGGATTGTTGGCTAATGAGATCATTTGAATACTCTTTGTAGATGGTTGACAATCCCACTGGACAGAAGAGGTTCCCCAGCCTTCACCTCTCGGCCTGTCTCACACTGAGCCATGACAAGGTTGATGAAATGGATTCTGTGGAGACAGCTCTGGAGAAAAACAGGGGAAGGGCACTCAGCAGAGTTTCATTTTACTGCTCCTTTGCAAAAGGATAACTCCCAGGAAAACCCTTCCTGTGCCCATGGCTTGAGTCCTTGTTGTCCATACAGGATAATGCCCTCTTGGATTGCAGAAAGTCTGTAACTGGCTGAGAATCACTTTAAAACTCTGAGCTTTCTGTACTCAGACGTTCCTGGGTACATGAAAGTATGATGAATTCTTCACTGTGGTTCACCAAGTCTGCTGTTGAGGGTTAAAGGCTTTATTGTGAGCTGAACCATCAGTGCTCAGAGCTAATCAGGGCCTTTGCTGTGGTTTATTTGGGCCATGGGGACGACCAGTAAGAGATGACAGATAGCCAGTTGTGTTCAGGTGATTGCTTCTTTTGTTGCTGTAATTACTCCTTGGAGGCTGGTTCTGGTTAGTATTTAAAATAATCTGACACTTTTGTTAGACAAATCCATGTTAAACCAACAGGACAGGTAATTTGAGGCATAAGTCAGAAATAGGACAGTGGCCACATCATGTTTTGAGGCTCCCTTAACAGTCAGTGCAATGAACTTTTTTTTATCCCTGACCACGTTTTCTGCCTGCCAGAACATCCAGGGCAGTGGCAAAATTCCTTCCATAGAAAGGAACTAGATGAAAAAAAAAAAAAGATTGCTTTTGTATACAAAATGTTTTGAACACAGGAGATGCATTTCAAAAATTTTATCTTTTCATGGAATGAAATAAAATTTAATCCTCTGATTTTGTTCTGAATATTTCAGGGCAGGAAATAAATCTTGATTTCCTTTAGCATTTGCTTCCAGTCATCTTGTCCTGCCACTGTTCAATGTCCTGGCTATTCTGGGATCCTGTGATCTCCATTTCATGTTTGTTAGAAGATTTCTCTGAGCTTTGTGCCATCCCCACATAAGGCTGTAGCAAATAAAACAAGAGCAGGTACGAAGCCATGCCAAAAACTCAGTCACTGAGCTAAGAGCAGGTTTTGGATGGAGTCAGCATCTGTCGTGGTGCAGCAGGCTGCTGTTTTTCTGGGGTGGCTGCCACGGTGTGCTCAGCAGCAAAGCATTCCCCTTAGACAGTGTGGGTGTAAACCCGTCTCCACTGAGTCAGTGGCGAAATTCCCATCAGCTTCAAGGAGATGAGGGTTCCTTTTCAACTCTCTGGGCTCAGTGTGAGATTTCTTCTGTGTGGCACGCTATGCTTGCTAATGCTTTGCCTTTCCCACGTTTCCTGTGGATTGCTTGATATGACAACTACTGGTCTTTATTAAACCTTCTTCTTTTTCCTTTTTTTTTTTTCAGTTTCACTTTCTTGTCGCTTCCATCTAGCCCTATAATGAAAAAATAAAACATTTACCACGAAGATAAAGTAAGTCTGCTGTCTCTTTGTGTTTGAAGTAAATCTTCAACATCAGCTTGGAGGGCAGGTGCTTGAAGCTGTATCTGGAAGATGCTGAGGTGAAATCCACTTTGAGAAATGAGAAATGACAGAATTCCTTGGCACGTTAATCCTGAAGTAGCTGTGTTGATCCTGTCCAAGAGCTGCCCACATAGAGCTACTGAGAGAAACAAATCTAAGTTTGTTTTAAATAGATTAGTCAAACTGCACTAAGTGCTTGTGTCGACATTCTCATTGGAAATTAAAGTGACCCTAATGCAGTTTCATTCACTTAGAAAATTGATTACCTGTATGGACAGAGCATTGCAAGCAATAATATTCCCCCGGCTTAATGAGTTGCCATTCATCAGCTGACTGTCAATAACTTCTTGTCTATAAGCTCCCATCCAGCCCAGTTTCCTTGTCCCTGAGAGGGGCTGACAGCCTGCACTGCTCAGGGCCATGACAGGCTGTAATCTTTGCATCTCCATTGCCTTGAGATCACACCCATCCTTTGGAAGTTCAGACATTTGTTGAGTGATTGCTGTGGACTTTGTGCAATCAGATCTTCTCCACGTTCAGGCCCACCACAGGAAGCTGTGTTTGAGTGCACCCCTTGCAGGAGAAGGAAAAAACCTCTTTCTGTTCCAATTTAGAGTGAAGCTGACACAGTCTGTGTCACAGGACAGAGTGCAGGTAAAAGGGGCTATGCCTGTATCAGTTTTATTCAGCCTGGAGGAGCTTTGGGGTGACCCAACTGTCCCTTCCAGTACTTGAAGGGAGCCTGAAAGAAACATGGAGAAAGACTGTTTACAAGGGCCTGGCCTGACAGGACAGGGGGAATGGTTTGACCCTGACAGAGGGCAGGGTTAGATTAGATTTTAGGAAAAAATTCCTTATTGTGAGGGTGATGAGGTGCTGGCATAGGTTGCCTGGAAAAGCTGTGGCTGCCCCATCCCTGGAAGTGTCCAAGGCCGGGTTGGATGGGGTTTGGAGCAACCTGGGATAGTGAAAGGTTTCCCTGTCGATGGCAGAGAAGTTGAAACTGGACAATCTTTAGGATCTCTTCAATTCAGGACATTCTGTAATCCTTTGATTGTGATCATTTCATGGAAAGCCAGTGTGCTCTCACGCCATTTTTGGCCAAAATTTGGTTGGTACAAATGGGTTCACCCATACAGGTAGTTTGCCAAGAGGGTGATTTCTGTGAGCTAATTTACCATCCTGAGCATTACAGAGGCTGGGCTCCACCTGTGCTCTGTGCTCATCCAGCAGCTCCTGTCCCAGGAATAAAAAAGCTGGTGGAAAACTGACCCAGCAATCGCTCAAGACATGATGAGCAGAGCAGACATGATGCCTCAAGTTTTGGCTTTCATATTTTCCAGGTTCTGTACTGCATTAGTGTATAACTCTGAACTTCATATAAAGTGTTAGCAAGTTCTCCTCACAGTTTAGTTTGACTAAACAATCCTTTTCCGGCCCCAGAACCAAGGACAGTGTTCAGTGTTGCAGCTTCAGGCCCAAAAAGTGCAAACAACAGCAAATTGATGGGGGCAATTTGAGAGGATTGGATTTCATAACATGAAGCTGTAATTAGACAATTAACCCCAATATGTAAATGGACCAAAACTTACAAAAGGGTGAAAACTCGTGACTGGTCATCCATCTTAGGTAGAGCCACATCCAGGCTCTTGTGCTGCCCAAGGTGTATCCTTTGAATGCCTTTTTAATAAATACCTACTTTATTCCTGTAACACTGTCTAGCCTGTGTCCTAGCTACCCTCTCAGACAGACCTTGAGCGATGCTAATTCAATGCAAGCAGCCAAGGTAGATGCAACTGCAATTTCAGTTTTTTCCATCAATATTTCCAATAAGTGCTCCTACAATTTTCAAACTCCACGAAGTTGACAATACAATGGAACAACTGTTTGTGAATTGCATGGTTTAAATTAATTATGAGCCGCAGTGAAGGAAGTAAGATGAACAAGTGAAAAGAGATCTGCAGGGCTTTTCAAATTATTGTAGAGTTGGGAAAATTGGGCCCACTGTGTCTATTACCCACTTTATAACAGTTGTAACTCGATGGTTTTGTTTGTTGCACTGCTGGAAACTCTCATGGATCTTAAAGCCTTCCCAGTTGTTTTATTTATCGGTAATTTTGTTGAGTGCCACAGTAAAGATGAAATAATTGGGCTTTGTTTATGGTGCCAAAATACACTTTCTTGAATGACTGTTTGCAGGAGTCAGTGCAGTGAAATAAACCCATGGTCCCGATACCACAGGGAGGTTTAAGGTGGGTATTGGTTATTTGCTTCCTGATTATCTTCAGATTTAAATCAAGTGAAGCGCAGCTGGGTTTAAATTTTGGAGCAGCTTTTCACTACCTTTCACTGTACTTGTATTGGGACTCTTTGTGTGGAGTTTTCTCTTCCTCATGGTCATCCAAACTCACTCAAATTCACTCCTGTTCTTGCCAGGGGCTTTCCCAGAAAAGGGCAAGTGAAGGCTTTGGAAGTAAATGTTTGAACTACACTAAACAACACAATTAAACAGTCCTCACTCAGTCTCTCTGTTCACTTCATGGGAAACCTCCAGTTTCAGGTGTCATGAAGGGATCTGATTTTTGGAGATTACCAATATCTCATGCACAGGTCCTTCTGTGAACCACAACAGTGTGTTTGAGCACGTCTCTGACTCCTGTTGTCACTCTGTCCCAGCATATTTAGAAACATCACAACTAAACCAACCCAGGAAAGGTGTATTCTGAAGAAAAAAGGGTATTCTTAAATCAGCAAGAAGCAGATGTGCAGAACCACAGGCAGGCAAAAGGCTCTCAGTGCAGAGAAGGACATGAAACCCAGGAATGCTTTGGTTTGGAGGAGCTGCTGTGGCAGAACCAGGGACAGGGGACACGTGAGGAAAGCAGGGGATTATAAGAAGAGGACCAACATGGAAGGTTGTGGAAGTATCAAGGACACTGGTGTTTTAGTTAGATAAAAATGACAGAATTATTTGATGCTTATGAAAGCCACCATAGGCTTGCCTTTTTTTTTTTTTTTTTTAATTCATTCAGCTTGCCTTTTATAAAATAAAAAAATGTTTCTAGTTACGCTGTATGAAATTTATCATTTCAAATGAAAACATTCCAGAAAATCACCTCTTTCCCTCCTCTTTTATCTTCCCCAGAACTCACCAAACATCAAAACACAACAAAAGGAGGAAAAATGAAGCTAAAATCAAAAATTTGCTAATCTGTTCATTTAAGTTTTGCTTTAACATAGCCGATGAGGTCTTTGCCATTATCTGCAGCAGGCATATAATTGTGGAAAATTTTAAAGGCCCCATCTGGCTCCCCAGTACATTTATTCTAATTGTGAAAAAGCAGGGACATTTTTGCTTCTCATTAGGATAAGCTTGCTTGCCTTAGCTTCTTCCTCGTAACAACATAGGTCAAAGAGGAGACACCTTAATGAGAGTCTCAGTAACATAAACAGGAAATGTGGTTCATTTTCTTATCTTCATTTGCAACTCAAAACTTCGTGCCCAAAATGAAAACACTAATTTTCTTTAATTCTTTTTTTTTTCTCTTTGTCTTTCTCATGGTTCTTCATCTATTAAGCAGGGCAATTATAGGATGCATTTTCATCATAAGTATTAATATTTCCATTTATGAATTAATTTACCAGCATAGGAGCAAGGAACTAAAAAAAACAATATCATTTTAATTCCTTGAGTTTATCTTTGGAAACAGTTGTTTTCACTTCTTCAACCCGCAAATTAGATGGAAAGGAAGAATTACATCGAGTCGAAGCTACTTAAAGTGGAGATGATCAAAAAGAAAAGAGCAGGGCACTTCAGCTTTCTGTCAACACGTATTTTATATGCATCACTTTCATAGCGTCATACGGAGGCCAAAGATAACAATTCTCCATATTTTCCCTGTGTGCTGGGCAACAAGAAAAAGGGGGAAGCTCTTCCACGCTTGTGATTTTATTCCTTACACACAGAAAAAAAGCCCAGGCTTGGAGGAGGTGCTCAGTCACCGCACTGTACAATTGCTAAGCTACGAATTCAGGAGAAATCGATGTCAAATTAAATAGTCCCAGTTTTTATTTTCCTTATGATGCAATTCAGTGTGCGTTTCTTGGCTGGTGGGAGCTGGCACAGGGAACACAGTGAGCCATTGTGTCGGGCTGAAGTGGAAACCTTGGCCAGGGTTGGCTGGTTGGGGAGTTGCTCCAAACCCCACACGGTGTGTCTGTCTTCTGGAGCTCGGCTATCTCTGTGGAATGGGGTTTGAATGAAGTGCTGCCCTGCTTGGAGTCCATCCATGCACCAATTCCCAGGCCAAGAGGAGCACTGGCTTTAATTCCATGTTGTCACAAGCAGCAGCTTGAGCTAGTGAAGCTCACGAGCTGCTTGCACAATCCTTTTTGTCAGCTCAGGTGTTATTTCCCAGAGGAAGGCTGCTCTCCTTCAAACTAAGAGGACAAAAGAGGAGTTCTTTAAGGAAAATGGACTTTCCTGTGAGGAGATGCCAGGATATGTTGCCTAGTGCACAAAAGAAGAAATCTGTTGCAAATAAAAAATGCAACTACTTTCTTACGTTTCTTGTTGATCCTGAGATATAAAACTATTAAAGTAATATATATCCAGTTGTTACATATTTATTACTCAGTGTAGAATATCTGGGGGGTGGGTCTGGTTTGATGTTTTGATTTGGTTTTTTGGGTTTTTTTTTGAGAAAAACTGCTGAAGGTGGGAGAATTTGATGTAGGAACACCTGGGGAAGCTGAAGTTACACAAACAGGATACACACATGTTCCTCCATTGTGCTGCATTTCATGGAGTTGTTTGAGAATCCTTTAAGCACAGCATGTGTTAGTTCCAGAAGGCTTCTCTGGGAACATCAGGTGTGCTATTGAAGCCAGCTTTAAATCAAGCACTCAAGTGAGAGGACAGCAAATGGTCAAAGCCAGGACAACAGCTGGGAATGTTCCAGCTCCAAAATTCACATCTGGATCCAAAAGTTGCAACAAAACCTGATCCCTCCACAAACAGACACATTTACAGATTTATTTATTTTAATTGTAGTGTACAGAATGCCTGTGTAAAACTGTCTTTCCCTCATTTTCAACATTGGTTTGGGAATAACTACAAAAGTGACTAGGTGTGTGTGTACCACATTCCTGGCAGTTTGTCCAGATCAAACCAACTCACATTTTTGAACATCTATTCCCTGCACGTCTCATTCACATCCTGTGTGCTGTGAAAAGCCTAATGTGAATGTGGCCTGTGGTTTGATACAGAATTTAAAATTTTGCACAAAAAGCATTCATTTTTCTTTCTTTCAGATGAAAATGTTGTCTTGGAATGCTTGCATTTGAATATTTAAAATACGTGTCTCCCCAGTCAAATTGCAATTTAATTGAGTTGAAATGAAATTCTAGCTACAACAGGCACAGATTTTTGATATGGTCCTTCAAACCACTGCCCTTTAGCATAAAAGTAGGTTACTATCACTTTAGGGAACAGGATCATCCCATGAAATCAAATGGCAAAACCATACCAAAGTCACTTTTTCTCTGGCATTTAATTGAAGAGCTCAGTACACAATCACTCTGTGCATTTCCATAAAGCTACTCAAGGGATGATATGTGAAAATAATTCATGTCTGCTTTATGCAAGGTCGTTAGCACTCATACAGAACACCAATAATGACAATAAACTAGCTCATATACATACCAAGTTTGCATAATATCGTTTTGTTGGGGAAAAGAAAAAGATTTAATGGCAAAGACTGTGTCTTTTGAAATAGGATTTAAAGGTTGCCGATGTTTTGATGATTTCTTTTCTGGGATATTTAGCTCGTACTTGAAATGCTTTAAAGTAGACTCATAAGTGAAATTTCTATATAATTTTTAAGCAAATTTTAGCTTTAGGAGAAAACCCAGCTGTAACCACGAACTGAAGCAGCTGCATACTGTAAGAGGGTGTTTTGTTAGGTGAGGAATAAACTTTGGTGTCTGCAAACATGAGTTCTGCTGCATTCTTTGTGCATAAGGGGGGAATGCAGCTGAAACACTGACTTTTTCATGCATACCTTCATCAACACAGACTTTGCCCAGAAAGGTAGATAAATGGGATAAAATCTTAATATAAAGGCAAAATAATCTCATCCTAAAACATGATGAAGAAGTAAAACTGACACGGGATTTGGTGCAAAATTTGGTCCAGTAGAAATGGTTCATTATTTAATTCCATTTAAAAACTCCCAGGAGCCTTAATCTCTCTTTTTCACCAAGCCATCACCACTCCAAGCATTTCAGCACTTCCCTTCTCCCTAAGCCAAGCTGGAAAAGCAAAACCCTCCTTGCTTGAGTCACCCAACCTGAGCAGTTCAGTCTGGTGGGGAGGCTCTTTCCATCCCTATCCCCACGACAGCAAAAATAGTAGTTGAATTGCTTTATTTTTAAAATAGTGCAGCAAATAACTTCCATAATAATCTCAGAGTCTTTAGATAACTTGGTAAGAAACCTCTGTGCAGTGCTGTGCTCAAACCCACACCGTCCACAGCCTGGAGTAACACAAGGAAAAGGACTGAAAATGCATTTTATGTGTCTCCTGCTGAGCTTGTGACCCTCACTGGGTTTGATTCACCCCAGTTTAGGCCCTCATGGTTGCTTTTATCATCACTTGTGTTTATTCTCCTAAGAAGCAGACATCACAGTGTGACACTGAGACTTTTAGAGGAGCATGTGCTACTTGTGCCTAAAACATCTTCTGCACTTAAATCCCCCTCAGACCTTTGTGCTCTCTGGGATCCCTGATCAGGGAACATCCTGCTCCCAGCCTGGCTTTGCACTCCAGAAATTCCAGAGAGTTTGTGTGGGGGATTTAATACCTAATAATGGGTCAGGGCAACTGAGAGGCATTTACAGATTTTTTATTTCATTATTAGTCTCAGCGAAGGTGGAGACATAAAAGATGGTAAAACTCACGCCATAACAACAGAAGCCAAAATTATCTTTGTTACAAGGCCTTTTAAAAGTTTTTTAGCTGATAGATTAATGCTACAAGCTTACAAGCATCTACTTAAGCAGATCACTAAACACTGCACGTACAACTTACAGCATACAAGAGTTGCTTGTTTTATATTTTTTGCAGCTCAGAAATTTTCTATGCTCCAAATATTTCAAGGCCTAAAATTCAGCTCTGTTTCAAACCTGTATCTATGTAAGCTCATTGCAACGCTGTAAAAGTCGTCTGCTTTTTCAGTTCCCACAGTTTGTGACAAGCCTTCACTGGGCCCATCTTGTGCCAGCCATAAAAAGATGCAGTCCAGGAGTTCATCCCAGATCTCCATCCATTTTCCAGCCCTGTCCTTTCAAGCACACACATCCCTCAGTACCTGACAGCTGTATCCGCTCACCCGCTCCTCCCCAGGACTCTCCTTATTCCCTGATTAAGATAAAATTTTGTGGACAAAAGAGGCAAAGCTGCGTCTCACATGCTGCTTATTGTTGAGGGGATATTTAATAGCTTTGAAATTCATTTAAGAAAATGGGAGTGGTGAGTCACATGTAATTATTCCCAGATAGATCATTAATTACTTGATAAAGTTTCTACATAATGCTGCCTTTTGCTTTTTTTTGCCATAATGATGGTTATTTGTCATTTATCTCAGTTTGCTTGTCAGTTGTTGCAGGTCCCTTTCATGCCCTGTGATATGTATGTAAATATTACAGATTGAGATTGATAAAGGGTTTATAACAAAGGTTGTTACTTTATTGGATTACAGGAGAGTTTATGAGAAACTCATTTGATTATTGTGTTGGAGTGGTATCATTTGCACCAATACAAGTATGGCTGGTTTGGTACCTCATCAGTAACTGCATTTTTCATAGGTTGTAATTCAGCTTTAGAAATTTGAGTTTCTTTGAGAGTGCCAAAGATACCAACACAAAAATTACATTTGAGAACTGAAATTGCTCTTTAAAAAATTCACCTGGTTACACTGGGATTATTTTCATTTAGTTACAACTTTAGGTGTGGTCCTCGGAACTTTAAGCATGAATTAAAGAGTGCATTTGAGCTATATGTTCTGTAAGGACAATCAGTATATAGGCTCTGGCAAATGAATGAGATGGACATTGAGATTGATGCCGTTTTCTTTGTGTTTTCTTTAGAGAGCCAACCTTACACATTCAGAAGGGAAAATCAGGAGAGGCTGAAATTCAAGGAAAAGCAATCAATTCTCCCCTGTTCTTATCAGTTTGATAATTTTACTGTTGAACTAATTGGTTTATCCCGTGGCAGTGGGTCTGTTAATCTGCCCCCAGCTGTATCCTCAAACATCCCTCTCGATCCAGAGACTCACAGCAGTACAGAGCAGACTCAGCACAGAGGTGACACCTGATGACAACATAATCAGGATATCTGTGCCAACATCTCCCCTACACCAGGCTTACACCAGAGGGTGTGTGGTGTCTTACCAAATAAAAGCAGTGTCAGGTGGTCAGGTGACGCTTGGCTGGTGTTGGCAGCCAGCACAACGTGTCACTCCCAGCGCTGTGCCCGGATGATTTAGGTGTCTGAGGAGGCACAGCTCCCCAGCAACACCCACGGAAAATCTCAAACACGGTGCTGATAACTTGCTCAGTAGCAGCTGGTGAACTCAGGAGTGGATTTATCCTCCTCCATAAACATTTGGACATTTATGAGTGAAGGCTGGATTCCCTCTCTGAGACACCCAGTGCTGTTGTGAGATTATTACAGTTATTCTTGTGCTGCCAACTCAAACACACCCGGCTGAAATGCTTTCGATTAGCTTTACTGTTCCCCATTATACTCTTTATTTCTCTGTAAATAAACAAAAACAGAAGAACTACCAGGGGGAAGTGTAGAGAGCTGAACTCAAACAACTTTACTTGTTTGAGTTCTGACTGTTCCAATATCCCCAAGAACGTGGTCTTCCCCCTCTGGCAGTTGGTCCCTTCAGCAATACCACGAGGGATATGTGGCTGTTTTAGGAACCATTTCAAAGTGTCTGTCCTGCAAGGAAGCAGGAAGGACCGTGTCCTGTGGGCTGATAACACCTTGGCCATGCTTGGTGCAGGATTTCCCCATCTGCTGCCCATTACCCCGCAGCGCAGAGCTTGGCGGGATCTGCGTCAGTAGCGGCTCTTAAAACTGTCTGCAAAAGCTAAACAAAGCTCAGCAAAGTTAAACATTTGAAAAGATGCCCAGCCATTGTCACTCCTAACCAAGCTCAGCTGTCTGTCCAAGCTTCAGACGTCCTGGGACTGAAGGAAAAGTCCGAGTAGTCTTGGGGTTAGAGAACCTTCACTCAGGGGTTAATTAATATACATTATCACAGGCTTTGGAGCTGGGCTCGGCTTTAATTCTTCAGTCCTGGCTGCAGCACCTTTGCAATCTTCATTTAAAAGGAGTTGTCTGCTCCTCACTGGTTGTTTTCCATGCCTGAATTACTGATGCCAAGATATTCTGGAATTTATAACATCTGCTAAATATTATGGTCAAAATAAAGATTCAGAACTTCAGATACAAGCCTCATGTACAACGTTGGATGCAAAGCGCAGGTGTATGACCTAAATAGTTTCTTGGTACATGGAATACAGGATCAGTCTTAGATGATTAACCTAGAAATACCTGTTTGCATCAACAGGATTCAAAACCTCTGGACTACAGACAGTGATGTGGGAATTAGCTCAAACCACCAACAGAATCCTAAATTTATATTCAAGCCTGTTAATGCAAACACACCTCATTAGACTATCGAAAGTTAAGGCATGTTTTACATTTTCTAGTTAAGATCTGGTTTTGAAAAATAATGAAAACAGACTTTGTCACACCAGGGTTTGAGATGCCAACCCTGGGATGTGATGTGCCTGGGCTGGGGCACTGGTGACATTAGCCCTGCCCTACACAACTTACATTTATATCAATCACAGAGATAATCTCTGATGCAGTGTGGTGTGGTCACAAAATAAACTTAACTGGAAGCATCTGAATTTTGAGTCTCTTTGACACTTTCTTCAGGTTCCCACGGGACACGTGTGCTCCCCAGAGCTTGATGTGAAGGCGTTTGAAGTCTACGGAATTCCTTGACTTCAGACACTCTGGGACTTGGCTTTTAAAGCTGTGGGTGTAGAAATGTGCTTCATCCCTCTGGATCAGTGTCATCAGCTCTCCTTGCCTTTTAAGGGCAAGCTCTGTTCTTAGAGAAACACTGTGGGATATGAGAGCCAGAAACAAAACAAACTTCCTCCCCCGTTACTTCAGTATGACTTGTAAGCCTGTTGATTTGGAGCAATAGGGTAATACTTCATTTTTTTAGCATCTTGGCTGTGTTTTAGGGATCCTGATTGCTGTAGGATTTTAATGAGATTCCCCAGATCCTGATCCAGGCCCACCCAGCTCCTTCCCATGGGATGGTGACGCTCACTCAGCTGGAACAAATTTCAGCAGCCACTGACCTGGGATAAATCGAACCAGTAGCCTTGAGATAAAACACCTTTCCCAGTTCCCAGCCCACAATCAATCCAGGGTTTAATATTGTTACAGTTAACATGTGTGACTTCACTGCTGATTATCAGAACTGGCTGGTAAGAGGAGCAGGACTTCCCAAAATCAGATTTGTGGAAGTTTAATAACAGCCCTGTTGTGCACTAAACATCCAGGGAACACACGTTGCTCTGCCTGGGAAAAGTGCTTTATGTATTTCACATTAATGATTGAGATGCATTTAGTGACAATTCATACCAAACTTCACTTTAGCTGTTCAAAATACGCTGGGTTTTTTTTTTCTAAATACTCTTTGGAAATATTCTAAATCTAAACATTTTACTGGAATAATGTATCTGTCAGATGATGGAAGGAGCTGGTTTAGGGCTAATTCAGTACACACAATTTAATGTAAATACTGAATTTCAATGAGGCAAATATTTCACTTTGAGATCTCCTGTGTTAGCATCCATACGTTAGGACATGAACATATATTTTAGATTAGTGATCCACAGACCAAGTGTATCTGTGTCATAGCTAGCCTGGGTGAATTTTTTTTAAATGCTGATTTCTTTTAGCAAGAAGTGAAGCTTCCAAAATGAGTAGAATTGTTTGCCCAGTTTGGATATTTGTGGGAAGATGGTAGGAAAATTCAGTAAAAGAATTTTAAAGAACTTTGGACATTATTTTAAAAAATTAAAAATCATATAAAACATTGAATGTTTTGGTACTGAAAGAGGAAAAGAGGACCCTCTCCTGCCTCTCTAAAGGAGCAGGTGGAACTAGAAACTCCCTGAACTTGAGGCAAAGGATGAGAATGTGGAGCCCATGAGAGAACCTGGGATTTGGGCTGGCGCTAAAGAAATATTTCTCCTGTGTGAGGAGGATGGAGGGGTGACCTGTTGTTCAGCTCTAGCCCTCAGGCTGCTGGCTCTGCCACTAAATTAGACCTTTTAAAATAAATGAGTTCAATGTTAAATACCAGCTGGGAGATTCTCATTGGGCTTTTAAATTTTTTTTTTAATTTCAGTCTTGAAGTGCCCCCAAAGTTCAGAATTTACAATCTACTAATAATGCCACAATATATGTATTTTTATTAGACTTCCTATTGAACATAGTCTAATACCTTTGCTGTCTTTATTTATGAGGAGATTGTTTCCAGCTACTGTTAATGTATTTTACACAGCCCATGATGTAATTGTTAAGCAGTTGTAATGAAGATTGAAGGTTTAATAATGCCAAGTGTTACAAATTTCTATTTAATCATTCCTAAATCGATTAGTTACTTTCACCCAAATGCCGGGCCATCGAAACAGAGAGAGCTAAAGATCTGAACTGCTGTGGCCAGCCTTTGATAAATGGTATTTTGGTGCAGTGGTAATTGGGTTATTGAATTTACTCATCTTCCAAATGATGTTTGCATTGTCTCAGCATATGTGTTTAGGGCCAGGGGAAGGTCATTAGGCGCTTCAGACCGGGGGCATGTTTGGGTTAAAGTGATTTTGAACAGCCAGAGTTGAGGTTAGTCAATTAAAGGAAATAGCACAGAGAAATGCTACAGAAGGCCATGTTATAGGCTGGTCACTAGGGAGGTCCCAAAGGCCTGGTTAAAGTACTCTAAAGATTCTTTAAGTAAATGTCTACCCCTTGCCCGGGGCTCTTTAGACACAGACAAATTGCTGGGAGAAATGCCCTTCACTTAAAACACGTTTACCTGTAAACAAATGTCCCGCTTGGAGAGGCCAAGGGAAAATATTAAATGATGATAGCTCTTGTGTATATAAACACAGACGTGCTTCCATAAGGGCTGGGACACAGGGAGTGTGCCCAGGCTGCCTCTGGGCTGGTGTTTGGGGCAGGGACACCTTGTGCTGCTTGGGCTCATCCTCAGCTCCTGGGATGTCCTCCCTGAGCCCTGCCCAAAGGTCAGCTCCACCTTCAGGGCATGGTCACTTTGATGTGATGAAGCTGTTTCAGAGCCATAGTTCAGTAGATAATTTGTTTAGATCTCCATCCTGGACCAAGCTTGCCTTGGCTTTGTCCCTCCAAGGAGCTCAGCATTTCTGTGTGTTACCATGAGCTGCCCCTGCTCTGGGGGGAGGATTTCCCTCATCATTTACCAGCACCTCTCCTGCGTGACCAGCCACCAGTTCCAGCAGAGTCCAAATACCCAACTCATGACTGTTGTCTGCATTTCAAACGAAAACCAAAGGAGTTTTGGCGATTTTCACGCGTTTCTGACTAATTGGAGTGTTAGAACAAGAGAAGAGGAGGAGGCAGGAGAAGCCTTTCATGTTTCTGTGTTCTCACACTAATTCCAGAGGTTTTCAGAGTACCTGATATTCTCTAATACTCTGAACAGAGTCACAGGATAGAGCACCCTTGACATGAAAAATGAGCCCACTGTATTTTTAATACTTGGCTAATTGTGTATGGAGACCATTCTCTAGTTTCAAAGCACTGGAAGGAGGCTCCCGTTCTACAATATTTCTGTTGTGCAATTTTATAAAAGCCTGTCATTTTATAAACACACTGGTTTATATTTGATTTCTGTCCTCTAAACACTATTTAAATCACAAGTAATAATTTCTAATCTTGTAAAATGCCCAAAGCTTAAATCAATAACCATTTGATGAATACATAACCCGAGGACATTCTGTTTGGCTGATAAATGATAATTGTGGGAGTGCCTGGCAGCTTTTGTGGTTAAACCTTTGCTTTCATACAATTGAACGGCCGATTCCTTCAAACACTTGACACACTCTTAATGATAATTGCACAAGGAGCTTACTGGGGACAAGTGAGACAAAGACCTTTCTCCTGGTGCCTGGAGAGCCAGGGTGGTCTGGCACTTCTTTTGGGTCTTTGGATGACTTTTTGGGTCACTGCTTGTGCTCTGTCTGAAGTTTCCCTTCTGATGCTGGCTCTCCTGTCCCTCAGCCACACTCTGTTCCTGCTGTTGCCACAGGTTCTGCCCTGGGCTGGAGCTTCTCCAGCTGCCCCAAGGCCAGGCCACTGTGCCCTGGCGAAGCTCAGCCCTGTGTCAGGGGACACATCAAACAGGCCAGGACACTTCTGGACCCGGAGGTTCAGTGATGGCAGTGCAATCTCTGCAGTCCCTCATGGTCAGTTTATATCATTTTGTGAGATCTGAGCCCAGTAAAGGCATTGTAAGAAGGCTGCAATAAGATGCAAACCACAGGGTTGCCTCCTGGAGGCACAGTGTCTTACCAGGGAATGTATCTCAGTCATGTGTTAATAAAAAAAACCAACATTCCCATCCCTCCCTGTGATGTTCCTCATCTCCAGCAGATTCACTCAGGAGCAGAGGCAGTTCCTTCCTCTCCAGTTCTAAAACTACCCCTGCCATAAACCCGACCTGGTGTGCGGGTGCCAAGTGCAGAAGGAGTTTCATTATGTTCAGAGTGATGTTCTTCCCTGTAGTTTGTAGCTGCAGAGCCACTTCCAGCCTCTGCAGTTGCTCTGCCATATGCCAGATTTGTAAAATCTTGTTCACATTTCTTTCCCTGCCTTCACCAGAGAGCAGCTCTTCAGGAGAGGGACGTTGAGCTGACAATTACAGAATTTCCTGCTGTGAAGGACCTGTAGGACATCCCTGGCCATCAGCCTTTACAGGGACACTTAAGAAGGATCTTCAGCCTCTCTTCCCTGTGCTGATGAAGTTGCAAAGTGAGGCACAAGCAGTTGGACTGTAAGATTAGAGATCAGCCAGAAAAATGGTTTCATGTTCTGCCATTCCTTTATGTTCACTCCTGCATCCTTCAGAAGTGTGGGGGGAAAGAAAGGTGGGAGAAAATGAAACACTAATTATTTTTTTTTCTTTAGCAATCACTGGCAAAATAAATTAAAATCTCATTTAGAGATTCTGCCGTGGATGAGATAGTGAGCATTTACTTTCTGTATTATTCTAGCCACGGTGTCACCCAGGACCACATCTCACATGACAAGGAGCAATTAAAGGAAAATGTGTCCAGGCTATGCCCCTGCCAAACTGAATCATGACCCTTCTTTTGGCAGCCTCATGCATGAGTCCCTCCCCTTGGGGAGCACCAGGCAGGAGCTGATTTGCCAACTGCCACGAGCCATACATTTTTTTTTGTGCATGGATGTCATGTTAGTGACATTACGCAGTGGTTGAAAACAGGGTTGATCCATCAGCATAAAGGGCTTTTTTTAAACGGTGCTCAAATGCTCAGAGATGAACAGCAGCACCCAAAGAGGGAGGCAGTGTCCCTTCACAGGGTGCTTGCTTTGTTCCAAGTCAAAATTCACAGCCATTTGATTTTAAAAGACACTGTACAATATATACAGATAAAAGTGTATTAAATTACCTAGTTTGAATATAAGCAGCTGTGGATATGGTAGCTGAGAGCACCTGGGGAGTTGTATACCACAGACATAGGATTTTCTGTACAATTTATTCAATTAAAGTGTGAAAAGTGTCTAAAAGAGTTATTTGAAGGGCTTTTGTTCTCCTGCACAATCTCTGCCTCCCACTCCTTTCTTTTGTACCGGTCCCAGAATGCAGCTCAGGAAGGAAATAATGAAGGGAGAAGTATCTGGGAAGGACACACAGCTCCACAGCAGCATCACTCACAGTTCTGGTTCACAGAGGAGATTTGAATAACTGTCCTGTATATTTAACATAAACCTACTCTTTAGAATTCAACATGCTTACATTGCCTCCACAGCAAACGTTGTTTTTATTTCAAACAAAGACATCTCACCAGCTAAACGAACAGTGCAATGTCTTACAGACCAAAGCACAGTAAACAGAGTGAGAAACCTTACACAGAATAACATCTAATCTGTGTAAACCTGTGTTTAATTCATCTGGATGTAGCTACAGCTCAGCTTGTTCCAACAGCCTGATCAGCTTGGCTGTGGCATTTGTACCGTGCCAGAACTGGGGTTTTGCTGCCTCAACATCCAAATTTAGTGGCATTTTAGGCACTGTGGAATGTCAGGGGTGATCTCCAGATAGTGCAGGTCCTCCTGAGCCCTGCATCCCACCTTCCAGGTGCATGGATGTCTGCAGGAATCTTGGGTGACTCTGGGTGTCTGTAGCTACATTTCTATTTTAATACTGTGCTGAGAAAAAGGTAATATTTCTCGACAACAAAAGGCAGATTTGTTAATCCAAGTTTGCCAGCACAAATTGCCCAGAACTCTCTCAAGTCTGCTGAAAAAGGAAAAGGTCAAAACCTCTGGCAGAGCTGGAGATGCTGCTCCAGAAAGCCCTGATGCTTCCTCTTAGTGCTCTTAGGAGATAAATAAGGTTTTGGGGATCCCATCCTCAGTCCTTCATTTCTTATATGTCTGTTACATCACTGAGGTTCAGTTTGTGAATCTCTTCCTTATTCAAAGACCATCTCAGATCCCTGCCTTCAGAGCGCAGCAGCCTCTGAACCCAGCCCTGTTGTAGTGTCCTTGTGGGTGTCCTGCTCCTGTCCTTGCTGAAGACTAATTTTGTACAGAATTACACGAGTACTCCCAATCATTACAGACTCGGGTTATGAAAAATGCTATTGTAAAGTGTTTCACACATGAGAGGAATCCTAATATACCCTTAAATTTATAATTGGTCATTACAGTCATTAAAGTCTGATAAAATTCCCTTAACCTAATCCACCCGTTCTTAAATGAATTGTAGTTGGTATTAATCAGTAAGAAAGATTCATTAATTAGCTGGGATCATCCTGTGAACATGAAAACTCTTACTGGTGATTAAAGTTTACTGTAAGAAATCCCAAGCCCAAGTACTTCTTTAATCAAAAGCTCCATTAGCATTTAGAAAAGTTTCCAGTTTTTCCAGAGTAACCTTAATACAGTGAGTGAGACTGTGTCTGAATTTTACCAGAATCCTAAAACCCAAAATGAAAGTACAGAGCAGACACAACTGATAAATACCAGAAGGTAAAACATGCATCAGGTCCTGTAGTCATGAAACTCAGCCTCCTTATAATTAGCAGAAAGCAGAGAAATTGGAAAAAAATCGAGACTTTCAGAGGTGACTGCTATTCCAGAACTGTATTTTCATTTCCAGCAGTGCTTGGTGCTCTCACACAGCTGGAGAGAGAAAGGGACTGGTTTGTACTCCCTGCAGGCTCCCAGAGCCTCCAGGAGGCAGGAATTCCTGCACTGTGTGTTCATTCCTCCAGGAAAGGTTTCCCCCGCTCGCTTTTTTTGCTTTGGTGATGTGTATTTTCCACATCTCAGCACATGTTCCTGGGACTGCTCACTGCCTGATCCCTGCACAGGGCTGCCGGCAGCACTGCAAGGGCTCAGATCCTCAGCGCCCCTGGGAAGGGCAGACACCTGACAGAAGGGTAGAAATGTTTCTTCTTTTCTGCAGAAGTTCATCACTGCAGATCAGGGCTTTTCGGGATAAACTCACTCCAAGTTGAACAGCTTTTCAGAGCCAACACATCATTCAAAGACATTTAGTACAAGCAGTTGTCCAATTTATCATTTCTCTTGGAGTGCCAACGTTTTTAACAAAATTAACAAATAGGCACCTCATGGCAAGCAGGGTGAAATTACTCTTTTTTTTGCAATTAGACTTCAGACAATATTATATTATGTAGTTAAGGGAAAAGAACTTTGCCTCAAATTTCAAAGTGGTGAATCCCAGTTTAATTCTGCTAATGGCACTTAACACAGATGGCTAAAAAGAGTAATTATCTTCTTTAAGTCTCTGCCACCTGCCACAAATGAACTGTTTTCTTTAATTGCTCAGAATTACTCTTAATCACGCATAACAGTTACTTAAACCCCAGTCACATATTGCAACTCAAGAGCAAGACTTTAACCCCAAACACACGACTTAAGAAATTACTCCCCTGACCAAGAGCACAATGCCAGGGTGTGCTGTGACAGTTGGAAAGATTAAAAGGATTAATCTTTTCTCTTCCAGGTCAGAGCAAAGTTTGCAGGCTAATCACACCACTCCTGTTGTCTGATCCAAGTAATTACCAGAGCAACCAAAAGGCTATATCCACAGCAGCAGGAAAAAATTCACACCATTTCTTCCTGTTGATTCACTTTCTCCAGCAAATGGTCAATTTTAAAAGCCACACAGTCAGACTGATCTGAAAAATTACTTACTGAAGACCTGAAACATGTAACATTAACTGTACCTGACTGATGAGTCAAAGCTTTTTAGATTCCTGGAGATAAGTTAACAGATAAAATAATCCCATTTTCCATTGGGACATCATTTTGAATTAAATTGATGTTAAGCATTTAAAAATCCCGACGTGACACCTTTTGGAAATTTCTGGCTGCATTGTATTTTATAACAGCAATTCTTGCCTCCCACCACTCAGAAGCCATGTGTTTGTTGGAAGAACAGTAATTCTTCCCTCCTTCTTTACTGCTGTTCTTCTGTACTACTTCACTGCTGTTCTGAATCACTTATTCAGATTACATGCAATAATTCAGAAGCATTCCCATTAGTTCTGCCTCCTGAGCACCACACCGAATTCAAAAAGCACTAATGCAAATCCTGAGTTTTAGCTAGATCTCTGTGCTTAAGAGAAATGAAAAAGCACCAACCTTAGTGTTCCATGAATTAAGGAGTCTGTAACTCTCCATCACCACTTTCCCAAGTTTGCTAGAGAAAGTTCACAGTAGGAGTCATACGCAAAGAGGTATGAGGAAAATTAGGGTGGACACTACTAAGGAGAAACAAACACCAAGTAGTCGGTTTGCCTTCTCTATATAAATAGTCTGCAGTAGAATTGATCTGTTTTAGACCTTTTCAAAAAACACATACTCGTTTTGAAAAATGACTCCATTCTTTTGAAATTAGACAAACTTATGAATACTGCAGTTCAGCTTTTTTTTTTTTTTTTTTAATGTTAGACTTTATATTTTTAAATGTGCAAGTGGCAGAGAGAAAGGGATTCGTTTAGAAGCACAGATATGGAAAAGAGCTTTAAGAATCTTGTGTGTGATCACCAATCTCAGGATAGACAGAGCCCTAAACCATGAAATGAGCAGTGACTCAGAAACTCCACAGCAAAAGATTCCTGAACTTGATCTTTAAGGAAATTAATTATCTGACACTAATATTGTACACCAGGGCTTTGCGCTGTGCTCCAACTTGGTGAGAGTTTCTATTTTGTAAATTCCTTGAACCAGCCTGATTAACACTTCTAAGAGAGTCTCAGCAGTGCAAAAAGTCCCTGAGTAGGTGTGAGAAAGAAAAGATCTGACTGCACCGTTGCCCCCGTGTATTTCTAATACATTAGGGAAGGTTGGTGTGCTAACAGTATTTACCTTTGTTTCTTGGTAAATAGCAAACTAATATTGGATAATTAGACTAAAGGTCAAGATCCACTTTTTTTCTCCCTTTAAGAAACATGTTTGCTCTGTTTTTAGGTTCAGCTAAAAAGTGCTTTTTGTAGAGTAATATAGTGCAGCATCATTTGAATGTATCACAGCTTCTGACACGGACTTAATTTAATGGTAGAAGATAAGAATTTTCAGTGCTGCCTGCTCAGGTGTCCTTATTGCCATCCCGCTCCAGCTTCCATCTGGGTTTGTGACAACAATAACAATAATAATAATGACTCATAAAATGTAGCTGTTTTCATATAAACATTGTCCAAGTGACAATAGATTTTTCTAATCAGCTCTGCTGGCGGCCAGTGAATGCACTGCTGGTGTGTTGGGGCTGGGAGGGCACAGGGCTGCAGGAAATGAAAACAACTTCAGAAGGAGGAGAGATTAAATACAATCAATCCATCACAGCACGATAAGTAACGGGCTCGCAGAGTTTTAATGGACTAAAGAGTGTAATGTGTTTGGTTTGGGAACCGCAGAGTTTAATCAAGTATTTTTACATTTTTAAACAGGAAATGGCCCTTTCTGCAAAGGATATACACATTTGCAGTGCATAAATCAGTTCCTGAGTCCCAGGATTCTGATCTCATGGTCTTTACCGTGCAATTAACTTTAACTCTTTCTCTGAGGGGTGGCCTGCTCATTCTGGCAGTGTAACATGATGGGATGAGCTGTCGCTGTTGGTTTTCCATGTATCCCAGCCTGGCTGCTGGGAACAGGATCCGGGAGGCTCATGGAGAGGGCTGGGCCCAGTGTGGGCTTCCTTTAGCACTGTACAAATGTCAGGTTTATTTAAAACTGTCCAGGGTTCAGGCAGGACAGCAGGTAGCTGTGACAGCTGTCTTTTAAATTATGCAGAAAAACAAGCTGAGGGCAAATACAGTCGAGCAGTGGCTTGTTAAAGGAATCTCCTGGATACAGCCATGGTTATTCCTTCAGAAAACCCCTGGCATCACTTTGCAATAAAATCAGGTAAAATTGAGGGTGCATGTGCTTCCTGACAACCTAAAATATGCACAGCTGCTCACACAGAAATACCTCTCCTCTGAGATGACTGATAACTTATCTGTGCCCAAATGAGATGGAAAATTGACAAAACATCTATAGTTAATACACCCCCTCACAGACTACTTTTGAGAAACCTAGTTCATGCATTATACATTAATTTAGCTAACTGCACGTGCATGGACAGGATATTATGATGATGAAGGTGGCCACCTTGTCAAAACGTAAGGGATGCATTAAAACAACTGGGAATGACACCAGGGCTGGGAGCCCTGCAGCTGAGCTCAGCCACAGACTCTCCTGGAAGCTGAAAAAGCTGTTGGGAATCCCAGTCTCACCAGAAATCAGATGTTCAGATCCCCCAGTTTACAAGCAGAGGATCCTCACAGACCATTGGCTTTGTTACCTCCTGCACGAGAAATATTTTCAGTATTAAAGCTTGAATTTGGGGAAGTCTCATTTTCCTAAGTTGGTTTTCTTTCTCCTTTCTAATTAAAAACTAAATGGTGCAGTGAGGAAGAAGATATGAATGCAGAGAAAGCAAATGTTTGAAACACTTTCAAACAAACACTGAAACTAAATGGAAAATGTTTGAAATAAATGTTCCTTTGTAAGTTATGGGAAAGGTTTTTGAAGCATTCTTTAAGGAGGACGTACCAGATACAGGGATGTGCTTGTGCCTGTGACGCTGAATGGAAAAATACTTAAAAATACTAAAAAATAAGCAATTTTCCTCTGCTTTCAAGTAGATTTTAAGAAGAGTGTCTTCTACTTTAACACCTCGTTTGAGGGATTGCAGTAAAACTGCACATGAACAAGACACTGCTCTGCTAAACTGGTTGGCAGAAATGCAAAATAAACCAACAAACTACTGGAGAAAAACAGACTGGCTCAGAATGCATTGCAGTGATTCCAGGTTCCTGTTCCCTCATGAGGTACCAATATAAATAGACAGCCTCATGTAGACAACTTCCACAAGAAAAATTATGGACTGCTTGACTAAAGATAAAATTATATTAATAAAATGATAGCAGGGAAATAGAAAGTCGTATCTATCCCAAAACCTTGAGAACTTTGTTTTTTAAAAAAATAGGAAATGCATTAAGAAACCTCATCCATGAGTGAAAGCATTTGATTGTTATTTTAGATTGCAACCTCCTTTTCCCTCTTTCATTTCTTTCACTGGCATTTGTTTTCTATTCATGTGCCTCCTTAGTCCTGTCTTCTGTGGTATCATGGCACCATGACCAAAG
This sequence comes from Sylvia atricapilla, assembly GCF_009819655.1. NCBI lineage: Eukaryota > Metazoa > Chordata > Aves > Passeriformes > Sylviidae > Sylvia > Sylvia atricapilla. Next base: position 3,566,740 of record NC_089150.1, read on the forward strand.
TGACAGACTTTTGTCTCTGCTGGATTAATCAGTGTGTTCTTTGATCCATAACATATGCTCCTCGTAGACATTTAGCGTCAACATATTCAAGATTTGTGGTCTGGCAGTTCAGTGCCTGATGTTAACCCGGCTGATAGACACTTTGGACTATTTAATTTTATTTTTTTTTTCTTTAATGGAGCCTGCCTTTCATCCATAATAGAGCTTAAACAACAGAGTTAAATATGTGATGTTAAATATTTGGGTTGATAGCTTTGCTTGAAGATGAATTTTCTCTGGGGGTTGAGGAAGCACTGAGCAGTTCCCAGACAAATCCCAGCACTCTGCAGGCACAGGGTGGATGTTTTGATGCAGATCTTGCCCCAGGGTTTGTGTGCTCATGGCCAGGGAAGAACTCAAGAACTCCTCAGCACCAGTTCTGGTGTCTATCCCAGAATACTCTGACATTGCTCCAGGCTCCTCAGCTGATGGAAAACCCAGGAAAGTTCCTTCAGCTACCAAAAACTGAGCTGCTGTGACCCAGGGCTTTGTGATGAGAACCCCAAATCCATCTGCTGGGCTGGTCCTGGTGGGGTGCAGGAGGGGCAGGGCCAGCCCACAGCATCAGGAGGGCAATTCCCAGGGAATGCCACTCCTGACCCAGCTGAGTCCCAGGAACAGGGACACACACAGGCTCTGCAGTGGGTGGCTGAGGTGGGAAATATGGCTTTTATTTCCTCTAGGTGCTGTGTCAAACTGCAAAAAGTTATATCAGAGGAAACGGGCAAGGGCAGGGAAAAGAGCAGAAGAAATAGGGGGTAAACCAAGATATTTTTCCTTTAGTGTATCAATTAAATAAAAGATATCAATTAATGAGATTCCAACGATTTAATTATTTTTCATTGAGAGGTACAGCATGTGATTTATGGCTCAGCTACTCCTTTACTGATCATGCTGCTATAAAGAGCTACATAATATATTGCTTTCTACTATGCCATGCACAGCTAGAAATGGCAAATATAAAATGGGATTAACTGCCCTCAAAATAGTCTGGGCTTCAAATTAATTGTAAAAGGCTGGTGTTAAAACTCCTTTTGACTTCAGAAGGTGCTGAATTACCTCCTCATCCCCATCTCCTACTGCACACAGGCACATCCCTGTCTATGGCAGACTGGGCCCCAAAATAGTCTGTGTAATTCCGAGCAGAGAGGATTTTTTATTATTTTCTTTTTAAAGCATTGTCCTGCCATGAAGAATTAAACAGAAAATGAATGGAGAAACCAAATGTCAGCTGCTCCCTTAGACTTCAAGGTTCAGGAAACTGCTTAGTGGGAGTAGGAAGAGACTGGCAGGCTGAAATGTAAGAGAATAATTGCATTATAAGAAGATTATGGAAGATTATTTTTCTTGCGGGCCCCAGATTTCTGCAAAAACAATCCTCAATTGCATCCTACATGGCAAAATGAATTCCCCCATTCCTCCGAACAACCGGGGTTTATTAACTGCCTATTCCTTTGGTGTGGGCAAAATTAAAAATGGGCTTACATTGCAAAACATTCCATGCATCTTTCTTTCCTTTGACAACATGGAGCTTAATGTGATTAACAATGTGGCAGCTCGGAGCAAGAGGAAAAATAATTGTTGGGTTTGTTGGGGTTTTTTTTAATATTCGACCCCCCCCTAATAATCCAGGAATCCATTTGCACCCTGGGAGGGTTCCCCCAGCAGAGGGTTGGGGAGCTGGGTGGCCTGCCTTCGTTTCTTCATTTCCTTATCAATGTGAAGCTCCTGCAGCCATGGGTAACCAGGCTTCTTTTATTTTATTTTTTTTTAATGTTTAACTATAACCACTGGGACTGGAATCAGAGCTTCTCGTGGCCCAGTATGAATATTAATAAGACACTGGGCCATGGAGTTCCTGGCTGATTTTGACAGTTTAAAGGATCAGTTAGTTAATTAGAAGATGACATGGCACATCGCATCCCTTGGCTCCGTCCTGCCTTCTGTCTCCTCTTTTCATTTTCTTTTTTGACATGTTAGATTACATCATTACTTGTAGTTTCACTTGTTAGCCACACCATGAAATGAGACTATTTTAAGCTGTAATTATTGTGATTTCTCTCCTCCGCTAGGAACATGAAACTCAAAGAAAGCAGAGAGCAACTTGGATTTCAAAGACTTAGGAATACATGCCTGGCAGTTTATAACCTCCTAACTACAGCCAAGAAACAGAAAAAAAAATTTAAATAGCACAGAAAATTGTGTTGATCATCATACTGGCGACCACTGTAGTGTTTTAAGCAGGCAGCCCCATCATCTGGGCTTCATCTGTCACTTAATTAATGTTTTCATAGGTGTATTTCTCAGAAATCCAGAGTCTCTTCCCCCCAGCCATGTGATTGTGCCTCTAAATGTGTATGTGCAGTCCAGTACATTTGTGTCCTCAACAGAGTCTGAGTTTTCTGTCTTCATCATGGTCAGAACAGATACAAATATCTGAAAAGAAAGTGCAGCACTCTGCAGAACCCTCTCATTTGAGGAAATAACAGAGGAGAGCAAAGATAGGCAGGGGGTAAGAGATGTCATTGAAATCTTATTTCCTATCTATACTCGATACCCCAAAACAGTCAGACTGCAACCCAAACCATATTTAAAATAAATACAGTCACACCATAAATCACACAGACTTTCAAGTTCTGCAGCCCAGGTTCATGCTGCAGTCAGCCACCAGAATGAAAATTCTGGGCACATGATACAACTTTGAAAGAAGCACAACCACTTATTTTGTTTGTTACTAGATAATCTCATTAATTAATATTTGTATTCTAAGTTCCATTCTATAGGTAAGATTCTTATCAAGGACATTGGTCTGTTTCTGCAGAGAAATGCAGAGAAACACCAATCTGCAGGAAAACTGGAATGCAGTTTCTGGATTAGGGAAAAACAGCAGCTCTGAGGCTTCGCTAGAAATGAAATTAAATGATTGGAGGGTGAACGCGTTTTCTGATAGGAATGATCATTTTTTAGGTTGTGATTCCCTGTGTACTTTGCCTTTTCTTTTATCAAATATTTATATCTGTGTATTCATTTCAATACTGCCTGATCAATACTGCTTATCAGGATGTGTATTTTAAAGGCAGAGATGGCAGAGGAAGTACAGCTGTGGGATAGCTCCATGCAGTTGGCCAATACAAGAGCCAATGTGGGTAATTTATGTCTTTCATTAAGGCAAACATTGATTCACAGGGCTTTCCAGAAATACAGTGCTAATAACAGGTGGAAATCACTTCCATTGCCACTGAAGATGGAGCCAGGTGATGTGACCTGGAGAAGGAACAAAACTGGGGGTTATGTGCCCTCCAACAAGGATTAATGCTTGGACTTGATGAGCTCAGAGGTCTTTTCCAGTCTAAATGCTTCTATGACTTTTCTCACTGAACCAGGATTCCTTGTTCATGATGACTTTTAAGCATGAAGTGTCCTTCTTGTGTCAGAGAAGGCATTAATACTGAGAGTGTCCTTTATCCAGTTGAAGTTTTTGCAATAGGATTGATTTTACGATGAAATGAGACATGAACCAGCACCACTGCAGTTCCACAGATTACATTGCAAAGAGGATAAACGGGAAGGAAATATTGTTGTGTATTGTTGGTGCACTTCAGAGCTAAACAATGGAAATCTGCAGTGGGCAGGACCCGAGCCACCTTCTGTGTCCTCCCACAGTTTCAGGGTTGGTGGTGCTGGGAGAGCACAGATGAATTCCCAGCACAGACACTGCCTGGCTCTGGATTGCAGCCAGCCCAAGTCCCCATTTCCCCCTGTCCCTCTCCTCACCCCACACACCTGATCTGCTGTTGCTGCACTTCTGCTGCAGCACAGACTCTGCTGCTGCCTCACGTCCCCAGCAGAGTCACTGCTGTCCCCTCTGAGAGCCCACAGTGGAATTAATCACACACACCAGCTCTGGAGCTAAAGCCAATCTCCTTCAGTGAAAACACATCTTTCCCAACTTCAAAGACAGAAATGAACACTTACATTTCCTTTGTTCCTAAAAGTCTCAAATCCTGTCTCATTGAAGGTCTGCCCGTCTCCTGGGTCTTCCCTAGCTGAGAATTAGCAATCAAACTCTTCACTGTCCACCTGAACCTGGAAATGAAAACAAAGGCAAACATATAAGCAAGTCCTTTCATTCTGATTGCCATTTGCCATTAATACTTAATATTCCCACATATTCTTTTCATCGGCTGGTTAATATAAAACCTAATGAACCATAGATGGCATTCCTGTTTTGCTCTGTTTCATATTAAGTGTGGAGCAGTAAAAACTGAGAAATGAAAGATAATATCTTTTCAAATAGCAATGGCTTAAAATTCTTAATATGAACACAGGAGCTACAACACGAAAGTGAAGACTGTGATCCTTAGCAGGTCTTGGCAGTTTCTGGCCATAGGTTATTAAGCATTATTCAGCTGACCCTAAGGGGAGTTCATCTGGAGACGTTAAGGTCAGAGAGTAGAAGCACTTGGACACAGTCAAATGGATTTTACACCTTTGTATCTCTCTGACATTACTGTTTTGCTTCAGCAAACTGCCTAATATCAGATACATCCTACTGGGTACCTTTCTAAATCACTTCAATTTTCTTTGTCCCTGGGCTACAGTTATATGATCAGGAGCCAAAGCTATCACAGGCTATGATATACTATTTTACTTCCTCGTTTGTATTAGAATGAGCTTTATTGGCTTTGGGGGCACGTGTCTATCAGTTTTAAAGATGAAGTACTATGTCAATAGTTTTTATGCAGCATTCACGTCCACCAAATCATTTGGCGTGCTCTGAGATTATTAAAAGTGCATTATCACTTTTACAGAAAACGTTCTTATTTTGAAATAACCATCACTCAGAGCAGCCTGTGCTTACCAATACTCTCTCTCTAAAGTGATATTCCGCAGCAAAATCAGTGAGGATTGATGCTCTGTAAGTAATTTCAGATTTGAGAGCATGTGAACCTTTTAAACACAGGTGTAGAACTAACATTTGACTCCACACTCCTGTACTCTCATTATCCACTTTAAATCTTCCTAATTTGCTATTGTCTACTGTTGTAACTGCTAACAATAACCACTGCACTTTTCACTATGTAAAAAGTGACAATTTGTGCAAGCTTAAATCTGTCGTTCTTCTTAAATAGTTAAATAACCCGTAAAAAATTATGGAGATTAGTTTGGCTGTTGCAGCGTCAAAACCAGGAAATCAAAGATGCTTTTTTGTGAGGAAGCTGAGGTTTCAGCTAACAGGGAAGAAGCTTTTAGAACACAAATCCAGCCTATAATCAGATTTTCTCGTTTCCTTGCCAGCCTTCCGCACTTTTGGGTTTGTGGTTTGCGGTGGCTGCTTCCATTGTGTCACGAATGGAAAAGGGACGAGGGATTTGAGATAGAGGATGAGGAGTATGAGCTGCCTCCAGGTCCTTCCCTCAGCTGGGCATTGCTAGGCTGGAGGTGTCACAGCAGGCAGATGGTGATTTTGGAGCTGGTTATGCTTAGGTGAAAGAGCACTCCCTTTTTGATGAGTTCATTCTCTGGCTCAAACCCTGTTTCGCCCACTTTCCATCACTGTAATCACTGTAAATCCAGCTTGAACATCCTCAGGTTCAGTGATCACCTTTTCGCCTTCAGCTTTGACCAAGACCTCTTGGCACTGCTGTAATCAACACCCAGAGAGGCAGCCCAGGGGAGGAGGAGCTCCTTGGTCCATAGGTCAGCTCTCCTGGTTCTCCCCATCACAAAAGGTCTCAGTGGCATATTAAACAGTTATTTACCCTATTCTGACCTCATCGTTCTGCTTCATGGAAGACTGAATTAAGCCACTAGTGTTGTGTCTGCTGTATCCCTGCAGTGCTTACAGGGATGGTGCTGGGATGCTCCTGAGGCATCACTGCCTTCCTCAAGTGGCATAAATTACAGAGATACTAGACTTTTAAAGGGCTTCAAGGACAGAACAGTTCCTTCGGCAGTTTAACAATAAGTATCATTTCATTTAAGTTACTTCTGAGGATTGGAACACTTTCAGAGATGCTAAGTGGAGCAAATAAGGATCTCAAGGCTTCAGCATTAACTGATGGGAATAAAGCCAAAGTTTTACATTTGCTTTCACATCCTCTCTTGTGGTATGTTTTAGTTTAAATATTTTGGCTCAGTCTTGAAGCTTCCAATGCATAGGCAGATTGCTATGCCCAAATGCAAAAACAACCCCAAAAACAACCCCCACCAGAACTGAGATCTTTTTGCTGTTATATTTAGAGTATGTATTTAATTATTGTGCCTGCACGATGCCATAGAAAATCCTGGTTTGCTTTCACATATTCAACAAAGAGCTTTTAAGAAGGGTATTTTAAATTAGATCCACACTAATTACATGTATTATTGAGAACCCAACGCTTCACAGCTATCAGTGGGTTGTATTATTGAACATTTTCAAATAAACACAGGGAAGCAGAACTCAGTCTGAACACATTCCCAGCAGAGGCACTCGAGTTTTAATAAAGGTAACCCAATGGTTATAATTAAAAAACACCTTCTCACACTTTGAAAAATCCCAGATACTGAACTTTGAAGTACGGTTGTGTAACACAGTTCTCTTTCACAGTGCTCTGGGTAACCATCATCTGTACAGTTCCATGACTTCTGTTTATTTAACACACCAAAGCAAGAATTATTTATAAAGTCACAGCTGTTCTTTTTCCTAGCTTTTGTTTCTCACAAGTCTTAAATATTTGTAAAAACAAGAAAAGTAATTAAAGTATTGATACATTAAGCAAACGCTTCCCTAATCACGCCGCTTAAATAGGAATCGCTTGTTTAAACAGAACTTGCTAAGTATATGTACAGAAATACAATGTTAAATAGTTACTGCAGAGCAGGAAAGCCAACTTGCATTTAAAGAAACAAAATAAACAATGGCAAACCATCACTGATATCGCAGGCAGCCACTCCAGCCACAGGAGCTCCCAGCCCCGAGCTGGGTTTGGTGTGTGGCCAGCTCTGTGCAGGAGCTGCGTGCCATCTGCTCCTCACACAAAGGACACGAGTTTATTCTCGCTGGTGGGAACTGCTGTCCAAGAGCCAACCCTTGGCAGCGCCAGCCCCTACCCTTGAAAAGCTGATGGAGAGTGCTTTTTAGCCTTTGAGTTCCCTAATAATGATCCCCTGCAGGGTGCAGGTCCCTCCTGAGTGCTTCATTTCCCTCTTTATTCGGAGTCACCGTCCCGTGCGCACAGGCAGGGCACCTGAAGAGCATCAGTCTCCTGTGGATTGCCCTCACCTGCCAGCACCTGGCAGGCTTCATCAGGGAATAAATCAAACGTTTCAACAGCAAAATTTATATCGGGGTTGTAGTTGCGAGCTGAGAGATTGCACATTGAAACTAAGACACGTGCAAAAAGCAAAACCAGCCTGTGATCTGTGGCAGCGTTCCCTCCTTGTCCGCCCAGGAGCTCCAGCTTCCCGGGGACAAGAGCAGCACCTTCCCCTTTGTGGTGGCAGTCTGGCCGCTTCCCACCTTCCTCTGTTCCCTGGGAATTAGCTTTTGGACACAAAGGCTGATGTCTGATAGCCGGAGCCAGGTATTGTGGAGAAGGGGATTTTGCAGCCGCGGTCACACGCAGGCGGGCAGGGAGCGAGTAATCTAGATAAATGCTAATGAAAGCTCTTGCTGGCACCTTGTGTATTCAAAGGCTAGTTCCTATTGTTCCCGGTCAGCTGGCTCGCTGACTTCCCATTCAGCCTGGATTGCTGGGATTCAGCTGGGACCACTCCAACCTCCCTATTACACGTGATGCAAACCCTCCAGTGCCGTCCTTTTGGTTAAGCTCATTATCTGTGCCCTGGCGAGACCACACATGGCACGTTGTTAGCGCCGGTGACAGATCCCATAGCGAGCAGCCCGATCTGGACAGGCAAGGGAAGGCTGGGCTTTACCTGCCCCAGGTACAGCAGGTGGTGAGGAGGGGTCCTGTAGCGCATCCTCGGGCAGTGTTTTATCCAACGAGTCACGTAATGAACATCCAGCCCGTCCCAGCAGCTCGTGTGGCTCTCCCTGCCTGGATGGGTCCAGTGAGGAGCATCCCTTTGTTCTCGGTATCCATCGTGCCACCTCACAAAGAGCCCCTGGCAAACGGAGCTGGCCTCCTCAGCCCTGGCATCGCTCGCTGAACTCATTTAAAGCCCCACAGGAATTAAACTGGAAGCTTGTAGCAACTTTGTGCTGAGAACACGCAAATTGCAACAGCTCAGGAGGAGCTGACCAAATTTAGCAGATTTCACAGGGACAACGCAAACCATCCCGGTGCCAAACTTCAACTTCTTGTTTCAAATTATGTTGACACTAAAACCCTCTTAAAGAAAGCATCCAGCATTTCAAAATATAGGAAAACTTTTTTTTTTTTCCCTCCCTGTAATTTTACTCTTGGAAATGACTGAAACTTCAGCTCAAGGACACCATTAAAGGCAGAAATCAGCACTGGACAAAGCCCAGAACACAAGTTTGCAGCCCAAATGTTTAAAGTTTGGCAAAGTGCTGTAAAAACCAGTCGATGCTGACCCGAGGCAGTGCTACCATTTTTGCCTATGAGATGAATAGTAGAGATACAAGTTATATTTCAATAATGGAAACATCTCCAGTGAGATGGGCACTGTCCTGGCCACAGGAGCAGCTCATTTACCAGGGTGAGCTCTTTGCTGCTGGGGCTATGGCAGCTGGAGAATCCCAAACATCACATTTATGGGACCCTCCACTCCCACATCACACCAAGTCTTCTGCTGGGCTTACTCTCCTGGCCTGACTTAGGGATTATCTCTCTGAATCAGATGGAACATTATCTCCTGCAGTCTGTCACGTTGCTATAGGGAAACAACAAATAGGTGTGTTTCCGTTGAACCTGGAAATTAAATATCCCGCATGTTTCTGGTTTATTTCTAAGCAGATCCAGCTGCATGCTATTCCTAAAAAAAAAAAGAAAATTCCAGGCTGAACTCAGGCACCTGAACAGAACACTAACATTTATTTAAATGGCATTTAGTATTTGAGAAGAAACTTAATTTCATTTAAGAAGAAAACCAAAATCACAGACAACATTTTTGGAAGCTTTTCCTTAAGTTGCCTATCAAATTACATAACCAAAAGATTGTGTAATCAAAGCCATAAACTTTTTTTACAATTTCCATAGAGTCTGAGGGGTTTTATTATTGAATTCACTTTTCATCATCATCATCCTTTTCCTACTTTTAGGGAACACTAGTCCCCTCATGCGAGAATTTTCCAGTCGTTCAAGATCCATAATCACTGGCTGTCAACCAGCTTTGGAAAAGCTGCAGTATGTGAATGGTATATCTGACCAGGGAAACCTGAATCATTCCTTGAGGGCAGCAGAAACATCCAGGTTCCCTCTGCCCTGTCCCAACCTTGCACCTTCTGCCACCATGGCAGCGATTCTTCTCAGGGAAGCAGCACAGGGATAAATTTCCTACTTGCTTTTGGGTGTTTGGCAGGGATTTCAGTCAGAGGTGGGATTGGAAGGGACCCCTGGAGTCCATCCAGTCCAACCCCTCTGCCACAGCAGGGTCATCCAGACCAGGCTGCACAGGATGATGTCCAGGTGGGTTTTGAATAACGCCAGAGAAGGAGAATTCACAGCATCTCTGGACAGCTGCTCCAGGGCTCTGCCACCCTCACAATAAGGAAGTTTTTTTTTCTCATATTCAGATAGAACTTCCCATGTTTCAATTTGTGCCCATTGTCCCGTGTCCTGTTGCTGGACACTACTGAAACGAGGTCTCCTTTCTTTCTGTTCTTTGTTTCTTTCTGTAGGCAGGCAAATTTTGCAACCAAAATAAAGCCTCAGAGTCAAGGGACCCCTTCTTGTCAGCCTCTGTTAACTAAAGTTGCACTAAAGCATGAACTGCATTGCAGCAACTGAACATTTTAATGCAGACTGTGAGTCAGTGCCATTGTAGCAAGAGCTGAGTATTTTACAAGATCCCTACAGCAAGCACCTGTGTGCAGAGTCTGGACAGATAAAATGGTCCTTGCACAGCATTTCCCTTGTGATCCACAGAACCTCACTGAGCAAACAGAACCAGTTAGATAACCATGGCCAGGATCCATCCAGGCTCTCCATGCAGTGCCTGTGGGAATGGCACCCTTGGTCTCACTCCTGGCTGCTCTGTCCTCTTCTCCTCTTTATGGCAGGATGAGTTGCAGTGAGGTTATAAAAAGGCACCCCCTTCCAAATGCTTAAACAACTGGGAAAATTATGGTCAATCCACACTCCCAACGCAAGGCAGTGCTTCTCACAGACTGGAAAATATCCATAAAGCCTGTGAGTTACGAGTACTTTTCTAGCTCATTGGGCAGTTCACTGCTGTCTTATCCTTTACATCTGTGGTACAGGTTTAATGCAGATCTACGCACTCAAATGCTGAGTGCTCGTAAATGCCATACTGATTTTATTGTACGTATTTTTATAATCTCATAAAGTTTATATTTTTAATATCACAGATAATATGTGAACCTGCCATTTACACCACTCAAATACACAATGGGAGTCAGCAGCATAAATGGCCATTTTTCACTTGGAATACGTATTAATCTAAAGCTGATCTATATTAATACAAGATGCTCTTTTTTGTTGGTTTGGGGAGGTTTTTTATCCCTAAATCCACCTACATTCACATATATCTTCTTTGCTTTGCAGCCAGGTCCTAAAGCTGTGGAGGCTTTCAGGGACAGAGATGCCTTTCTCTCTTGTGCTTGTTAAACGCGCAGTTCAGTCAGCTGCTGCTGTAAAACTGAGGCTCTCAAATAGCACCACAGTCCAGGAGGGAAATAAATGCTACTGAGCATATTCAACTTCACCACGGCTGAGTTCTGTACCATGACGTTCATTTCTTTGTGCCTTACATTACAACCCTCGCTCCCAGCCTGCTGAAATGTGGGAAGAATTATCCTGAGGGACCGTAGTAAAACGCAGTCGTGTTTATTTGTAATTGCTACAAAATGGTTTACAAAATTGTTAGTGTCCTTTATTATGCCTGCTACTGAAGCACTTGCCTGTTAATTAGAGAAATTTCAGCTGTCATAGCTGGCAATTATAGCTTGTGTATCGCTGTCTGTTATGAATAGTCAATGAGAGCTGATTAATATGCATGAGTGGCGGTATATAGCCGTGCCTGGGCGCCGGGAGAGGCACAAGGAGCGGGGCTCTGAGCGCTCGGTGCGGGGACAGCGGAGCTCCGCGCTGCTGCCGCCGGCTCCAGCCGCCTCACCTGCGGCTCCCAGCCCCACCTGGATGTGTGCTGGCCTCGGGCATCGCTCTGGCTGCTCGGGGGAATAAGGGAGATCCTTTCCGCCGTTTGAATTTAAACATGGGATGCAGTCTGTGCACTCTGCAGAAGCCAGAAGAGCAGTACAAGTTGCTGTACGAAGTTTGTCAGGTAAAGAGTTGGCTTTCGTTTCTTAAAAGCAAATGTTTGGTTTGAGGCTCGTGGCCGCTGTTAAGGGCAGGGAGGCTGGAATGCCAGGAACTGGGAATGAGATCTGGTTTGCCTTGTTTGAAATCTGTGTGATAATGATTATTTTTTTAGCTTGTATCTTCCCATTCACATGTGCAGAACATCAGATTTTTAAATGTAGCTATTGTACATGAAACTTTCCACAAAACTTTCATCACAAAATAAGACTGTGTTCTTTTCTCCAGTGTATGTTATGTTAAATTTCTTGTCAAGGATCATGGCTTGGTCACACATTCCTTGCACAAGTGGAAAAGATGCATGAGGAAGGTTTTGTAGCTGTTTACAAGTGCTTAGAGCCACTTGTTTGTGTGCAGTGCATTCAGGTTCTCAGTCTGGTCTGTAAGTGCCTGTCACTGAGAGTTTGGAGCTTGTTGTAGGTGTTGCACCTTGATGTGTAAAAATACCACCTAACAAACAGATTTGGCAGCAGATTAAAACTACTGCCCTACAGATCTTTAGATACCAAATCACTCATGTGAACCTTCTGAGAAGTTTCCTGTGAATGTTTTAGCACATCAACCTCTATTACAAAGATTTTATTTCCTGTTTCTGCCTTTCCTTCTGCCTGCCTCTGAAATTCCTTACTCTGTCGTGTCTACAGTACAGTTCGGACTGAGGCAGTGGGCTGGAGCCCTGCAAAGTGATGGTCAGGATGTATTCCTGCACATCTCCTTGGAAATACTCACAGGCATATACACTCATAGTCAGTACTGAAAAGGTGCATTGGGTTGTCTGCACAAAGACTCTGGGTGGACACACACTATCCAGATCCTTCGAGCTGCACTTTTCCCCCCCTTGCCATTCCTGGGGTGGTTTAGGGTAAGTGACAACTGCTGGGTGACATTCCCAGCGCTGCTCCGTGCTGCCGGCAGAGGGAATTGCTCAGCAATCCCGTGTCCTGCTGCCTTCCCACCTGCAGCTGATCCCAGATACTGATGTCACTGACAACAAAGTGAATAAAAGATGCGGTCTGGATGTTATGCTAGTAGGGGAGTGATTAAATTTTAACCACGTAGTTGTGATCTAATTCTCGCTCGCTCACCCAAAGGACGCTGACGCTTTGTGGAATAAAAAAAAAAAAACCTGTGGGAGCAAATAGAAAGACATGTTGACTGTCATTTCTATTTATACCAACACTCTTCTACTTGCTAAGCTGCTGTGCATGTGATGGGGGGAGGAATTTTAGAGAGAGGTTATCGGATTTTTCAGGCACTTGTTCTGCACTGAGAAGCAGTTGCAGGTGCTGCCTGCAGCAGCACACCTGGGGCCAGGTCTGGTTTGTGCGAATGCCCCGCTCAGATACAGCAGTGGCTGTGGCAAGAATTCCTTATCCTGCCAAGTTTTTGTGCAGTCTGGGCTTGGGGACTGTCAGTGAGTCACATTCAGGAGTGCACCAACAGGACAGACTGAGACAGCACCCCATCACGAATTATCTGATTGCTCAGGAAGCTTGCTCAGTTTTTGTCATGAAGGGAAGGTTGCGGAGAACCTTTGCAACTTACTGACATCTCCCAACAGATGCAGGACAGCATTCTTTAAATACATGTCCTGAAATCTGTCCCAGGAACAGTTCCTGCTGATATGTGAGATGACTGAACTATCCAGTGCTGGCTGCAGGTGCAGATCCCTGGCAGGAGTTTGGGTGTAGAATTCTGTCAAGCTGCAGAGTTGCTGCAACCTGGTTTCAGCAATGTGTGAGTGCCCAGGGCTCCTCAGTAAGTCTGGAAGTCTTTTGGGAAACGCTGTTGGAATATCCTCAGTTTCCACAGAAGTGAAAGGTGCATGTAATCCTGTAAAACTGGGATTTCTAACATAGTAAACCCTGAATTATTTAAGGCCATAATCCCTGATTATTCTAGAATATAAATAACTGTGCAAAATTATTTTAACAGGAGTCTACTTTGATTTCTCTCTTTCGCAAGATAGGAGGGAGGGAATTCTATAGCTTATGGAGCACGTCCAGATAATTATATGTCACTACAACTATAAAAATACGTCCTCATGTAACCTACACACAAGAGCAATCACTTAAAATTTAATGGTGAGGGAGATGAAGGATCACTGCCATTTAAAACTACAGAATATAGAAGATAAAAGTTTCAAAATCTGCCAACAGCAGGAAATGTCTCTTACAGTGGTTTTTTGTGTCATCCATGCAACCCTAATATCGTGTGACAAGAAGACATTTCATATTTAAGAAATCTGAGTTAGACAAAATTTGCATAACTTGATTTTAGGGAATATTGAGCATCATTACAAATAAATCTCCTTAGCCTCATTTTTTAAAAGTTCATGCCTCCAAGATGCAGGAATTCAGAAAACACTTGAAGGAATTAATAATAATACATAACTGCACTTTCTCTATTAGGCCAAGAGCTTTAGTGTGGCTGGGAAATTAATGCTTCCATAAATTACAATTCCAGAAGGTCCGGTACGGCTGGCTCTGTAAGTCCTCTAACAGTGAGCACAAAGAGGATCAAATATACCAGGGCTCAGGCTTTATCCCTTCCTCATCCATAGATAATTCAAAGAGATCCTCTTCATTAAGGGCTTTGGCACATTGCCTACAATTTCTTTTTGGGCCGCTGTGAGCTTAATGATGCAGAACAATGGTCTTCCCTCTTGTTGAGCACTTACCTTATTGTACCTTTAATCACATAATAAAAACCAAATTAAGACACCTCGTCATTAGAGCCTGTTGTAGCTGTGCATATCAATGCTTTGTGCTACAAATACAAAGGGGACTGTGGCAGCTTGGAGCCTTGATGCAGGGCAGTGTCACCACTGATGAGCGCGGCAGCCTTAGATGTATCCCAAAGTTTACTTCCCAGCTGAAAACAGAGTATTAAATAAAGTAATATACTCTATTAGGCTTTTGGGTGTCTGGTTAAATAGAAGTCTTCTTCAGAAGATACTGAAAGTTGTGAAAATAGAAGAAGGGGAAAGAAAGAAAAACGGAAAACTGGGAGGGTGTTTAACACCAGGCTTTTATGTGCTTTTCTCAATGTGATCAACTCCTGCATAAACAATAACAGAAATAAGAGCTTCTCCCTTTGTATGAAACTTCCTGAGGGACTAAAAAGTAAACTCCACTGGAGGAGACTTACAGAAGAGTGCGTCATCTGAGATAGGGCTTTTGAGCATGCAGAATAGAGTAAAAGAAGTTTAGTCTGCAATTTAAGGAACTTTCGCAGTACCTGCTTCACACTAAACACACGTTGCCCACAGTAGGGGAGGTAAACACACAGTGAAATAATTTTCTGAATGGACACAGTGTTTTACAGAATCCTCACAGCATCACAGAGTGGTTTGGATTGGAAGGGATCTTAAAGATCCTGTAATTCCAACCCCACTGCCATGGGCAGGGACACCTCCCACTGGAACAATTTCCAGCGATGTCAATGAAGAATTTTAAATCACAGATAGGACTCTAAATGGGCAATGCTCAGAACTGTTCCCTGGGATTTAAGATGCTGGAGCTCTCCCAGTGGGAAGATGCCATAAGAACAGCCCATCAAAACTGGCACTTGCAGCTGAGAAACCCTGAGCTGGGTGAGCACAGAGGCCAGCCCCTTGCTCCAGGCTGTCCCTGCAGGGTCAGGACAGGCTCGCAGGAAACAAGCTCATGTTGCCACTGCCCTTGGTTCAGCTGAGCTGAGGTCAGAAGATTCTGCTCCGTGATTGTTGGGCTGGCACCCCTCACAAATACTAAAGTTCATGTATAAATAAACAGCTGTTGCCATGATCTCCCAGCGTGTCGGAAACTTGAAAGCCTCACTCACATGCTCCTGGCCTGGCACGTCCCTGAGACATGGAAAAGTGACAGTGTTGGTAAAAAACAATAGTGGGCAAGCTGGATTTGTGTTTTAAACCAGACTGAGATGCTCTGTGGCCAGGGTTATATAAGCACCAAAGTCAGATACAAATTCTGTGCTAATGAGAGGTCAGCAGTGATGAGGAACAAGCCAACACTGTTTTCCATTGGCAGGTTCCAGTGGCATTGCTTGCAGGGCACTGTTCTGCAGCAGAACTCCCACACAAACCTGCTGCACTGAGCTAATCACCAGTGCAGGGCCCTTTGCCATCAGAATTCCATTCACACGTTCAGACTTGAGAAAATGAGACCAAAGTAATCAATCAGTAAGAAAGCCTAATTCAAGGAAACAGTCTAACTAGACTTAAACCTACTGAGCAATGATGTTATCCTAAAGCAGGGCCAAAGTGAAGCTTGCCAAAATAAATATTCAGCTTAAAAAAAAAAAAAAAAAAAAAAAAAAGCCCTAATCAAAACTGTAAGATTTGGAAAACAGAAATAATTGCCTCTGTACATATGCTTTTCACACCCTCAAATTTAATTGGGCAGCCAGAGAATTAGTTGCTCTACATTTCAGTAGTTTTCCATGTTAAGACCAAAGTGGTGGTGCCAATTATAGGGAACTGCTCTACTCGAAATACGGTGGAAGGCTTCAAGTGCTCTGTATGTGCAGCCTGTGCTGCAGCTGAAATTAAAACTAGCGCTGAAGTTCCATTCTGTCACTTCACTACCATTAAACTTGACCTCAATAACAGTTGTGAACCTATTACACTTACTTCAAAGTAGGCGTGTGTTTGCTTAAACAAGATGTTAATTCCAAGGGCTTTGTTCTAGACGGGGTTTTCTACTGCAGAATTAGTTCTGCTATAGAAAAACTCTGCTTGACAGACTGGAGACTCATAATCTTCAGAAAACTGCCCTTTAATGATCGTGGCGCCTGTCTGTGGCTCACAAGTCCCCTTTCCTAATTAGACATTTACCAGAAACTGGCAATTGAAATTTTCCTCTTCACTTGATGATGAATAATGCAATGCCTCTGTTAGGATTTCTCTGGAAGATATTCTTTATTGTAAAGTTAGAGGAATATTTTGGCCATTAAAGGAACATCAACAAGATCTGATACGAAATAAACAAATGCCTAATGGTCACCTGTGATATAAATGCATAATTTGACCTACTTTGCTCATGAAATGTCTCACTGCTGCATAATCTTCCTAAAATCTACGGTGCCTGTCATCTTTACAGTGGACAGATAAAATGCTCAGGATTTATTAGGATTTTTTTTAAATGATGAATGATTGAAGGGGTGATTTTTGTGATGCTTTACACTTACACATCTGTTTAATGTTATGAAGCAGGTGGCAAGAAGTCACAAGGGAGAAGGCACCAGGGACAATCACTCTGTGCTTTACTGTCACATGTCAGACATGGGCTGGGAAAAAAGGAAACATATGGAGTAATGAAAAAGTGCAGATTCAATAAATGTGTTTTGTTGTGTTCATTAATAATGGAACAAAAGGTCAGGCTTCATTTTCACTGGGACAAGACAACTCTGCAGTTACGTGAACACTGGGATTGGTCCTTGCAGAGATTCGGTGGGTAAAGGGGAGCAGATCCAAGTGACCTCCTGGAACTTGGTCACAAGTCAGGGATTTGACGGGAGAGGGTCAGAATAAATAATATCAAATATACATAAACATTAAATATTACGAGACTCACTAATTTAAGCAGTGACAACTGAAGAAAAACTCCATATTGATGTGGAATATCTTTAAGCAAAAAGCCAGATGTGCCAACATCCAAAACACAAATGGTCAGAATCAGGGCTCTGTTTTCTTCCTTGTTTCCATACAGGGATTTATCCGGGTGGGGACACAGAGGTGATTGGACATGCTGTCCACTGGCATGGGGACTGGGCACTAATGTATCAAAAATATCCCAAATAATAACAAAAAGTACAAACAGAAGTGCAAGAAAGAGGTTTTTGCAACTTCAAACCAATATTCTGTACATTCCTGCAAAGTGGAAACTGAACAGCATTTTAGAGAAAGCGATCATTCGTATGTTGGAAGATCACAGCTGACAAGAATGTCTAAATTTGGCCAAGGTGCTTCAGAGTTCTTGTATCTGAAGTTCTTGTATCTGACCCAGTGCATTGTGTGACTGCCATCAGGTTTAGCCAAAAGCAAAGGAAAACTTTTATCAGTGTGACACTGTGAGAACTCATGGCCGTGGCAGCGTGGAGGGAGGTGGTGGTGGGAATCCTACCCACATGAACCCTTCTGAGGTTTGTTTTCTTCAGCCACTTCAGCTCTGCTTGTGAAAGAGCCAAGGTGACAAAGCAGCAGCAAGGCCTCTCACTGAGAAACCCACTGGGATCTCACTGGGCTGCCACAGAACAGCACTGAGTGTTCTTTCCATCTTTTCTTGGAACCAGCTTCAATAACCAGCTCTTCAGCGCAGCTGATCTTTGGAGCTGTCCAAAATTGCTCTTTCCCTGTCCTGCAGCACTGAGGCATTTGTGGGAGAAGGGAGAGAGTGGGAAGATGGATTTAAAAGCTACAAACAGTGAACAACAGTGTGGAAACAGGGTGCTGGGAATTAGAATGATCTTAAACACAGTGCCTGGGAGACGGGACGGGAGGTTTCAGTTGTGCTGTGCCCTCCTGTGACCTCAGGCAGATCACTCACTTGTTCTGTGTTTCATCTTCGCATCTGTACGAGATTCCTTTTGTCTGTTTGCCTGGAGCAGCTCTCCAGAGGCAGCTTTTGCTGTGTGCTTGCATAGTCTGATGTGCTGCTAAAATGATATCAGTGTTATTTGAAGTGCTGGGCTGTACACCAGAAACTCCGGTTTTAATTGAGATATGGTGTTAAGTATTGCCCTACCAAACTGTGAGTGCTGGAAGGCCACAACAGGAGAAAGCTCCCTCCAAATGGTCTTTGACCATTCCTTTTTTCTGTGGGAGAAAGATGCTGCTCTACAGGGACCTTTGGTCTGATTCAGTACAAGAATTGTTTTCATGTGCTACTCAAATTCAGCTTGAATCCACACAACATTGCGCCCTCAGCTAAAAGGGTTTTAATTTTTTTCATGCTGTTCACTCTCCTGTGTGTTATTTTAAACATAAATATAGAATACACAGCTTTTGGAAAGTTTTCATTCATAAAAAGCTGTAAATTGCTGTGCTAGATGAACACACAGTCATAGGTTTTGCCCCTTGGGAGAAGCACATGTGGGAAGGGCAAGAGCATTTCCCAAGGAGCCACACTGGAGGTGCAGTGCTAGAAGTGGACAAAGCAGAGGATGTCAGAAAACGGGTAATTACACTTGCTGAATCCCAGTCATTAGTAATTCATGGTTATTTATGGCTCATTTGTACCTCACTCAGAGATCCCATTGACTGGCCCCCTCTGGGTCACGCTGCAGAAATGGCAGAGAGGGGCATTAAAAGGGGAGGCTTGTAAACTTCTGCCTGTGTTCTAGATGGCCCTGGGTTATTAAGCCATGAAAAAAATACACAGAAGATCACTTAAAAAAAATAAGGAAGAGCGTTTCTGCCCTGATATAAAGTCATTTAACATGATTAATGCGTATTTAAGAAAAAAACGGCCCCGTGTAAACTTTGCTTCTTCTAGTGGACATCCAAGAGTCTCAGAAGCGCCAGCCTTGCTCTGTGTTTTCATTGAAGCAAATGATAAAATTCCCTGTGGTTTTATTTTGAGTAATGATCCACAGGAGCAGAGCCTGAGAACCCAACCAAGAGCAGCTTAGTATTCTACAGACAGTCCTGGCGCTGCCTTGGTAATACATAAATGTGCTAATTACTAGGAAAATAAAAATTCCTTTATTTCCAGGGTCTTTCTCCCAAGATTTTCCATTTGCAAATTAACGGTTTGGAGAACAAATGTATTCTGTGCTCTTAAGGAAAAGAATTTTTCCTTGGTCTGAACTGTTTTGTCATGGATGGCTCGCAAGGCAGAAGGGAAATGCACACACATGGAAACAGTCTATTACTAAACAATATAATTCTGGAGGTTTGAAAAAGAGGGAGACTGTACATATGAGAGAAATAAAAGAGGGATTAGATGGAGCTGCAAGAAGAATTAACCTGTGTTTTGAACCTTTTTTCTCCAGTTCCTGAGGAAAAGGGGGGTTGTAAAATAGGCTTTTTGCTGCTCTTGCTTCTGTAAAAATCTTTAAAGTTGTGCTGCTTTTTCTTAGTATGCAGACTCCTTAAGAACTTGCTAAAGAAGTGAATCAGACCATAAAGAGCATTTTAAATGGAGCACAGACGTCTGTAGTCTAACAGAACTAGCGTTTTTATAGTGCACTTCCCAAGGATTTGCATGAATTTCTACAAAGAAAAGCTGCTTACTCATTCTTAGGCAAAAAAGTTTTTCTCTCTGTGACATTTGTGAGGCATAGAAGAGCCAACAAGCTGTACAGTGCATACAAATGTTTATCATTCATGGCATTAAACCCACAGAAATCAGTCTAAATTAATGGAAAAGAATAATTTACTGAGAAACCCGTCTGGTTTCTGCTGTGTCCTCCCACAGAAAACAATGTTACACCCTATTGCTGCAAAACTAAAATACAAAATAATTATCACTAAACTGTTCTGCACAGGGATTCTCTGGCTTTCTCAACCTTTCTGTAACTACTTCCACCAGTGCCTAAGGTTAATTCATCTGTGCTACTGCAGGTGATGTTTGCTCATGCCTGAGTGCTCAGCTCCTCCATTCCCTGAGCATCCTCCCCACTTTCTCTTCTGGCAGCTCTTTCCTGTCACAGCCCTGTCCCAATGTCCCCTCCCAGGGCTCCTGGCTGTTTCCCAGAGGGAAAAGGGGAATCAGCTCCAGGCATGTCCCTGTGTAGAGAACCCAGGTGTGTTCATTCTGCTCTCACAGCAAAAGAGAAGCCACCACCACCACTGGGGTTTCCATGAGCACTGTATCAGAAGGAAAGGAAAACCAGAATTGGTGGCAACCGGGAGGAAATTTTTTCTCCTTATAAACAGGTGACTTATTTTGATCTACCTGAAAGCCTCTAATTTATGTCTGCCATTAAAAAGTGGCAATTAATTAGCCTTCTCTTCCCACCCCAAGGAATAAAGCATGTAAATCACTTACCTTGCTCAATAATTAAATAGCGGATATTGATAAAATGACATTTATGTAACAGCACAACCTGCCTCATACCTCAAACAAAAATAAGAATGTGTTTTCTAGTAACAGAGAACAATTCTGTCAACCCAGCCTTGGCTGCAAATTCCCATTGCCTTGTACAGGAGGTGCAGCCGTGTCCTCACAGTGGGAAGGCTGGAAAGCTCCAGCCTCTGGACCCTGTGCCAATTCTGACCTCAGGAAATTAGCATCTAAACAGTGGCACTTGGCTCAGGAATCGCTGGAGGATCCCAAACCCTTCAGTAGAATGATTGTTAAAGTAAAAGCGCATATATAAATATAAAAACGTGAGAAAATCTGTCCCTGCAAAAGGTATTTCCCTGTGACATATCCGGAATTAATAGAAGGAGATTTCAGCGGGAGGGATGCCAAATGCTTTGCACAGCTCCAGCAGAGAGAAGCCTTTGTATATCCAATCCCTTACACACTCACAGCACTGGAAAATTATATGGAAAGCCATCTAGTGAGGTAAATTCTTCACAAGCCTAAAGAGATATGAGGGGTTTTCCTGGTTTTATTTTTCCCGTTGTTGAGAACATCACTGATCACAAATCATCACTGATTTGTTTCTTTTTTCTACTTTATATGTAGCTAGCAATTGAGAGAGATTTGAAAACAGACTCAGGAAGGCACTTGGGTCTCACCAACCCTGTACTCCCCAAGATCCTACTGCCTGTTTTTACCCTTTTATCTCCAAGGTAGCACTCAAACGTCTCCAGCCTTTTTCATGGCTCTTAGGAGTCAGATCTCAAACTGTACCCACATATTTGCTCCATTCACACCTCCTAAGCTGTCATGGGATGTTCTTCAGCAATTCCACCTGATGTTTAGGGTTCCTCAGTGAAGTTCTGCCGGATGCAGCATATTGGATTTTCTTTCGTTCTCCTTTTCATTAATTCCCGTTTCTTTTTCTGATCATTTACTTCTTGGGTATAGGAATTAATGAGAGTGATAATGGAGTAATTAATCCATGATCAAAATGAGGGTTTAAGACATCATTTCCTTCTGTTTGTTTGCTGGGATCACCTCTTTGGATTTGTGCCATGGCTTCCCCTCTTCTGCCTTTGGGCATCATCTCTCTTTTTCTCAATTACAAATACACATCACTTCTACCTTAATTGACCATGGCAGCATTTTCCTTTCCATTATCTCAGTTTGGCCATGGAATGCTGATGGCACACTGGGCTTCATAACTTCTTGATTTGCTGTTAATGTCCTCTCTCAGTCAGAGCCTGAGCTGAGGCATTGCAAAAGCAAAACACCCCTCGACTCCAAAGAGCATCAAATCAAGCTCAAGTGACTATTTTATTTTCATTCCATGTATTAAAACTTCCGGGAGACACAGACCTCCCAGACAGGATTATGCCATCTTTATCTATAGATTTCTTGCTGCCTCTATAGATTTCTTGGTTCTCTCTCCAGCCTACTTTAGTGCAGAAGAACATACAGTGCATACTCTAAAATAAAATACTGTAAATTCTATTCTATTTCATAATCATTGCATAGCTTCTATTAAAAATAAAAATTAAAATTCAGGCATCCCTTCCTTATTTACTGTCTGGTCCTAATACAGAATATTTGTGTCCCTGCCTCATGCAGTGGCTAAACCCATTATCTGGCTGCACCACAAATTTCACCCAAGTCCATTCAGCTCAGTTTAACTCCACTCACTGCACTTTATCTACAGCTTTCTCCATATTCAGTATATTGCCAATGCTAAGAAAGTCCAAAAGCTAAGCATTTCACTCTTTCAGACAAGTTAATTTATCCATCTTTTGTGCCATGAAAGATCTCATTGTCTCTGTCACATGGTGTGTTCCTCAGAAATTATGCATATTTGTCGTTTTTGGCAGTCTTCTGAAGCGTTCATGTGCATGGATTTTTTTTTTCTATGTTATTTCAGATGTAACTGTTTATAAGGAAAAAAATTGCTGAGCACAATTCAGCAGCATTAGGAGTAAAGCCTAGGAATATAAAGCCCTTTTTTTTTTCTTTAGCAAAGCTGTACAGATTTATTTATTTAATTTATTTATTATGTATTTTATTGGCTTTTAAGCACTGGGAATAATTATTTGTTAATTGTAACATTTTTTCCAGATAGAAACTGAGCGTATTAGTATCACCTATTTGCTAGATTTAGGGTTAGCCACAAGTACTGACTCTATACAGACACCAGAAATCAGGCCATTGAGATGATACCAGTATATTTTTCTTCTGCATCATTTTTGTGCTACTAAGAATAAAATACCAATACCTGCTATTTTTTTCTAGACTAGAAAGCAATTTATCTCTGTTGTGCATAAGCAGACTTGGGAATTACTGCTTTTTGTAATCCAGATATTTAGCACTGCCATCCTCATTTCCCTTTAATGGAAAATAGTATTATTGGTGTGCTGAGATGGGAAATGCTTTAAAAGAAAGTAATTACAAACTATTCACTGCTCAGTATTTACCACATGTTATGGCACTTATTGCAGGTGTTTTAGGAACCAGATTCAGAAATGTAATTCCCTGCTGTAAAGCACTTTAAAGCACATTTTTGCATCATTCTTTCATCATTTGTTAGGGCAGTTCTGAGCATGTCTCATAGATCAGCGTCTGCCAAGGCTGCTGATCAGAACAGGAGCCTGCAGAGCTGAAAGGATTCCACTCAGCTGGGCTTTAGGAGCCAGTCCCTTGTAAGGGATGCACAGACTGACCCCAACACCATTCATCATGTGGACAGCCACTATCCAGAGGAGTGTTTGCCTGACATGATGTGGGTGCTGCCACAGTGCATAGAAATATTCACTTTTAAAGACAAAATCCCCAACCATATCTTGGAAATGGGTTAAGAAACCCATAATAACAGCAGTATAGTGACTTATGCTTTCATTTCACTGAAATCATTGCCATCTTATCAAACCCATATATACTTTAAAATCGTATATACATCAAATCTAGTTCTGCTTGCAGAGTTATCAATTTACCAACTGAAAGCTGAATGCCAGAAAGTCACAAACCTTTTCTACACAAGGTCCCTCTGCAGCAGCAGGAGAGGGTTGAGATTAAAATTTAGCTGGCTGATCACCCCACTTCTAAAATCTGGTCCCATGTCCTTCCCATATCCTTCTTCCTGGCTGGGCAGCATCTTTTCTTTTTCATGGCATTATCAGCTTACAGACAACATAGTCAGGAAACTACTTGGAAATAATTCCCATAGTAACAATTTATGACACAGTCCAGCTACTACTGCCTGTTCCTTGCATGACATCAACCTGTCCTTGAAGTTAGGATTATTTATGTAACAATTGCATAGGAGAGCACAAAGAGGATGCCAGTCTGTGGATTTGCAGAAATAAAAGTGTCCTAAGAAACCTAAATTAAAATGCAGGCCTGTACTAAACTGTCTGTAATCCAGGTTCATTACAGCATTTGGGAATGAACTGGAAATCTGTCCTTTACCAGGTTTTACTATAAAGATGGAGAAATGATGTTCATGAATAGTTTCCTGCTCAAGAGTTATTCTGAGCACATTTCTGAAAAACATTATACACTGCAATTTAGATTCTTTTCTTTTGATTGCTTGTTGGGTTTAGCTGTACCAAGAAAAAAAAATAGGATGCACACAGTAAAATGTGCAACGTTTAATTTGCAGCAAATAATAAAACTCAAACCATAATCAGCATTTCCTTTTTCCAGAGAAAACATTACGCTGAACCTAATTTTACAGCTGTACAAACTGTTTTAAAGTGATCTGCTCAATTGAGCGAGTTAATGATATTTAATTTGACCAGGCCAAACTTTACATTAGTGGGAGCAATCGCGTGCAGTGCAAGTGTTTGTGGGATGTAAATGTCATGCAAACACCTTCCCCTCTCAGCTGGCTTCACAAAAATCCTGGTGTCATCACCTCTCTAAGGCAAACCTAAGATGACATGGGAAGGGAAGAAGTGTTACTTGCACAAGGTAATTCAGCAGGAATTTAGCCTTTTCAATCTATTCTGCACTCAAGTTAACCCTCTTCATATCAGCCAGCTTTTTTGCCCTGGGCAATATGCTAAGTATGGGCTAAATTCAGTTATTTTGCTGAGTGATGTTCTCATTTAGGTGCCCCACTTACTTTAATGTGACCAAACATCGCAGTGTGTACTTAGTGGAGTGTGTGGATTCTCTCCTCAGCCTCCCCAGTTCCATGGCCTGGTGTGTGTCCTGTTATTTCTATCCACTGCTCTAAAATGGAATTTTTTATTGCAGTGACTGAGTACTACCGTCATGTTTCATCTGAAAAATTGTCTATCAGACACAAACACATAGTTTTGTAGTTTTGCTTTTGTTCAGCAGAAAGGCGAAGAGTCTAAAAAAAACAAACCAAAACTAGAAAAACTACAGGAGAATCAATAACTTGAACAAGGGCTGAGGGATTTCTAATCTGCAAGAAACAAACGGGGTGTGGGTTTGTACTTCACCTCAAAGAGCGAGCCCAGTGAAATCCATCAAAATCAAAGACAGAGCAGAGGATCTGTAAAGTTGCTGTAGTGAAAAGGGAAAATGAGAGATGCTCAAGACTGCGGGGTCGTTCTGCACACACCGTGGGATGTCTGGAAGCTAAGACCGGGTCCATGATGGCTTTGCTGCTTTCTCCCCGCAGGTCAATGGGAAGGATTTATCCAAAGCCACCCACGAGCAGGCGGTGGAAGCGTTCAAAACAGCCAAGGAGCCCATCGTGGTGCAGGTGCTGCGGAGAGCCCCGCGCGCCAAGGCCCCCGAGCCGCAGCTGGTGGACGTGGGCACCCAGACCGACATCACCTTCCAGCACATCATGGCCCTGAGCAAGATGGGCCCGCCCAGCCCGCCCGTGCCCGTGCTGGACCCCTACCTGCTGCCTGAAGAGTAAGCCATGCCTTTCTGAGCTCAAAAACCCTTGTTCTCTCTAGGGCAAACAGTGCCAATGGCACCTGGCCTGGGTCAGGAATGGTGTGGCCAGCAGGAGCAGGGGGGTCATTCTGACCCTGGACTGGGCACTGGTGAGGGCACACCTTGAGTGCTGTGTCCAGCTCTGGGTGTCTCAGTTTGGGATGGACACTGAGATGCTCAAACACACCCAGAGGAGGCCACGAGGCTGGTGAGGGGCTGGGAACACAAACCCTGTGAGGAAGGGCTGAGGGAGCTGGGGGTGTTTATCCTGGAGAAAAGGAGACTCAGAGGTGACCTTGTCACTCTGTACAACTCCCTGAAAGGTGGCTGTGCTCAGGTGGGGCTGGGCTCTTTCTCCAGGCAGCACTGACAGAACCAGAGGACACAGCCTTGAGCTGCACCAAGGGAAATACAGGTTGGATATTAGGGAACAGATTTTAACTGGAAGAATAATAAAGTACTGGAATGGTCTGCCCTGGGAGGCAGTGGAATCACCATCCCTGGATACGTTTAGACAAAGACTGGATGTGGCACTCAGTGCCATGGGTTAGTTGAGGTGTTAGGGCATGGGTTGGACTTAGTGATCTTGAAGGTCTCTTCCAACCTGGTGATTCTGTGAACGTGGTGTGTTAGAAGGGGTTCACAGCCTCACCTCTCTTGCTGGTAAACATGTACTCCCAGAAGTAGCCAGGACTCATCCACCACTGAGCCATAACTCACAGCGTTTTCGTTTTTCCTACGCATTAGCGAGACATTACTCACATGAGTAATGCCACTGAGTCACAACATGGCCTCATAAAGCTCATTTTTTTTGCTGGCATTTGATGGATAAAGTTATTGCATTTTGTAATTCCTCTCACTGCCTCTTTGGGTTGCTTATGTTTTAACTTTATTTTTTATGGCTGCCATAAATTGTGTAATGCTAAGAGCTGCTACATTCTGTTCCAGTGTATTAATTACTTTATTATAACCCTGCAGCGCTGTTACTCGAATAAGTTATTTTCTGGGACTAAAATTACTTACCAGTGTTGTCATGGATGTTTTAGAATCAAATTTTAATTATTGTTAATGGTAATTTGATGCTTTTGTACTTACAAATACAAATGACAATTATCTCCTGGCGCACACACCCCCCCGCCCTCACATGCTGTTGGAGAGGAAAAGAGCTCCCCAAGGAGCCCCTGCAGATTGCCTGTCATCCTGCCACGCATCTCCACGGGGAGCAGGAATGGAAAGGATTCTGACCCTCTCAGTTGCTGTGTGTGAGAGACTGGTGTGGTCAAGCCACAGCAATTCCTGGTTTCCATCCTGCACACGGCGAGAGGCAGGAGAGGTGTGCACCCTCCTTCCCTGTGCCCCTCTCAGACATCCCTGGCAGCTCTCCTGGGAAATGGAACAGGGTTTGGCTGCAAACAGGCACTGATCCTGCACTGCCCCTGAGCGACTTTCACAGCACATTAACTTTCACACACTGAGCCAGGACCATTCCGTGTGCACTGTCTGTTCCTCTCATGACTCTCTCT
This sequence comes from Sylvia atricapilla, assembly GCF_009819655.1. Classification (NCBI taxonomy): domain Eukaryota; kingdom Metazoa; phylum Chordata; class Aves; order Passeriformes; family Sylviidae; genus Sylvia; species Sylvia atricapilla. Next base: position 3,593,713 of record NC_089150.1, read on the forward strand.
GCTGAGACTTGAGCGATGGTTCCAGCCAATATTCCAGCACCTATTCCCAGCCCACTGAAAATTCAAGTGTAGCAGCACAAATTAGTGGAAATACTTGACCAAAGGCTGGAGCTTTGAGCTTGCAGTGCACAAACAGCAGGGCTTGGAGCCCATGGAGAGGACATGATTATTCCTAGGGCCTCGACACTGCATCACTGCATCTCATCTGCAGTAGGGGCTTTTAGTACCTCTGGCTTGCCAACTGCAAAACCAGTTACACTTAGAAAATGGCAAAGATTAATTCCAGATGAATCATTTAGGAAAAAATTCTTCCCTGTGAGGGAGATGAGGCCCTGGCACAGATTGCCCAGAGAAGCTGTGGCTGCCCCATCCCTGGAAGTGTCCAAGTCAGGTTGGAGCAACCTGGACTAGTGGAAGGTGTCTCTGCCCACAGCAGGGGTGGAATGAGATTTTCCCGAATGTGCCTTCCACCCCAAAGTGTTCCATGATTTTACCATTCTGTGATTTAGGTTGCAACTTGCCTGGAGTATTCCAGTTTACTCCTATCAATTTCATATTGTTCCTTAATCATTAGACACATCCCAGCTGCTGGATCACCAGTGCTCTTCCTCTGAGCTGGAGATGTTGGTGTTCCCTTCTCCTGAAAGGGCCACACTCAGCTCTCTGGGTGTGCTGTCACCCAGCATGTGAAAGCAGAGTCATTTTTTCCTGGTGTTTCCTCTCACTTCTCCCAATCCCATTCAGATTAATCTCGCCTGCCTCTAACAACTTGACTATCCCAGCCAATTAGCAGATGCTGTTACATAAATAGCCTCAGACATGTATCTAGTTAACAGAGAATTAAAGGGAGTTTACTTTCACTGCAGATAAAACAATCCAGCACAGAAAACAGTGATCACAAGAGCATTACACTGCTTACAACTTCCAAAGTGTAAAGGCAGTGGAAGTGTGGGAGAGCTCAAGCAGTAAAAAGCAGCAGGCTGTCCTCCTACAATACATGGAATTTTCATTTAAAACACTTACTGGGGTAAGTGGTGTAGCTTATAGAATTAACCACACACAGCTCCTCGGTGTGGGGGTTTGTCCATCATCTCCCCTACAAGCTTGGAATGCATTAACAAGTTCCACTAAAGTACTGAGTGCTGTCCTAAAAAATACCTTTTTTTTCCCAGCCATCCATCCGTGCACGAATACTATGACCCAAATGACTACATGGGAGGAATTCATCAAGAAATGGACCGGGATGAGTTGGAATTAGAGGTACTTAATTTGAGTAACTATTTCATTTCCATGTGCACCTCAAGGTCTTTGAATTGTATAAAGTGAAAGGACTTTTCAGAGCAGATGTTTGTGATAACATTGTTCACTAGTTGCTGATTCCTTTATCACTCCATTGAACTGTGAGCCAGGCACTGATGATCTTCAGGTAATGAATTAACATAAATAATGAAGTCATTGATTCCTTTAATTAAATTCTGTGTAAGTGTGCTGATTTAAGCTTTCTGAAAATCTGAAAGGCTCTGCTGAGTGGCAGGACCTGTTCCACATAACCGCAGTAAAAATGTGTGAGTCTCCCTTAAATATTTCCTGGTTGAGAAACAGATGTTCTTGATCATATAATTTTGAAGTATGTTAAATTTACAAGACAAGGCCAGGATAGATTTGCCACTACACTAAGCTGTTCCTCCCTTTTTCATTACTTAATTGACATATGTATACGTATGAAATTACAGATAATAAAAGTTGAACCAGTCATGAAGGTATGCAAGCCCTTTTCCCTGCCAAATCTTTAGAAATCACTTTTGGCTTTAGTGCTTGTATATCCCATCAAAAGTTCATCTTGAGTTCTCTCATTACGATTTTTAATAAATTTATTTAACCTGCTTAATAAATTTAATAACCTGCTCCCAACCATTCAAGGTGCAGCACAGAAACTATGAGGTTCTGCAAGATACTTAAGCAGTACTGACCCAGTGAAGTGTTTTCAATTATTTGCAATAAATAGTAACTAATTATCCCAATAGTTCTAAATACTGCCAGCAATGCCTGACCCAGCTGGTCCATCCAAGTTTATCAGTAAGAGAATAATTTATACCCTTAGCTGGCTTGCACTTCTGATTTCTTGGATCCTGGTCCTGCTGACTCCTATTTGTCAAAGCTAGGAGTGCTGACCTGCCTGAAGCTCTCCTGAAATCAGTGGAGATTTATCAACAGCTTCAGTGGGAGCAGAGTTCAGTCATTCTATGAGCACCAGGTTGTTTCCTTCTATAAAAGTGTTTGCAGGATCAAGGACTAAAACCCCATAAAAAGTTTGCAAGCTGTTCTCAGATTCTGCGGATCTGGTAGCAATTCATCTCTGTATACAAATGTAAATCAAAGGCAGGATAAATTCAAAGTGCCAGTAAAACAAATGCTTCAAGGCCTTACTTTTCAAACAAGGGCCTTTTTTTTTCTTTTTCTTTTTTTTTTTCTCTCTTAAATAAAAACAAATACAATATAGATTTCAGTCTCAAAGGAAAATGTAGAACAAATCAGTGTTTTCTGCCAGCATCTTTCCAAAATCTACTTTTTAGGAAATCTAATATTGTGAATAAATTATAATGCTTCCATTAGAAGGTCAACCAGTTGAGCTGAAAACAGTTTAAACACACGCACTCCAGTAGCCAAACCTTAATATGCCTTAAACCACAACATTAATAATTTTGACATTGATATAGTACTTGATGGCAAAGGTGATCAGCTCAGTAACACAGGCAGATGAACATTAGGAAAGTCTCTGCAGCCTAATAGTATTTCTTAAAAACCACTAAAGATTCCTGTTCAAATTGTAAAGACTATGATCAATGGTAAGGTCAAAGTGCTAACAGGGACTCAACTGGCTGGTTGCTTTTTTGTTTGCCTTTTGATAGATATGTTTTAAAAGACCACAAAGGCACTGTTTCATTGACTGCAGCAGGAATGTCGAAAGTAAGAAAGCCATCAAGTCAGCCTTCTGGGTTTCTATGTCTATAAAATGTGCTTTGAATTTAAATCAGAAGCTCCTCATCTAAACTTTTATGGTCTATAACTGACTGGTTAGTGATTTGTAACAAGCAAACAAGACAAAAAAGGTGAAATAGCCAAGTTCGCAGCAAACCTCCAATGTAAATATCCATAGGAAGGAATTTATGCTGGCAGGATTGCTGAGGTGCCAAAATTGTATTCTCGGTTTTATCTCAACATTTGTCTTAAAATTGATGACTCAGAGGTAACTGCCATATATTCTCTACTACAAAAATAAATAAATACCATTTCTTTTGTTTTGAAGTTGCCATGCCACAAGTAAAGAGGAACTAAATCGTGAACTCCTATTTTATCATAAATTAAAAGTACATTCATTCTTCACGGAGGCTTAGCTAGAAGTCATTTCAGGCTCATAAAGGAAGAATAATGTCACTCCAGGACTCCCCAGCAGTGTTATGCATTAATATGTTTATTCAAACAAGTCTGTCCAGCTGTCAGACACAGCCCAAGCCAGGGCTCTCTCAGTGGAACTTTCTCACATTACAAAGGAGAACATTCTACATCAAAAAGGGGCCTGTTCCCTCCCATTTGACTTTCTGTCTTCACCCTTCCCAATATGCAACTTGTATGTAGGTCTTTCTTTCCAAGAAAAGAACTGAACTCAACTGAATGGTTAGTTGAGAGTCAGTGAAGCTTGGAGATGAAAATTGCATAAAATGTTTGCTACTGCTGAGAAATTTCCCTGTGATACTCTCACTCAGTCTTGGACAGAAATGAAGCATTCTTGTCAAAAGACTGAAGGAGGACACCAAATTCGTTCAAAGGGCTTTTTGCCCACCCAGTGCACAGCTCCCAGTGTTCCCAGCATGAAACCACAACAGCTGATCAGCAAAAGATGAACAACACTGAGCACGAAAAAAAAGTGCTTCAAGATCTGAAATTAATACTCCACTGCTTTTAGGAAGCCATGAGTAAAAGCTGAGTACCAGGGTTTCAAGCTCTCCCCTTTGCTGTATTTTGCTATTTCTGTTGAAACTTTTTACTTCTCCAATAATCTGTTTGCAAGGGAGGTGAGAGGCGACTCTCTGAACATGCAAATTGGAAGGCTCCATCACAGGCACTCCGCAATTTTTATTCCATCCTGGTTTGCAAAGGGTTTCAAAGCATCTTTTATGTGAATATATTTCTTCTCTATGAAAACTCCAGCTCTGCAGGGAGTTGCACTGATCAGGAGCTTCTCAAGGCATTGCTGTGTCTCGGAATACAAAGAGCTGCAGCCCGAGCAGCGCCTGCTTCAGGCAGCGATTGAATATGTAAAGGTTTAAAAAGCTTCACAGCTGTAACTTTCTAACACAAATATTTGTATGTTCTTTGTTTGGAACAAACGCAGAAGTGGTAAAACGTTTCATCTGGCTCACAAGGCAGCACTGAAAGGTTGTCCTCCCTCAGCTCTCGGGAGGTTTTCAGCCTGGCCTCAACACCTCGTGCTGTGTGAGAAAGGTCTGAAACATGGAGCTGTGCCCATCTGCTTGGCAGAGAGCCTGGGCATCCTCCAAGTTATCTTATTGAGGCATCCCGAACCTCTTTTCATCAGGGTGAGAAACACTTTCCTTCAGCCTTCCCCAGCAGCACTGGTGACTGAGGCTGGTCCAGCCTCTGTGGCATCACAGAGAATTCCCATCGCAGAGCTGGGCTGCCACAGAAACCTCCTAGTGGATTTCTGCTTCTCCAGGGCAGAGAATTTTGGAAAGAAAATCTGGTTTATAGCATTTTCTCCTTTGAAAAGGGAAAGGCTGAGACTTTTTTCCATTTACCTGCGCTGAAAACCACTTTGATACGAAAATACAAATATAAAGATTACTATCTGAGGTTCAAGAAAGCATGGACAGGATTTTTCCTCCTGCTGTAGCAGGGTCAGTTGCCAAAAAGTAGCAAGAAGGCCTTGTACAGTATAAAAGCAAAATGCTCTTTGTATTTATTTCCCTTTCTTTTCTGCGTGAAACCTATTAATGGAATAGCAAAAAAAGGGGACCTGCTGGTCAGGTATGGCAGAGGTCAGCACAGAAAAAACCCCACCACATCTTACAGAGAGAGGGAGGACAGAGCAGTTATCACACAAGCTGTGGATGAGGCTTTCTGAGTGACTGAACTATTTTTACCCATGGCTGTCATTTCAGATCTCTACTGCTCATTTCTGTCTTGTTAGAGAAAGGACTCTGATTTTTTATAAATTTGCAGGCAGGCCATAATTCTAAATCAGCAGTACAATAATTCAATAATGCTCTGCAAATGAAGGATCTTCTGAGCTTATAGAGGTTAATTTACTATTATCACTTGCTCCTAATTCATTATGATGAGTGGTTGCAGGTATAATGTCACAGGGCATGTTCATTTCTTCTTGTCTTGCTGCAAATGCCAGATGGATTTCAGCAACCAGCTCTGTGAGCCCTCCTTGGCTCTGCATTTGATGAAGAGCCAATAATCTTTCAGACACTTCTCTTGCACAGACTATTTTGAAAGAGCATCCAAATCCTCCTTTGAACATCTCTCAAAATGTCACTTTTACCTGATCCGAAGGAGCAGATTTGAATTATCTGCGAGTGCAAAAGTTCTCGTCGATGGAATTTGCACATTTATCATGGTTAACCCGGCCCCAGCATTGCCACACTCCGTGGGCAGCACCTCTGCCTGCCAGCTGCTTTCTGTGGATGCAGAGCAGGTGTGGAGTAACCTCACTGTGTCCCTTCCACTGCTCAGGAATGCCGCCCCTGGGACAAAACTATAAGGAATGGCAAGTCCTGTGGCACTGCAAACACAGGAACTTACACCTTTAAAGTTCTCCAGGCCCATATTCATTTCCCTCTGTTTAATTAATTCCTGGTACAATTACTCAAGCTGCCATGATACCTGTACTTGCAGGTGCCAGTTTTCTATTTTCCCCTTTCATGTATCTCTCTGCATTACACAGACTTGCCTCTGAATATGGAAAATAACCTTTGCTTTGAAGACTCTGGTGTTGATTCTTCAACTCCAACTGGAATTGCACACTTTTATCTCTCAAATATTTCATGCCTTTATGATTATATTAAAACTTCACTGACGCAAAGACCCATAGAAAGCAGCTGTTCCTATGTTTAAGTTCATAAAATTATCATATTTGGGTAGCATCAAATCCACTTTCTCTCTTCCTACCAAACACTAGAGGGATTGTACCCAAGAGTGAGTCTGTCAACTAATTACTCATAAAAATTCAGGTTCGAAACACCTGCTCTATAAGGTTTTTTTTCTGCTCCAGCTTTATTTGCTGGTTTGTTTGTGAGTGTTTTAAACAGCAGATAGTCCTTCTCCTTCCAAAATATATGTTATTTAATTTACCAGATGATTTATCACCTTCCAGTATATCACAGGTGACATCTCAGATTAAATAGAAACCCATGCTTTATTTTTAATTAAGGTACCCTTAATAATTGTGCACTGTTGGAAAAACACCTATTGTTAGTTAAAACGTGTGGTAAGTTAGAATGAAAATAACAGCTTGCTCCCTCTTTTCCTTTCACCCCAAGTGTTTGTAGTTACACGGGATCTATTTAAGCAATGGCCAAAATCACCATGTATTTGTTTGGTTTTGTGGGAGTTTTTAACATTATATATATATATATATGTATATATATTTTCACTGCCAGTATGGCAAGCAGTAGAGTGAGCCACAGCACAAATTTCTTGCCACGTTTTCAAATCAGTAAAGGATATAAAAGCATTCCTGAAGATAATGAAACTTTTTTGTTGAAGTATGCAGGGAATACAGGGATCATTCTAGGCTGGAATTAGGCTCAATTCACAAATTCCCACCTCACCCCTAGGTCCCTCCAAGGGTAAATGCAGCACGAACCCATTGACTGCAGTGGCATTCTGGAGGATCAGCTGAGATCAGAACTGAATCCACTTTGTCTCATCTTTCCTCTGAAGAATCTCCATCTCCTCTCTAGAAAGCTCCAAAGCTTTAGAAATCTGAAGAAAACCCCGCTATTAAAGCATTGTGTTCAAACCTTTAAGTAACAAAAGACGGGGGGGGGAAAAGCACAGCAGTTCACCATGGATACTATTGATTGAAACCACTTAAATACCAGCTGAAATGTCACTGACATTTACAGCTACGCTTCTTTAGGGGAAAAAAAAAAGAAATTACACATGTTGACAAGTAAATAACATGAGATTGCTGATCTTGGCAGCTGTCAGCTAGACACACCAATAAATTATTCATATCAGCTTGTTTTATTGTCTTGCCCCTTCCAAATGGCACAGTAACAGAGATGTCAGAAAGAAGGAGCAGCATTATCAGGACTTTTCCTCTGGAATGGCAGGTCCAAGCACAACTACAGGGTTCAGGGTCTGCCCTGGGATCCCACTGTGTCCCTTTGCCTGGTCCCACTTTTCCCTTTGTAGCACAGTCCAAATCTGCCTCTGTCCTGCCTGGCCTGAGGAGGAGCAGGACCTTGCCAAGCCTCACACACTCTTCTCACCTGAGGAAGTAAAAAAACACAACTCCAGGTGCTTTCACACCTTTGTGCAGCAAAATCCTTCCCCTCCCGATGGCAGCATCCTCAGGACCAGCACAGCAGTCACAATAAGTTGTTTAAACACATTAAACCCCTGGGATATCTCTGAGAGGCAAAAAGGCAGGACTGAAAGATGCCACAGGGATGGTCACCAGGCAGGAATATCCCACAGCCTGGGGGCATCTCCATGGATTTTACAGCCCTTCCCACCAGCCAGTGTCACACAGCAGAGGCAAACACAGAAGGAAAAAAAAAAACAACAAACCCTCAGGAATTCCTCGTGGAAAAAAAAAAAAAAAACACATAGAGGAAGAACATGCATTTTTAAGATGGGTTAAATGTCTCTGAGATTAACAAGACCACTGTGACCTGCTGAAACCAAACACTTGCAAGATACTGAAATGCTTATTATGTTTCTATTACCAATACCAAATGCTTTGCTGACAATATATTGATCTTCAGTCACACTTTTGAGAAATTTATCAGATGACTTCATGAAAATTATACTATTTAAAGTAATAGAGTATTACAGGTTTTTTTCTGAAAAGCCAGAGAATTACCCTGCTTATTAGGAAATATGTATCAGCTGCGACAGATATTGAAATCATACTTTATAAGTATTTTATCCTTTGAAGTCTTACCTCTACATGAAATATAGGTAATTTTTCTTCCTTGAGATCAATAAAAGGTCTATTTTCAAAATGACTTCCTATTGATTGAAGGGTCAGAAATGTCCCAGGTATTGATTGTCTGTATATAATCACGTTCTGCTCAGTAAGTTAACCTCGTCTACAAGTGAAATGAAAAGACATCCAGTATATCACTTAAGCAAAATATTTTCATTGCGTTTGAAAAATTGCTTCCATCAGTCACCGGTGTCTCACTGACAATGTATTTTCCTTCTTTTTTTTTTTTCTTTTTTTTTTTTTTTTTTTTGAAAACCTCAGGAAGTGGATTTACACAGAGTGAACAGCCAGGACAAGCTTGGCCTCACTGTCTGTTATAGAACGGATGATGAAGATGACATGGGTATTTATGTGAGTGAGGTAAGATTGAGCTGCTTTCCATAAGATACCATTTGTCTTTTCAGCTGCATTATTGGGCAGTTAAGACATTCATCCTCTGTTTGTACCATGTTGGATGAACAGCCAAAATGCAGTAATTGGAAGAAATCTAATTATTTTCCTTTTCTCCAAGCTCAGTGTGGTCCTGCTCCCACTGAAGTCAAATTTCATTATATTAACAATGATGATGCCTTCAGAGTATTTTCATGTATTCCCCCTTCAATTTTTATTCTTGATTATTCCTGAAACAACATAAATTATAAAAAAAACCACACACTTTTATTTGCAAACATCTGGGGCCCATTTGCCTCTCTTTGTCCCTCTCTATTAAAAAGTAGCATTTTATGCAGCAACTTTTTTCACCACGCAGAGCCATTTCAAATTAATTGCACCAGTTTGGGCAAAGAAACTAATAATTAAATCTATGACTTTCCATGAAAATGCAGGAAATCATTTCCACTCAGGAAATAAGGAGAAGTAAATCCTGAGCTCCCAAACCTGCAGAGCACTCAGAGCTCTCTCGTTTTGCAGATTGACCCCAACTCCATCGCCGCGAAGGACGGGCGGCTCCGGGAAGGGGATCGCATCATCCAGGTACGTGTGGGAGGTGCTCCAAGGGTCCCAAACCCCAGAATTCCACATCCTGCCCTCGTAACAAGGCTCTGCAGGTGCCATGCATGGGAAATGGAACAGCATCACATGTCCAAACCACCACACTTGCCCAGCATTTCTCTGCACGAGGCTGGGGATGTGCGGGTGGATCCATCCAGCCGAGGATTTCCATGGAGCTCAGCACGGCGTCCAGGTGTCCCTGTGAAAACACTTCATGGTGTTGTTTTTTCTTTAAAGATCAATGGCATCGAGGTGCAGAACCGAGAGGAAGCTGTGGCACTTCTCTCCAGTGAGGAGACCAAGAATATCTCCTTACTTGTGGCAAGACCAGAAATTCAGGTACGGTGGCAACAAAAAACCCTCTTAAAACCTTGAGTCTTAATTAAAACAGTTGCTGTTTTGTAGGAAGCAGTTCTTTCAAATTGTTTAAGCTGTCTAAATCTACCAGATCTACCTAAAACCATATTATACACTTTGACTGTACATATATATGTGGTCTAAAATAATGGAATTCAGCAGTCATGGTTCTTACATATATATTTTATATTAAAATTCAATTTCTAAGGCATTTGCTGATTTATATGTGCTGCAATGCTATTACAAACATCAGTGCGAGGTATTATGAATGGTTTTGAGCCACAGTTTTGAAGAACATGCTGAACTCTAATTCCTATAGCTATTGATTATTCATTCATTAAAACACCTATTATTTAGCCCCTCATACACCGTCTCTGAAGTACTTGAATACTGTCAAGAAGCCTCCTCAGCTGTAATAAAAGGTTGAAGCAGATCCCTTTGTAGAGCAGGGATTAGCACAACAAAGGTGTTGAACAAACAGCCGGGAGCACCATTGTTTGATCTGCCTCTGCTCCCGATGCTGGGAGAGCAGCCCCTGCCAGTGCACCTGGAGACACGGGGTCAGGACCAGCACCGTCCTCTTAGCCTGGATATTCCTGATCTTTCCCCTGGGGATAATTGGGAACGGGAGTAAAAATGCCCTACAGACCCTGGCCAGGTTTTCCTTCTGGAGTTTGATGCTGCCTCGCAAGAGGCATGTTCGAGCTTTGGGGTCTGGAGTGTTATTATACATCCTAATCAAGTTGTGCACAAACCAAAACTGCCTCCACTCTTTCAAGTATTTCCATGGATCAAAAGACTGAGTTTTTTCATGTGTGGAGGGCTGTTGAAGATAAAAGCCTGCTGTTGGAGAAGGAGGCAGCTGTGGGAGGAGGTAGCACAGTCAATACCCACACTTAGCACAAGGATAGGCTCCTTCCCAAGACACAGCAGCACTGTCACAGGAAGGAATCTCCTGAGATTTCCCAACCACTGCCCACAAAGAAAAGCCATAATTTATGTCAGTCTTCATTCTTTTGACAACGATTGGTTTGTTTTTTCCCTCCCTTTCCACACAGCTGGATGAAGGATGGATGGATGATGACAGAAACGATTTTCTGGATGACTTGCACATGGACATGTTAGAGGAACAGCACCACCAGGCAATGCAATTTACTGCCAGCATGCTTCAGCAGGTACTGCCCTTCTGGTGTGCAGGGCTGTCAAACTTCCCACTGCACTCAATATTCAATATTGAGCTTGGCCGAATACACTTGGTGTCTCAAGTGGCACTGAGATCAAGGCAAAAGGACTTTCTGTAAAATCAAGATATTACATGACTGTCCATAACTTCATCTCAGGGACCAAGATGTTTTTAAATAGTACCTTTTGTGCCTTGCCCCTTACAACAACATGATCACGATTCTTGGAAGTCCCCTGTCACTCTGGTCACTGAGAGGAGTGCTGGGTGTGGTGGATAGAGCAGGCAGAGAGCTGATTTACAGTCTCCTATTTGATGTGCATGCCCAGACAGGAAACAGCCTCCCAAAACCTGGAAATCCAAATGGACAACTCAGGCAAATGACTGAAGTAAGATCTATACAAGGGGGAAAAGGCAAAGAAAAAAATATTTTACATTACAAATTTTGTGCAAGACCAGAGATACAGCCTTGTATTTTCCATCGTCCTGCTATGATTAAAGCAGTTTCTCAGTTTTTGCCTAGATTTTTTTTCTGAAGTCCTCTAGAACTCTACATCCTCAGTGGCATCCCCATGTTGTGAGGAGACATGCTCTCACTTTGGCTCTGCAGGACGACATTGTTATCCTTGTGTACCTAAGTGGGAGAAGAATAATTTTGAAAATGTGACTTCCACCACTGTTGCTGCATAGGTGCAACTCATATTCTTCTGAAAAGGGCATCCACAGCAGGCTGTGGGCTTGGTCACTTTTTCTCTGAGTTCTTAATAATACTCTTTCCACGTAAGACACAGAAAGTGTAAAAAAGTGACGGATTAGGAGAACTATTTAAAAATAAACACCTTAATATATTTCCTGTGCTCGCGATAATTTTTCTTTGTGCCCTATAACTTTTCTTTCTTTGCTCTTTCTGTTGCTAGAAGAAGCACGAGGAGGATGGAGGCACCACAGACACAGCCACTATTTTGTCCAACCAACACGAGAAGGACAGCGGCGTGGGGCGCACGGACGACAGCACCCGCAACGACGAGAGCTCCGAGCAGGAGAACAACGGGGACGATCACACCACCTCCTCCAACACTCTGGGGAGCCAGAAGAAGCTGACCTACAGCCACGACACCCTGGGAAGCGGGGACATGCAGTTCAGCAACGAGTCGTTCATCTCAGCTGACTGCACCGACGTCGACTTCCTCGGCATCCCCGTGGACGAGTGCGAGCGGTTCCGGGAGCTGCTGGAGCTCAAGTGCCAGGTGAAGTCTGCCAACCCCTACAGTCTGTATTACCACAACAGCAGCCTGGAGATGAGCAAGAGCGACCAAGAGAGCGTCGACAGGGAGCTGGAGATGCTCAACGAGGAGCTGCGCAACATCGAGCTGGAGTGCCTGAACATCGTCAGGGCCCACAAAATGCAGCAGCTGAAGGAGCAGTACCGGGAGCCCTGGATGCTGCACAACAGCGGCTTCCGAAACTACAACACCAGCATCGACGTCCGCCGGCACGAGCTCTCGGACATCACCGAGCTGCCCGAGAAGTCTGACAAGGACAGCTCGAGTGCCTACAACACGGGCGAGAGCTGCCGGAGCACTCCCCTCACGCTGGAGATCTCCCCCGACAATTCCCTGCGCAGAACTGCAGAAGGCATTAACTGTCAAGGAAACGAGGGGGCAGTGGCGTATAATGTGTCCCAAAAGAATCTGTGTGCCGGCTCGGAGAGCCATGAATCCAGCGCTGCCAAATGCCACGCCTCCACTAAAGATCCTGACCTTGGCAAGCAGCTGGAGAGCAAGGAGAGAAAAGGCAGCAGCGATGGCAGCAAAAGCCCCACTCATGGTCAGAAGCCCTCGGGCTCCTACGTGTCCCCCTACCACCACTCCCCGTACAAACACGCCCACATCCCTGCCCACGCCCAGCACTACCAGAGCTACATGCAGCTGATCCAGCAGAAATCCGCCGTGGAATACGCGCAGAGCCAGATGAGCCTGGTGAGCATGTGCAAGGACTTGGCCTCGGGCCAGAGCGAGCCCAGGATGGAGTGGAAGGTCAAGGTCAGGAGCGACGGGACGCGCTACATCACCAAGAGGCCGGTGAGGGACAGGCTGCTGAGGGAAAGGGCCATCAAGATCAAGGAGGAGCGCAGCGGGATGACCACGGATGACGATGCCATCAGTGAGATGAAGATGGGCCGCTACTGGAGCAAGGAGGAGAGGAAGCAGCACTTGGTGAAGGCCAAGGAGCAGAGGAGGCGGAGGGAGTTCATGATGCAGAGCAGATTAGAGTGCTTAAAGGAGCAGCAAGGCGCCGAGGAGAAGAAGGAGATGAACATCATCGAACTGAGCCACAAAAAGATGATGAAGAAGAGAAACAAAAAAATATTTGACAATTGGATGACAATCCAAGAACTGCTAACCCACGGAACAAAGTCACCGGACGGCACGCGGGTGTACAATTCCTTCCTGTCAGTGACTACTGTATAATCAATCCCCAGTGCTAAATTATGTACATAAAACACTACCAGTGGGGTAGGAATCAATGCCTCGTTCAATGTGGCAAGGTTTTTGTATATAAAGATACAGTCACCGAGTTTATAGTTCAAATACTGAACTCTACACAACCGTGGGTGCCAGGATCTCCATTCTGCAGTGGAGAGGAAGCTTGCCCATCTCCTTCAAAGGCAATATTAGCAGTGCTTTTTGGAATACTGATTGTACTTTTTTTACTTGCTACCTTTTACATGAAGTGTTTAAATATCAGAAATGTATTAACCATACTTACACAGGTAATTTGCTTAAACTATATTCATATTAAAGGTACCCGTGCTTTTCTTTACCTAAAAAAAAAAAAAAAAAGCAAGAAACCCACAAGAACAACTGCACATATGTTTGGTTGTTTTTTGTTTTTTTTTGAAACCATATTTTGTGATACTATTTTTGCTATTGTTCACTTCTACACAATATCAATATTTAGTTCAAGGTTTAAACTCAGAATCATTCTCTTCTAATATTTAACATTTATCAAACAGCAGTTTTTAGAGTTATGCTCAACATTTAAACATTTTTCTCTTTAAGGTTTCTGAAGAAAGTATAGAGGTTTCATCTGAAAAGCCTGAGGCAAAGTACACTATTATGCAGCTTTAAAGGATTTTAAAGCATGTTTTCAAATGTTGCAACCTATTGAAGAAACGTGCATGTACAGCTAATTTGTTTATATAAGACAGTTTGTGGAATTTGAAAAGCCCATGGTAGTAACTGTTTGCTTTATAGATTTGAATGTATTGAATTATAAAAGCAGTTTCATGAAATCATCATTAGCTATAAACGTTAACAAGTAAAATGAAGTAAAATAAATTATTGTTTTATATTTCAAACTACTTTAAATTCTTTTTATTTCCTTCTGGTTTCACCACCTAGAATATAAATTTTAGGGAGTGTAGCTCCTGTGCTGCAGAAGTGCCTGGACATCGCTGGAGCCAAACCTGAGGAAATAATTGGCATCCTGACTTTGGGGGGGATTTGGATTGAGGTTTTCTTGAGGGAAGAGGTGAGGGAGAAGCACAAGGAATATCAAGAGTGAAATTAAGCCATGCTTATATTTAGCTCACAAGATATTTAAGGTGAATGGTAAGAAAGAACTAAAATTTCTGCTCACCTTCTTTGCTTTGGTTTGTGATTTCTTAGTGGTGTATAAACCCCACCTACAGCGTTCAGTGGGGGGATTTGCATTAAAACCAGACAATATATAAATTAAAGCATATAAAAACTAAAGCAAATAAATAAACAAATTAAAGGAGATGGTGAAAAAATAACAGAGGTGTCAATGAGGTATCACAGTCCTTTCTGTGTTTTCTATTTCTGATTAAGAATTCAGATATAAATTGGAATATTCTGCTGGGTTAAGTGACGTGGACTCATTATGAATAACTCCCAGATTCTCCATCTCCTCTCCCTTTTTCCTTGAAAACTCACTCCCACTTCTTCTAAGGTTTTGTTCTGGACTTTCTGTCATAACTCATTTGAGCAAAAATTGCAGGCTTAATGACAGAAATACAAAGTTGGAAGGGGAGAGATTAACAGCTTCTTGTGCCTAATTTATCTGTTATTGAGAAGCAAACAACAGATTGATCCAGGCTTTTTTCTGCTCCTTGTGTGAACTAGCACTGAATTCCATGAAAAGTGTCTGCCACACTCCACAGTGAACTTCTGTGTACCTGGAAATTCCCCTTCAGCCCTTTTAATCTGGCATTCTTTATCAATAAGCCTCTGCAAATTTATCTTCAAACTGTATTTTCCTTTGGGATAAAGAACTAGTCCTGCTGTAGCCTGTGAAAGGTTTCCGTATTGACTTTGTCAGAGCTGGGATTTCACCTGACATGCACCAGCTGTTACCAGCACCAGTGGTAGAGTGGGGAAAACACCTGATTTTCACACACTGCTTTCAGTGTAAGGCATTTGCCATCTCAGTCTCAAATCTGCCTCACCCTGAGGTTCTGTCCATCCCAACTGCAGGTGTGAGAGCCACAGCAAAACACTACCCCTCCTCTAGCCCCCACACTCAGATGGACAGAGCTGTGGTTAGTGTGGAGTAACCATCCTCAAACCAGGCATGAAAAGACAGCTAAAACCACCTTTAGGCTGCCTGGAAATATTAGAGTAAGATTTGAAAAGTTTTAATGAGGAATAATTATTATCAAGCTGCTCCTCATAGAAACAAACTCCTTTGGAATAAACCTCACAGGCTTTGGGCACCAGTGACATCAATGCTGAGCAGTTTGTGCATTGGGTAGCAGCAGGAATGTGTTTGGGAATTCAGTGTGACACGCAGGAATTACAACAAGGCAGCCACAGCATAAAATTTACATTCGTTAAGATGTTGAAATGAAATTATTGGCCAAGAATTACTCTCACACCGTTGAGGTTTTTTTCCTCACTAAACACTTGTTATTTTGGACAGTTAAAAATCACCTCTGTCCTTTAGCACTAGGATTTATTAATTAGCATCAGTTCACAGAATCCATCAGTTATCCTGGAAATCTGAACAAAAGCTTTGCAAACTGCAGATTTTCCTTTTTCAGTTGTCATCCCACTTCTTATTGCCCTATCAAAGTACTTAATGAGGTGTTGAAAAGGGAGATTTGGGGTCTTTTTATTGCTTGCAAGGAAACATTGGAAATTATCATAATATTAATCCAAACCTGACATTACAGAGTAATGAATCCAACTAAAAGCAGCCTTGGATACCTAAGAGGAAATATTCCCTCCAACAGTTTATCTAAAAATGACAGTGTAGCACATGAAAGATAACACTGGAAATGGTGCTGTTATCTAAAGGACATCCTGTAAGGGAAATCTCCAGGCAGCAGCAGAGGTTTTGTCCCCTGGGTTACTACAAGTTGTACCCAAATCCAACACCCTCCACCACAGCCACACTCCTGTGGGACAGTGTGGTGGGCTGATCCTGGCTGGACACAGCTTCAGCTCCAGCTCTGAGAGTCCTGCAGGGATCAGCACTGGGAGATGTGCTCCTTTCACTGGGGATGCTCATTCCAAGTGCTTTTTGAAGCTCATTTAAAACCCGGAAGCATAAAACTTCATATCCAGCTTCCTCCTCAGCCACTTTACTGAGCATAACCTCAAGCTTGGGTGCAAAAGCAATCCCAGACTAATAAGCATTATTATTACTAATAATAAGCAAGCAGTGATCCTAAACACACAAAGAGGGAACCAGATATTGCCAGGCTGAGAGGTTCAACCAGGATCTGTGTGTGCAGCTCCTGGAGATTCTCCCACAGCCCTTGCACATTCCTGCTGCTCCCCACACTCTCCCTGCTCCTGCCGTGGCAACACCTCAGTCCCCATCCCTTGACAGCTCGTGGCCCTGCACCCCAGCAGAGGTGGCAAGGGGACACCCCTGGATCCAGGTCAGTGCAGAATTTGGCTGGTTCTCTGCAGTGCAAACAGCCCCTCCCTGTGTCAAACTGGGGTCAGCCTCCCTGAATCACAGTGTCTCCCAGATGTTTAAAAAAAAGAAAAAAATCTATAAAAATGTAAAATACTTGTTCACAAATAGGGTTTAAAGCGGCATGGAACCACCCAGTTTAGATGTGCGCTGAAATGGGAAAGCCCTGAACCAAACCTAACAGCGTTTTTTTGTAAATTAAGAGAACTTGCACAGTAGGGATGGCAAATAAAATGAGGTAAGACTACATATTGCCTAGGGACTACTGGTTGGAGAACTAATTAGGATTATAAACTGAAAGTATGTAAATTAACCAAATATAATTATCTGCTAGTGGCCTTTGGAAATAGGTTACCGGATACTTGTTAGCAAAATTGCTCAAATGCCTGGAAGCCATACAAAGCAAGCCATAAGCAATTTAAATTCCTCTCTTTGTTTTATTTTCAATTGTTTTAAAGCAGTTTTCGTGTTAAGGATTTATTGGAACATAAACTAATTAGAAAACTCAAAAAACCAAAAGTGAGAGAAGAGACTGACACAGCAGATGCTGTACCTCCAATCCCAAAGCCCTCGGTTTTATTGAATGCAAATTGTTTGATGTGACAAAACAGCAGAGATTCAGCTTGGGGTTTCATCAGAGCAGCTCTGTGAGCTCCCAGCCAGAGCTCAGCTGGGAGGATGGTGCAGCCATGGGGGCTTTGTGCTCTCTCTCTCTCTGAATGCAACATCCAGAATGAACCTCCCTTTTCTCCAGGTGTCTGCCCCAAGCAGCACCAGACCCAGGGGTTTCTGCGGGGAGATGTCACCATCAGATGCCATCTGCACGAGCACAGGACTGGCCGCTGGAGGAGCTGAGGGTGGTGGGTGTGTATTTACAGTGGTGGGGTGTATTTAACATTACAAAGTGGAAGGGGTCACATAGAAAGGGTAGCTGGGCTGATCTCATGCTGAAGCACGAGGGCTTTAATGCACACGCCTGCCACGAAGCCCACTTATGTGAGCTGAACGACTCCAAGCAGTCCCAGAGGGTTGAAAACACTCTATTAACTCACACAGTTAATTACCCTGCACTGTAGCAGTGAAGTATCTGAAGGGACAGGCCATCAGAGCACCAACTGCATTTCCTGCTGCTCATCACACCTCCCACGGACCTTCTAATGGTCACTGCTTTAAAATAACCCCATCCTGCAGCTCTGCTAACACACTGCCAGCCCAGCCTGTGCCCTCCTCCAGGGGATGTGTGCCTCAGCTCATGCTGCAGAATGAATCGTGCAGCTGCTGCAGGGCTCACCATGAAGCAGGTTCACAGTCAGCAAGCACTGCTCAGTGTTCCTGGGTCTAAAGCTTCTTGCTGGAATCCTAAAACACCCAAAACCACTGGAAACATCCTCGTTTCCACAGCATAAGAAATGCAGTTGCCTACTCTGAGAACTAGGTAGAGAACAAAACCTGGGAATAATTTAAAAGCCACATGTCTATTCTAGTGGAGTCAGTCTGCCAGTTTTGCATGCTGGGAATGAAAACTTCATTAGATTTCTTTTACCTAGATTTTTACACCAGCATCATGGATCTAAATGCAGAATTGCAGTGCTTTTTACTGATCAAAATGAGAACAAGGTTCTACCGGTTTCCTATGAAAACCTGTCATCTTCTGACACAATGTTTCTTAGAGGAGATTTAATCAAATCAATTAATAATGACTTGGCAACAATGCTCCAATTAGAGTTTTAATTTACAGAAGTATATTGCCAATAGCATAAAAAATCACTGGAGCCAAATCAGTGGAGCCAGTGCCCAAGCAAACATCTGGGCTGATATTATTTCTCCCTTCTATGCAAAATCAAAGTAATTTTAAAAAGATAACTACATTTTTTTCCAAAATCTTCTTCACACACCTCTAAGAATAATCAAGTTAAAGCAAGCCCAAACAGCCTATTCCTAATTCTTCCAGCAGATGATGTTGGCTTTAGGTCACACTTCTTGCACCCTTCTCACATCTCTCTCCCCCTTCTGGGAAAATTGAGCCAGCTAAGCCAGAAAGGGATCAGAAAGAATAATCCCCACAGTCTTCCAGAGTTGGGTGTGGGCCCAGCTATGACTGGGGATCAATTACATGTGCAGGAAATTACATACATAACACACAGAACAAGTGCCAAGTCTGGCTCTGCTTATGTGTTTTGATTTTGTGTTTAGTTCTTCAGGACCAAAAAAGGACTTAGTCCATCTCACTCACCATATGAGAAGCACATAATATCCCCAAAGGACTGGAAATGTCTTCATTTCCACAGCATGAAAAGATTAAATGGCTTGCTCTGGAAAGCCAGGCAGGAGATTCTATTATAAAGCACAAGGCTCAAGAATGGCACTTGCCCAGCAAAACAAGGGCTGGGCTCAAACTGCTGACAAATCCTAAACTGCACAAGTGCAAAAGAGGCACCACGGCTTGTGTGGCTGGGGCAGGGACTGCTGCTCTGGCCAGGACACACCACTTGGGCTGTCCTTTCAAATCAGTTTGCCAGGGAGGAGCTTTAAAGGTAATTTCTTTGACAATCCATCCTTTTTATGTGAAGCAACTGCAGGACCATGCTACGGGGAGCCCCATTAGCAGAGAATAAGAACTTCTCTGTAAAAGTGAACTTTTGGTGACCTTCTCTCAAAGAAAATACTTTATCATATTGGAGCGTGGGCCTCCCAGGTGTCGTGGTGAGGCTCCATTGTCCTGAGTAGGAGAGCTAGCTTTGATTTTCCATAATCCATCCTCGGGCTTAGCTGGGCTTTGTTAGCTTTGAATGCCATAAACAAAGGCTCCCCCCAAAAAAGCCAAATCCAGCTATAATTGTTGAATAAAAGTAAATCAAAAGGCTGCAAATTGAAGGCACCCAAGGTTTATCAAATTGCTGCTTTGCTCCAGTTCAGTGTAAGCGCCCAACGTTTATATTCTTCAGGGCTCCAGGGATCGGCCCAGATAAAAGCTGTAAGGTCACATCCAAATAATTTCCACAAGAAACACGACTTGTTTACACCATAAAATGCAGCAAACACAGATGCAAAATGTAACAAAACACAAAAGCAAACTTACAAAGCCGTTCCAGAAACACCTCTCTGCTCTGCTGTGTTTGAACTCACAAACTGAACTCAAGCACTGCTTGATTGTTTGGTAATGAACTGATGAGCCTTTTTCAGTATTTCCATTCCAAAATCATGAGGAGCTGTCTCAAGTGAGGAAAGACTGACCCTTTCTATAGCTACAACTACAGAACTTTCTCCTGTGTCAGTGTTTTCCAATGAGGCTGAGAGGTTCTGATTCATTTATTCTTTCCAGGACTCTTTGTAGGCGTCCCTGCACATCTGCATTACAGAGCAATTGAGGCTGGGAGAGTCCTCTGGAGATCCTCTGGCCCCATTCCCCACTCAAACATGGCATTAAACACAATATAGACCAACAAGCTGCTACAGGCTGCAGCTTCCAGGCAAATCCCAAGGGGACAATGAACCAGACACTAAAAAGGGAGTCAACAATTTCAACACAGGCTCTCTCTCCTCCACAGGCATTTTCTGCCAGACCTTCATGTCCTGCTCCTGCAGGGCTTTCCATTTAGGACCCTCAGGGTCAGCTTTTAGACAGGTGACCTGAGTGGGACAGGCCAGTGCTGTATGAACAGAGTCCTTTGGGTCCCCACTGGTGACCCAAGCACAGCTGCTTCACGGGGTCAGCAATGGGGACAAGGCTCTAACCTCACCCTGCAAAATGGTTGTAGCACAGCCCTAAAAGTGGTCAGGTGGGAGAAGAGAAGCAGCTGTACCAGGTTTACAGATGGTTTTGTATTTGGCCCCTTGAAAGCCCTGCACTGGGAGCAGGGCACACTCCCCACACCCCGAGGGTGCAGAAGGTTATGCTCCTTCAGGAATGTGCACAACAGCATCCTTTGAATTATTCAGGCTGGGGGAAAAGTCACATTATTAAGAGAAAGTAATAACTACCACATAACACATCTGCCTGTGTTTGCGAGCCACACGTGTGCCAGCTCTTCTCCCTCCTGAGTCCCAGGGCAGTTTCTAAGTCCTTTATCTGAGCATGAATGACACCAGTCCTGCAGTGGAAGCTTTGCTTGATGCTCTGAGAGAAGGAGCCAGCCTTGAGGAAAAGTAGCTTCACTCATCAGCATTAATAGCTCATCTAGCAAACACTCAGAAGTGAGGAACAACACCAAAGCCAGCAAACCCTCTCACCCTGTTTTACAGTAATGCAGCATCTGTCGTTTGCAAAACCAAGTCAGAATAAATGTGGCAATTTCATTTGCCTGCATGTGGCTGTTGATGAGCGTGGAGAAATATTTCCAGATTAAATGGGTGAACATCCATGTGGCTAAAGCAGTACAAATAGGGCCAGGCACAGCTGGTACTTTGTCTCCTAACATGGAGATTAGTGCCATCAGCAGGGGCACACGAGCCCAAAACGCAGTAATTCTGCTAAATAACAAGTGCCTGCCAAAGAGATTGTGTATTCCCAGCACAGCCCTAAATCTCAAGTCATCACCAACATCTGAGGCACCAAGGGTGCCTTAACAATGCAGTTCAGGTTTTCATCTTCTCCAGAGGTGGAGGAGGGGACCTGCTTCTGACTGAGGCTACCCTTGTGCCACCCCACAAAGAGCAGCAATAGACCCCAGCAAAGAACTCAGAATATTCCCCTGAAATTCTGCCAGTAATCCCTCAAACATCTCTCCCCCTCTCTCACTTTTCCTGGCTGATCAGTTCAGGTAACAACAACCATTTGTTTAAAAAAACCCCAGGAACACAGAGTCACAAGCTCAGAGACTGAGCGTATCACTCATCTGAAAAAGTACTATTTTGTTTTTTTTTTTTTATCTCTTTGGTTCAAATTATAAATTTTCATTCCAACAGCACTCAGAAGCACAGGCAGCACTTTTCCATGTAAGCTAAGCCCATTCTCTTTGGAGACAGACATCAGAGGTAGAGCTTATTTTCCTGAGGTCTTCAGACACATAAAAGTGTGAGGAAAGCAAAGGGAATGTTCTGCTCCCAGGGAGAGGTGGAAAAACCTGTCCAAAGCAGCTCACACCCAGCGAAGGCACCCCACAATGTAGGGCTGAAGGGGATTGGAAACGAGCACCCACAGTGAGAAGAGACTGTAGCAAGGAGCAGTAACTGCAAGGCTTTCACAGGCTTCACCCTGGATTTTGGGGTGCGAACCTTCCTTGCCTTGGAGTTTGTCCTGGGGGAGGTCTCACCCAGAAGGACAAATCCTCAGGACTGGCAGATTGTGCTGAGCTGTCCAGAGGAATTCAGGCAGGACAGGAGGTGCCAAGCTGAGAAAACACCAGCATTAAATAAAGCATCTGCAGTTGTGTCATCAGCCAGCAACTGCAGCCTCTGGTCACTGTTTGCTCCTCCCTGCACACACGTGGCCAAAGAGACAGGATTTCTTCTTCTGACTCAGATGTTTGTTAATTCTAAATGACAGCCTCACAGACTGAGTTCTACAGCACTTCAAGCTAACTAAAAATGGAGCTGTCTGTCTCTCTCCACAAGGCCTTTTAAGGATAAACTGTCCAATTAAGAAATGACACCTAAATTATTTTTACTTTTAACCCAAGAACTAACCAGCTGTGGCCCAGAATGTGGACTTTTCTATCCAGTTACAAAAACCCACCCAGACCCATGAAGAAGGT
This sequence comes from Sylvia atricapilla, assembly GCF_009819655.1. Lineage (NCBI taxonomy): Eukaryota > Metazoa > Chordata > Aves > Passeriformes > Sylviidae > Sylvia > Sylvia atricapilla. The sequence continues at coordinate 3,616,127 of NC_089150.1, forward strand.
GAAAAAGCAGGACTCAACCTCCACCCTAAATCCTCCATCTTACTTTATATATATTACTATATTCTAAACCCTTAAATTCTAAATGTTCTAGCATGTGATGTCACACACTTCTATTCAAACTCCACACCCACAATCCCAGTGCTGTCACTCAATTTTGGGAGCCTTTGTCACTGCCTCAGGTCATATGTAGTGTTTGCTTGGGGGTCAGTTCCTGTGAGCAGAGAAAGTCTGAAATTCTCAGTGCCCAGGGCTCCACCACTCACTCACACAGACCTCCTCTTACTATTACACTATTATTTGCCAGAATTCATGAGGGCTAACCCAGGCCACAGCACTCTTTTGTACATGGTTCCAGAAGCATCTCCTAAACAATTTAGAGAGAAAATCTGGTTTCATGGATTTTGGGGTTTGTCCCAGGATGGAGTTATAAACCAGGGGAGCACATGCAAAAGGGACAAACACTAAAGGACCCCACAGCCAGAGAGAGTCTTTAGGTGCTGGTTCAGGTGAGGAAGCAGCAAATGCACATAGAAATGGAGATGGGAAGTGCAATCACTCCTGGCTCCTCTCTGGGAGTTACTACAAGCAGTTAGCAGCTTACAAAGACTAATGGCTCACTGGAAATAGAAATCAGACTTGTCCTGAAGCTGCTAAATGTGCTTCTTAGGAGATAAATACAATTAGATTTGTATAAAGACCTTTTTTTTTTCTTTGGTAAGGCTGTTTTATTTTATTTGGTAGTCACATGAAATATTGGAGGCTGAAATAAATCCTAAAATTCTCTGACACAGAATTATGCTATTTAAGGATTAGCCTGGATTATTTGCAGAAATCTGGGAAAACCCACCAAAAGTAAGTCTCTGCCAACAGCTGACTGGTTCTGAATGGGGAGGTATGAAAGAGCATTGGTACTCTTTGTAAATTTATAATCTGAAATGCAGTGTATAAACAGAAATTCAGACTACTACAGAGTATGAAATGCTTGGGAATCCTCAGAAGTTAGTTCAAAACTCACCAGAGGCAGGTGAGGGTTTGATTTGATCAGGCCTCTGTGACCAAGGACCATCCCCACCATGCCTATCAGAACCTGGCTACGTGACAAGAAATCAGCATAGCTCAGAGCAGATCAGAATTTGATCTAGAATGTCTTGCTGGTTGCTTCAAACTGAAGGAAGCCAGACATCCTCCACCAGCAGCTGAATGATTTATACCCATGAAGTCACCAGCTCAATCATTCCCATCCTGACAAGTCTCAACCAAAGCTTTATTTGCTTATTGGCCACCTTTTAATGGATGAGTTGGTTCCATCAGCTCATTGTCTTCCTGCCCACTCACTGGGAAACAGGCCAAAGTATTGACAGCAAAGGGGCTCTGCACCTCCCAGGGCACAGCAGAAGCTCGTGGGCAGGGCCCCACTGGGGGGATTCACCAGGCAAAACCAAACACAGGGGAGGAAAAATTGTCTCTGCCAAGATTTTCCACTGGAGAAGAAATTCCACTGTCCTCCTAACTGTGTGACCCAAAAAATCTTTACTGTCAGAACTGGGATGAGAGGAGGAAGAGCACGAGGAAGAGCACGAGGAAGAATGATCTATCAAGATTAGAGCTGCTGTTATGTGAACAGGGAGAAAATGACCAGTTCTTCCTAATAGCTGATCTCAGAATATGAGAAGTTTCTTTTTTTTTTATTTTATTTTTTGCTTTTATGGCTCTCTGTCTGCTTCGTGCCAGTGTGAGCTACAAACCATAACTTTAATAGCTTCAACCAAAGAGTTATGATAATATCAGACGCTGTGGATGATGAGCAAATAACAGCAAAAATGTAATGAAAAGTATATATTTATGTCCTCACTATTAAACCCAAAGCCATAAACATTGACAGCCCCAAGAGTAGCAGTTTCTATTGTCATTGATTAATGCCTTGTTTTGAAGAACAAGGAGAAGGTTAAACCAAGAAAGAAACAAAGAGAGGTTTCTTTGCTTCTCTCAGTCTAAAAAAATTGGCTATTTTAGGTGAACCTGAATTCCTGAAACATTTTCATAGAAGGCAAAACGCCCTGCAGTGGAAATGCAGTCAGAGACATCTTTCAGGGCCTTTGAATCACAGCACAATGCACATGTTAAAGCACTAATTAACAAGGAGTGTGCTCACTAATGTGCACGTTTCACATTTGTTCTTGGGCCCTCTCCATTAGCATAACTCTCAGCTGACAGGGCAGCCCATAACCACCCCTCACTGCAAAACAGCATTTCTTTTAACTCTTCAACAACTACTGCCTCAAAGATTTCCAGGACAGTCAGCCCAGCCAAATCCGTGCAAAAACTTTGCAATTAATGTGATTAATCCTGATAATTACTGATGCAAAAGAAATCTTCTGCCCGTAACAGCATCAGGGATGCAGATGATGGCTCAAAACTTAGAAGAATCTTCCCTGTCTGCCACAGCCTAGATGACAATGGCTCTGCATCTGGCTGCATCCAGGGTATTGTTTCCCCACCTGCCTCTGGGATTCTGTTTAACTCCACAGATGGTTCTGAATGGAAAAAATAAGGTCACAGGCTCTGAGCATTTCTGCAACCTGACAAAGAAATTTCATTTCTGCTGTTCCTGCTCTGATGAAATGTTCATACCAAACATTTGCACAATTCTCCCCTCCAGCGCTGCTCCCCCTCTCCTCAGCTCCTCTCATAACCTCCTGTCTTGGGCATCAAACACACCTGAAAACCACAGAGGAAATCCAGAACTGCATCCCCTGGAGAGTTCTGGCACAGAAGAGCCTAGAGGTTCTCTTTGTAATCTTCTCAGATTAAAAAAAAAAAAAAAAAAAAAAAAAAAAAAAAAAAAAAAAAAAGGGCAGAGAATGGAAAGACTTAACTGAAGCTGTAGAAGATGGAAAGTCTGAGACTCACCCAGTGCAAAGGTGAGTCTGTGCCATTTCCTGGGACAGACACTGAAATACAGCCCTGGCACTGCCTCAGTGTCCCACACAGCACATCAATCCTCCTGCCAACCCACCCACCCTGCTACCATCGAAAAGGCATCAGCTCTTCCCTGTACTGCCATTCCCTTTCTCCAAGCCCCTCTCACTCCAGGTGAGGGAAAGCCCCCGTGACAAAACTCATTTCTCTTTCCCAGGCATCGCCCTGGGACTCACTGCAATCCCATAAGTTCTCTCAATAGTTGTTTTAAAGAGATTTAAAAAATATATATTTCATTTTCCTACACGGGCAAAGGTTGAAAAGGCAACATTTTTTGTGAAAAGACTCCCATTTTTCCTTCGCTGAAAGGAAGGGTATTTTTCCTGAGCATCAGAAATGCTCCAAGTGCAACAGCACTGCTGGAAATTGTTATTTATGTGCACTATTCTGACCCTGGGAGCAAAGATGCCCAGTCCTGTGCACCTTCACCATGGCTTTGTGCTGCTCCTTAAGGGAAAACCGGCTGATGCTTTCTCCTTTCTTTTCTTTTTTTAATAAGCTGGATGATGTTATTGCTGCTGTTGTTGCTAAAGAGCTCTAGGGGGAGATGTGAAAATCGTCTGGTCCCTTGTGTAATGCCTGAAATCAAAGCAGAATCCATCAGGCTGACACTGCCTGCCTGTTATTGCCTTAAAGCTTGTTATTAAAAACAAACAAAAAACAATTGCTGCACCACCCTGTGTCCCACCTCCCCCAGAACAGAAGGGAAATTTAGCGGTGAAAGACATCCAGGCTTCAGGACTCCTTTGGAGAGATTCCAGCCAGCCAAACCCACCGTGGGCTCTTCTATCCCAACTTCTCTGGGAGAGGGGGAATGTGGAGAGTGCCCAGGCAAAGAGGATCCCACTCACTCACACAGTTCTTAGGGGCACTGCTGGCACTGGAGAAAGGTGCATCGCTGAAGAATTAACACAGAACAGCCTCAGGAAATGGGCAGAGACATTTTTTTCCACTGGAACCTCTGGAAAATGATGAATTCTGAGCTCTGAAATGCGCTTTTGAAAGCCTGTCAAAGCAAAACTCTCCTGTAGCATCACAACAAGAGCTGAACCAGCTCTGTGCAGGGCACTGTGGTCACCTGAGGATGGCTATTTGCAGAAAGGGATGAACAAAGCCCAACTCCAAAGCTGCGATTTTTTTGTGGAGTGTTTAGGAAGTGGCAAGCTCTCCTCCCAAAACATGCAAGGCTTGCAGCACCATCCCTCCCTCACAAAGCAAATGTCACTCACACTCTGCTCAGCATCCTCCCAGAGCACCTGGAAAAAAGCACAGCGAGCACCAGGGCAGAGATCTGGATCAAAGAACTCCACAGTCTGCCTTATTAAAAGAAAAAATACCAATAATTTCTCTTTGGACCTGACAACTGCTGATATTTGCATGAGGGTGCTAAAAGTTCTAAACTTTTACAGCTGTTTATGTAAAGAATTCTTTCTTTCTCCCTGGCTTGGGAAGAGGGAAGTCTGAAGAGCTGCATTAATCTCTGTGAACCACTATCTCAGCTGCTGTTTGATATTCTTAAAACTGTCAGCATTAAAAACACAGGTTTTCTCCACAATAACTGCTTTTCAAAACACCAGTAAGGCCACTCTGGGGAGAGCTGTTATCATGAAATAATTATGCCCCTTTGGGATCTGAGCACATGGCCGTGCTTTGCAGATTAGAGCAACAGCCCCATGAATTACAGCAGAACAAGGCTCCTGTTGTGCTTTTCTCCTAAAGGCTGGAGCTCTCCTGGCCTCCCCTTCCCTTGTTTTTGGGTGGTTCAGGCACCTTAGCTAAAAAAACCTGTTCCCAAGACTCATAAGAGAGCAAACAGCTGTGACTGTCTCGCCCCACTGCCATCTGTACTCATGTATTTTTAATGCATCATTTTGGCTGTTCCCACCACAAACGGTGTTTGAGTTGTGTTTGTGGTTCTCAGCCAGGCCCTGCACTGCTCAGAGGGGACCTGACATGAGCTGGGCTACCTCAGGTCTGAGGCAGGGGAGGAGAAGCACCAGGCTGCACTGTCCCTAAGGTGCCACAGCTCAGATTCACAAAGACAAGGAATTCAACCTCCCAAGGAATTATCAAAGCAGCCCCAAAGACATCATGAGGAAACCACAACTCCAAAACCTGATCATTTGCACACCTTCATCCTGTTCATCATCTCCAGGAGCTCCCATTCATATCCACAAGCACAATAAACCCCTCTTGTGTGTGTGCACATACAAATTAATGCACTAATCACTGTTTGTAATGAAGCAAGGGGAGATGCCACATCACTGAGAGACCCACAGAAGGACTCAGCTAAATGCTGGACAAGGCATTTACAGACCCTAAAACTCAGAGATCTGCACAGACAGGGAACATTTCAATGGCACAGGGACAGAGGCCACGTTTAGGGACTGGGGCCAGTTCTGATGCAGCTCATCCCAGCCAGCTGAGGTCACCTGCCTCAGTCTCCCACTCTGTGCCAATAGCATCATAAAAGACATGACTCTGTCAAGGTTATTTTTTTTTTCCTCCAATCAAAATGAGGAAAGGTTCCAATGTCTGTAAGGTTTTGGACAGGCTCCCAAAAAAGCAGTCATCACCTGGTTTGGAAAACAGCCCAAGATGAAATACCAGGGGCTTATTTACATATAAAGAGACAAAGAAATTCAGGACAGGACCCACTGAACAAAGCGCAATGAGCAAACCCCCATTCCGACCATGATTTCTTCCACAAAAGGAGAGAAGATTATAAATTCATGAAAATAACAAATGAATCAATGTGATACAACAAAACATCTCGGCTACTGTAATAACAGCCATGAGTTTATGAACCATTGGATGGAACAACTAACAGAAAAATTAGACCATTTGGCTGTGGCCACTGGGATGTAATAGATGGCTCTTGAGCAGGGATAACTGAGCACATCCTGCAGTGATTAATGTGAAAAGCTGGGTGGTGAATAAAGTGTTTAACACCAGAGAGCAATATGGCACGCAAACCAAACTAAAACCCCCATAAATAATTTAGGCACCCTTGCAAAGATTTACAAAGATTTATTTCACATATAAATCCCCTTTGTTGTAATATCAGAGAGAGGGGGGAAAAAAAAATGAGCATTTCCTTGCTTATTTATACAGAACAGAATAGAAATCTCATTTAAGAGGAATGCTCTGAAGGAATCTTCCTTCCATGACAGAATGGGGCAGAATCTTGGCTAAAGGTCTCCTGAAAACTTTGACAGTAAAACCACAGAATCACCAAATGGTTTGGGCTGGAAGGGACCTTAAATATCATCTCATCACGGGCAGGGAAACTTCCACTAGCCCAAGCTGCTCCCATTTGTCAACACCACCTAATTACATAACAAATATTTATTTACAGGGCTGAACTTAATGCAGTGGTGTGGGATTAATACCACAACACTGGTCACACTGCAGCTCCTGGGGGCAGTGTCACCATTTATCACCGCAGGTCAGAGTGGGCTCATGTGGCAAGCTCTGAGCAGGGCAGGCTTCTCACAGCCTCACCAAAGCAAACAGAGATCCTTCCCTGTCCCAGCAAGCCCAATCTCACGAGCAGTCTGGGTCAAGCAAGGAGCTGCCATTTCTTGGCTGTTCAGACTGTGAGCCAGGGCAGAGCTTGCTGTGGGATGCCTTCCATGAACATGACAATACCTGTTCCACTCCAGGACCCAAATAACACGCTCAGAGCCTCCTGTCAATACCCCAGTGATTAAATCAAAGGCTGTGGAAATTCAGCTGGCAGTTACCCACAGCTGAGTTTATCTTCCAGCCCTACACATCACTGCCAAGCACCACATATTCCCTCATCTGAGCTCAGCTTGGAAAGCCTTTGGAATGTGCACAGGAGCAGCAAAGGTGTCATTGTTTCCCCTGGGTGCTCTGAGGCTGATCTGTCAAAACCAGGACAAGTTTTAAATGAATTATCATGGAACAAGGAGCTGAACCTCGTGCCCCTCATCCCCTGGAACACAGAGAGATGTGAGAGGGAATGGTGTGGGCAGCACAAGGCACATCCAGGTCACATCCTGTGCACTGAGGGCTGAGCCAAAGGCACATCCTTTAGCTGCTGCACATCAGAGGGTGCAGCTAAAACCCACAAAGCAGCCTTAGCACCACGCTTGGCCACAGCCACAAAGGCTTGGAAGATAGATTTCAACGTTTCATATGACGATTTTAGACATTTGTCTCCATTCATCCCCACTGCACATGTTCTGTGTGGAGTTCATCAGGAACAGATAAAGCCTTCAGCCCCAAGGCAGGGCTCTTCCAATGCTCACATGTATTTGTAAGGGTTCCCAGCTGTCTCTGAAAGCAGAATGAGCCCAAACCCTCTTTGAGTCCCTTTTAAGTCTTGGTTCAGGAGCAGAAGAACAAAGCCTCAAGATTTTATCCTTTTTTATTGCTGCAAATGCCAAGAAAAGTTTCAAATTAATAGCAACCAGAATAAAGGGGAATAAGAAATAAAGGAAACATTTACTGCCTTAGACACAGGCCTGTGCCCCTGACATCTCCATATCAGGGCAGTATTGTCTCTGCTGCAGCAGCAGGGAAGCATAAAACATGCTCTTACTGCAAACACCATGAATTTTTCTGTCCTTTTAAACTTCGTTGGGGAAGGCTGCATACTATAAAAACAAAGAGAATGGAAGACTTTCATTCTACATAAGGCAATTACCAGGCCTGTCAGCAAGAGCAAGATTTACTGCATGGAAAGGGTAAAGAAAAAGGAGTGTGCCAAGCAGTTCAGGAAAATATTGAAAGAGAAAGGCTTGCAGGAAATTTTTTTTCAGCCCAAATTTTGGTTGAGGCCGTGTAGCTGTAAGAGCAAGCTCCAAAATCCCAAACACCCCACAGGTCTCTGTACAGGTGATGCCACCAGAACACACCCAAACACAAGAGATGGGACTGCAGACCCACATTCCTGCGTGGTTCTGAGGTTATCCCAAATATCCACCTGCAAGGCTGGAAGCTGGGATGGAAAATCAGAGCCAAGACAGGCCCAGACGGTCCAGGCAAAGCAGGAGGCTCTGATCCAGTGTCAGTGCCCAGCAACTCCAAGGGAAACCTTCCAGAGTTATCCTTGGTTCTGGAATTCTGGCTGGGAATGGGTCAGTAACACCCTTTGGGAGCTCTTCCTCTGCTTCAAAATCTCACTTAGACCTCAGTGCTACTGTGAGAAGTCACTGAGCATCACCTCACCCAAATCCTGCTGTGTTCGAAATTCAGGAGCTGCTGCTCTTATTCTGAAATAAAGGACAAGCTGAAAAGGTCCCTTATGCTTATAAGAGTCTTGGATGGAAAAGGCATCTCCCAAATGATGCCTTAAATTTGAAGGTGTCAGAGCTTCTTCATCAGAACTGATTTAAGCCAGAGCTCCTTTGCTGGGTTAAACCTCCATAGCTGTGCTGGAGAGCAGATGAGGTTCTGCCCAGCAAACTCAGCCTCAGAGATTGACTGCTGCCATTTGCTTCAAAACGGCAAAGACATGAAAACAAAACAAAAAAAAAAAGATTTTCTTTTTTTAAAGTAAAAAAATACTACAGTTTTGACATGAAAAGACACCCAATCAGTATTACAACTTGGAGAATGTGATGCAAACTAAAGGATAAGTACAGAAACCTTTGGCAAGCTCCCAAAGAAAGCAAATGTCTTGGAAGTCTCAGCCAAACTCACACTGGAGTTAAAAAAAGGAATAGCAAGGGATTTATTCCATGCAGCATGTGTTGGTGGTTTGGTTTTGTTTTTTTTTTTTCCCCCCAAAGGATCCTCACTCAGCCACAAGGGGAGATCCTGTGGTGCTGGAAGCTGTGAGGAGCTTTAACACCAAAATTTTTGGTTGCTGCTGCTGGCCCCCATAATTTTGAGTTATCTGCCTGAGGAATGACTGTCCCCTGCAGGGAAATTGTCATCCTCAGTGTAAAACACACCTGAGCCCACATGGCCAGTAAGGAAATCCACCTTCTGAAGTGCAGTCAGAGAGGAGAGTTCAGCTGAAATCCCCTTTAAATTGTTAAACTGCTGCTCTGAAAGAGTGGGCATAAATATTAACACCACTGCTAAGCACTTGTGTTTTGTATTCCTGCTTGGAGCAACTTTTATTGCTGAGTTTTAAGTGCCTGGAATTAACACCTTCTCCTGGAAATGCTGACAGATCTTCCATGGCAATAATGCCACGAGGCACACAGAGCACAGCTACAGCACCAAAGCCTTATTGAAACCAGAAAAGGAAAGCTTTAGGGCCAGCATCACCCCAAAGCAGCCCCCTAAAAGCTCCCTGGGGAAACTCCAGTGCCAAAGGAGGGCCAAGAACCCTCCAGCTGCCAAGTGCTGGAAAAATCCCTGTCCTAGCAGTGGCACTCATGCCTGCTGGGCAAGGAGGGTCAGGAAAGGGCAGGATTCAGCTGGGTACCACAGACAAACCCATCTGCCAGGGACAGCCTCACTTCCACTGCTCTGCCCTTTCAGGAGTGATTTCAACATGAAGTGACAGGATCACCCTGAGCAGGCACTGACTGATGGTTTTGGAGGGGATCATTTCTTTCCCTTGCTTCCACAAGAGATGTCAGGCGCCTCCTATCCCAAAACAAATGGAAAAATGAAGGGAATTCACCAGGGGATGATATAATTTGGGATCATGAAGTAATTTTGCTTTACTTCTAGCTCTCACATTCCCTTTCTACACAAGTACACTTGCAAAAAAAATAGTGATTAGTTCTAATTTCAAATTTTTATTAATTTCTTATTTAAAAAATGAGTAGCAGGAATGCCTGAAAGAATTGGAACAAACACATTGATTTGAATATATAAAAATCCACTTTCTGTGATTCTCTCAAGCAGCTTTGCTGACAGACACAGCTTTTAACTTCCTCTGCAGGAAGATGCCCCCAAAGCAATCTGAGCCTCTCCTATTGATCCCAAGTGAAACCCCCCTGCTGGGACACTCTTGCCAACCCCAAATTAAGCTGAGATTTGTGCACAAGAACCGCAGCCATACTTTGGACAAACTCTGTTTGTCTCACTGAGCCTGTCTGGATGTGGCCCAAGCCACAGCTCCCATGAGATGACCCTTCTGCTCCATCCTTGACACCTCCCAGGCAGAGTTCCAGCATCCCTCACCCTCACTGAGCAGCAGTTCACTTCCCCTCTCCCTCTGCAGCAACAAAGAAACCTCAGAAGGTGCTGCCTGCCTGATTCCTCACCACAAACCACTCACAAACCCCACAGAACTGGTGTTCTGCACGGCTGCAATTCCATTGCAACGTTGCAATATTGCTGTCCAGAGCTCCATTCTCTACTCCCAGGCTGGGTATTTACATCTTTTTGGGGCTTGGAAGAGGCAACACCTGCGAGCCAGCCCAGCTTTGCCACAATTTCTGCTCGCCTTTCAGCAAGCAAGCAAATCAAAAGGCTTGATAATATTTACTCCCTTTCTCCCAGAGTCAATTAAAATAACTCACAAAAATTATCTTGGGAACTCCAATGCACACCAACACTGGAATAAACAGGAATGTTTTCTGGGCAGTGATGGCTAAAGAGAACTTGCCATCACTTCTCAGCAATGCTGTTCTCTAACACTTTACCCAAAATATTGCAGGTTTCCTGCCTCTCACAGAGCACAATTCCCCTTTCCCAGGCTGGATGGAGTCCAGCAGTGTTTCCAAAAGCCACCTGGCTCTGGCCTCACCCCAACCCCTTCCAGCTCCAGTTAGGTCAGCACTGTGAGCCACTTCAATAATCAAGGCCTAAATCAACTCAGCCAGTAGGGCAAACTCAAAAGGGTGTTGAAAACCATTAACCTGTGCAGCTTCCTCCAGTCACAAAGTCCCAGCACGCAGAAGAGCTCTTTCATTCTGCATAGGTCAATCTCTATCAGATTTTGGGGAAATGCTTGCGTTACTGCTCCTCAATTGCATCCCAAAACACTGTGTCTTTAACAAACCAACCTCTGTACACACTTATTTGTTTTACAAAGAACACATTTCCTCCTCAGCTCTCCGAAAGCTGAATTTCTGGTTTGAACAAAGTCCTTTGTAAAACACACAAAAAAGCACACTGGTGATCTGAGGCAGAGACTTTCAGCTGTACACTTCAAGATTTTAGTTTTAGGATCCATCTGATCTTTCCAGCTTCTGAAAGAAGAGAAGAGAGGAAGAGCTTAAAATTTCAGTGAAATACATAATCCATCTTCTGCCTAAATCCTCCAGCGAGCTCACCACCTGCTTTTCTCTCACTCCTGCAGCCTGGGCTCAGCAGGGAACAGTCTGCTGCAGCAAGGATTTCCACGCAATTGCAAGGGCAGCTCCTACAGCTCCATTTTAAAGCCGAGAGGGAGAATTCTAAACAAAATCTACTGATTGTTAAAGGCTGCAGAACTGACTGAGTGTTGCATGTACAGGCACCTGTGCATTTGCAGACACAGGAGGAGCTCAGGGATTTGTGACACTGGTTATAACAGAGGCATCAGCATATAAAGCTGGAGAAGATTAAAGTATTTTTTTTTATATATATCTAAATCAGAACACACTCAGTAGAATATCCAGAAAAACCTTCATCACCAAGGCTCAGATGTATGGGTAAATGGGTTTAAACATCCAAACAGCTCGATGATTTTAGTTGTCTATTTAGGAAAACTAAACAAAAAGACCCTCCTTCCCCAGTGAAGCCAGCCCTTCTTTGCCCTCTCACGTGTTCCTCAAGGTGTGCAACATTGCCCAACTCCTTGCCAACACCCTGATGAAAAACTGTGTCATCACAAAAATGACCAAAGTAATCCACCAGGATCTGCAGAGGCCATTATTTCTACAGGAAAGGCTGGCCAGGTGCTGACCTTGCCTTGAGTTCTTCCCCACCCCAATGCAGATAATCCCCTCTGTGGTTATGAACAAAGACAGCCCTTCCAGCCTGATACAGTTAAATGATTTAGCACCTCCAGGTAAAACTTTTGTGCTGCATCCTGATTTACCACCCACCAGCAACCCTTCCTTTTTTATCAGTCAGAACAGGAGAGATTAGATGATCCATGCAGATTTTATGTTTTGTCATCCAGGAGATTTAGAGCCTTGGTCTCACCCACTGCATTCAATGAGGTGGAGCTGTGTCAGGGTTGTCCTTTTGCAAGGTGTGAAAACTCAGAGCGTCACCCTCTGAAAAGCACCAGACACATACTCCTCTGGTTTGTTTTCCTTCTGGCTCTCACATTCCCTTTCTACCCAAGAACACTTGCAAGGAAATTTTATTTCTATTTTTTAACAAGTTTTTGGTGGGTTTCTGTAAGTTCAGCAGGCAAACAAGAGGCACATTACAGTGGCCATCGCCCTGAGAAGGGCTGCTCAAAAGCTTCCCACCAAAACACCAACTCCCATGCAGAGAGTAAAATCAGAGTCTGCTTCCCAGGATGTTCAGAGTCACAGAATTCTGGAAATTATCTGAGCAGAAAGGAACCTTAAAGCTGATCCCATGGGCACGGAGATCTTCAACTATCCCAGGCTGCCCCAAGCCCCATCCAACCTTATTTCCTAAATTCAACTTTGACATGCAAGTGGACAATTGCCTCTGTGGTCTGATGCTTGTGAGAGCTCCCAAAGCTCATAATTATGAGCTATCAAACCATCCCCAAAGGGTTAATGACAGCACTGGAGCTTTCTGTAAGGGATGGAGCCAGGAGAAGAGCCACAGGCTGATCACTGATAACAGCCCCTCTGCTTGCCAGGGCACAGAGAGCTCCCCACAGAGAGGTGAAGGAAGATGCACAGGGCATCATTCAGACAGAACTTTGCTCAGTGAGAAGTCTTAACTCAGCATTTAGCCAAAATAAGCCATGTTATGAGCAGTAGGGCAGTCTAGTGTGGAATATGTGCTACTGACCACACCTCAAATATGCTCTGGAACTTACTGCCAAAAAAAGGAATTTCTATTCACCAGCAAGTTGATTAGAAATTTAATCAAGAGCAAGTTTGTAGCTTAATGTGTTACACAAATCATTAAGTTTGTGAGCAGCACCTGAAGCACCAACAATGATTTCTGCCCATAAAGCATGATGCAGTAAGAGCACACCTTCCAACAACACAGATATGGTACAAAGTGAAGCTTTACCCCTGCAAAGTAAAGGAAAAAGGAAACAAGCTTCTTCTCTCAAAGCCAGGACCTAAAGAATCACCCCACTTGTTACACAATTATTTAAAACCAGAATATTTGTATTTGATTTGGAGGTCCAGCACCATTCTGCTCAGGACTTCATCCTAAGCTGATTTTAGAGCTCCACTCTTGATGGATGTGCTTCTTTAAAGTATTGTCAGCACCCCAGCTGCTGTAGGGGACTAATGATTTTATTTGGATTCAGTCAGCAGTGAGATTTGTGTCTATCATTGCCCTGACTAGACAGAAATAAATTAACCTAGCACAGCACCCTGGAGTGCAAAACCAGCTTGTGTAAAGCTGCTGATTCCTCAGGTAAAACACGAGGAATTCTCTTCCTTTCTGTGTGTCCAGCCCAGCTGCTGTGCCCCTCCGAGGCCACCCTTTGGTCACCCCTGTGTCCCCAGGGAGAGCACAGCTCTGCACTGGAGCCTTGCACACCAGAGCTGCAGTCAGTGTTCTTCACTCAGGGCAAACTTTGCTGCTCCCTGGCTGCTCTGCTTCATTCTGTTCCTGAAGTTAAATTTGGATTGACCAGAAATTGCTGTTGCAAAGCAAATCAGCTTCATACTCCACTCAATGTGGAGTAAAATGTCTCAAAACATTTTAAACCTTCCATTTGATGTGGCTGTGAGGATGCTGCAGGAACTGAGCCTGTGAGGTGAGAGACAAGTTCTAACTCTGGAAGCAGAGATTTCTTTTAAAAACAGAGGCTCTGAAGTACCTACATTTTTGAAATCTCACCTTGTTGAACTGCTTCCTTTGCCTTAATCCCTGCAGCTGATCAAAACTCCCTTTATCCTGAATTTTCATAGAAGCTCTGACTCTGCCAAGGAACTGTCTTGGTTCTTTCTGCATAACAGAGGGTTGTTAATTTAAACACTTAAACATCATCTTCTCCAAAGGATTCCTCGAGGAAGGCTGACTGTAATCCCCACTGATGGAACACACACACACATAATACAGATGCAGGCAGAAATGCCAAAGGTTCTGCTCAAACCAAACTCCTGATATAACAGAGATCTTTTTTCAAAAGTGCTTCTGAGAATTAAAAGAAAAACTTAAAATCTGTCACATGAATTATGTACAACCTTTGGCAAACATCCAAATTTTTCTATAGTCCACAATCTTTTCCTGCTCTAAAGGATAAAATACTGCACCTCACCATGAGCAACATGTAGCAAACTACCCCTCAATAGCATCCCCTATGATTCTAATCTGACTTTATCATACTGTACAGGCAATTTCTTATTAAAACCTACTCCCAAAGTGAGCTCAGCAGTTGAATGAGATAAGCATCTCTTTAATACAGAAATCCTTTTACCAATTCTGTATCTGTGTTGGAGCAGGGAGATGAAAATGCCAGTGGATACAACATCTCAGTGAGACTTTCAACTCAGATGCCAGATTATGCTGCTTTTTCTTCCATGAGAATCTATTGAGGACCAGACTAAAGCCATTAGTTTACTGTATAAATACCATGGAAATTGTGCTTTCACTGAGATCTCATCTCAGGTGAGAGGGAGAAAACTCCAAATCCCTTTGACCATTGCCAGAGATACCACAGCCCCTTTTCACACATTGATTTCTGGTGTTATTTCCTTTACAATAGTAGAAATACCCCTTTGCATGTTCCAGAAATAAGAAAGCTGAAGGAGCCATCCATATGGGTGTAAGACAGGATATTGAACTAGATTCCCTGAAGCAGAAGTCACTGGCATAGAGGTAATATTTCAGAAGCTGGAATTGATTTCTAAGCCAGTCCTTCAGCATCCAGCATTCATGAGAGCTCATATTGGATGAAAACAAGTCGATACAAGAGGCATGAGAGATTTAAAAGGCTTTGAGGTACAGTAGGATAACAATGGATAATTTACACATGATGCTTAATAAGCAACTGCAGAAAAGCTTTTTCTTCTCCCTATGCCCAGGGTAATTTTTCTCCCTTTTTTTTTTTTTTCCCAGTTACACAGTAAACTTTATAAGGTGATTTTGACCAAGCTGAGCCAGGCCAGTGGCTTTTGCTCTGGGTTTAATGTGACAGAAGGTGTCCAAGGCCTTTTTATTGCTTATTGTGGTACTCAAGCCTGCCTCTGGTTCTCCCTCAGTAAATCTTGATCAGCATCAATCTATTCCATTTTGTCTCAGCCTTTCAGGATTTATATCCAAGGAAAAGAGCTGATTTTGGCCTTGTGCCAATCTGTCAAAATAATCAAAAGACCCTTTCTCTCCTAAAATCCTAACAGGACTTTTCTGCATAATTCCAGCTAATGTTCAGCACACTTGAAATTGAATACCCAATCTCACCTAAGAAAAGCTTCCCTTTGCCTCTTGAAGTAAGCCCATAGACTAACAATGGCAAGTATTGTCAGGTTAAAATATGAGACAAATTAACCTTCATTAAGAAAATGCACCTGCAACACAGCCTACCAACTGTGAAAAAGCAAATGTTCCCTGGATTTGCATTTGTATTGTCTTCACCCCTCATTAAACAGCCCTGCTGAACCTTGCTGAGCAGTCACTGGCTGCTCTCTGTTCAGCAAGAAGCATCTTTCTAGAATCATGGCAATTGTGCAAGATCAAATGATTTACTCAAAAATTAGTTAGCAGATCTTAAAAACAACAACAGAAAAATCGTTCTTTCATCACACCCAAAGAAAGGAAACTTTACGTAAGAAGTTTGGTTAGTGACAAGAACAGCTTGAGTAACAAGAGTAACTTCTTATTTTCTTGTTAGGGTTTAATTTTTGAGTCAGGAGAACCAAAAATCTATAAAATACTGGATGAGAGTACAATTACAACTTGGCATAAGGGGCTGTAAAAGTAAACAAGTCACAAACTTCAAGCCCTAGTCCTGACAGGAATGTTTTCAGGCAGCTTTCACAAGGACTGATACAGAAGTTTGTGTTGAATTAAACTTTGCCCTGTACAGAATTAATTTCCATCATTTTCTAGGGTCACATAGGTACAAACAATAAAAATAAGAGTGAAACAGCCCTGGCTCTGCCTCTTACTTAAGATGCAGTGGCATAAAGGGATATTAAACCATTGAAACATTTCCAGGTGCTAAGACTGACACACAGCCAGGAGGGTTCTCACTGTGACCTCAATTCAAATTATATGGCACATCCTCTGTGCCTCATGAGGGGCTGTCCCCTGGGAAGTCACCCACAGCAACCCTCCTACAGTGACCACAGGCAAAATACCAGAGGTGATGCTCTCGGACACTTCCCTTGACACCTTGGGAAGGCTGAGCTGGAACAGAGACTGGACACAGCTGGAGAATAAAGCAGAGATTTATTGAAAGGCCTCCAGGATCCACCTTGGGCAGGACAAGAGCCTGGCCAGGGCTACACCCAAGGGGGACCCAAAATGGTCACAAAATGGACAAACAGTCACCAGGTCTCACACTTGGATCAGTTTTGGTCCATTTGCACCTTGGGGTTGAATTGTCCCATTCCAGCTCCAGGCTGTGAGGTCCCATCCTTCTTGTCCCTCCCTCCAGCCCACCCTTGGTTGTGCTTTGGGGCTGAAAGTTGTCCTTGGTGTGCAGCAGGAGAAGGATTTGTTTTGTGTCCCTGCTGTGTGCAGAGCTGAGTGACACTGACTGTGAGCTCAGAGCTGCCCCTGGGCACCACAGAACCTGGGATACAGGGGAGGGAAAACTGAAGGCATCACCCAAACCCTCAGACCAGATTTTTGCAGAGAGCACAGCAGGGTTTTTGGTCTCAGAAAGAATCCTCAGTGATGAGATAAAGCTTGTAGGTAATAAGAGCTCTGAAGTCACTGCAGAGTCAGATGATTATGCAGGAAATGCACCACTGGCATGTTTAATGACACTGGCTTCATTCCTACAGCTGACTCTGCCAAGGAGGGATGGAACCAACTGAAAGGCACAAACCCACTGCCAGGACACAGATTCACCTCTTCATGACTGAAACCCAGGTAATTTTCCACCTCAGGTCATCACTGACATCCCTGCAGACAGGCACAAGGTGACTCTGCTGAGGCAAAGTCTCCTTCACACCAATGGGACTTGGATGTCCCACCCAAACACTTCAGGGCTCCTCCCTCCTCAGCCCAGCTCTCTAAAAACCCCTGGTAAATATGAAATTGGAGCAGGGACTTGATTGGGACCCTCCACTTAATAACCAAATGTCATAAATGCTGGGCAAGTGCCTGTCAAGGCCAATCTTCCAGATCTTGCTCTTCCAACAGCACAAGAGTGTGGGGTTTAAAAACCTCACAGTCCACAGATGTACAAGAAGTCACAAGAGAAATATGTAGTTTTTATGACTGAGGGGAAAAAAATTCCCCAGACAAGATGTAAGAAACTCCAAACTCACTTTTTCTACAGAGTTCCACTTCTCAGAGCGCCACCAAATCATCCAGCCGCTGTTATTCCCATTAACAGTGCAGTGGGATATGGCTGCTGGACATTCAAATAGTGAACCTGTGTCCTGCACCCAAAAAGAGGCTTTTTCATTGTTTTACAAGCAGGGAAATAAATGTCATCCATTGTTTACTTCGAAAAAACAAACACTTCCAGACTGAACTGGGTGAAATCCCACAGCATTTTCTATAGACTTAAGTTATTGCTCTTTAAAAGGAAATTCAATACAAGCACAGATTCACAAGTAATTAGGTATCAGTCCCATATAAATATTAGACTATAAATTAGGCTGCTTGAAAGTAATTCCTCTGCTTCTTGGGGCCTACTGAAATATAAATTATAATAAAATGCCATTGTGCCACAGCATAAAAAGCCTTCATATTTTACCAGAGCTGAGATAATGAAAGATTCAGATGCTTTAAATTCTCCTCAAGATTCAAGATCTTGGAGAAATCCATATATAGACTCACATACAAACTTCTTTATGCTCTGATAACAGCCCTGCTGTCTTCAGAGCAGGATTTAAGCAAGTTCAGTATTCAAAGGCTCCTGGCAGAGCACAGATTCTCTCTCTCCAGCTACTGTTGTTTTCAGGTAGGTCCTAACATTAGAACTTAGTCCTGACAAGTTCTAGACTGGTCAAAATAGGTGCAGACCTTTGTTTTTTCAGATGTGTCACTGCTGGAGCATCAGTGACAGATGGGACAGGCTGCAGCACTGGCCCTGCCAGTCCCCAGAGGGAGATTCAGCTGCAGACAGCCACAGGAGACTGCAGGTGCCCTTTGTTCCACAGGATAAACCATCTTGTGATGGATCTGGACAGAGCTGGCACTGGCCATCAAACCCTTCTGCAGAGATTGGGTGTTCTCTCACACAGCCCCAAGTAAAGAAAACATCCTAAATAACTCATTGGGGTTTCATGCTGGTCACCTCTGCAGAAGGTTAAAAAGAGGGATGAACAAACCTGTCTGGCTGACAGGTGGATCTGGCCCAGTGAACAGCTGGAGCAAAGGTGCCTGTGGAATTTGGCAAAGATTCCATAGCAAAGAACCTGCTTCAGGCCGGGCTGAGCTCTGCAGGGCCAGCAGCCAAAACCCTGCTCAGGGCCTTTACCCTGCCAATGGCACCAAAGCCAAGAATGAAACAGGTGATGCTTTCACACACAAACTTCAGGTGTGATTTTTACTCCACAGATACATCCCTGACATGCAGCTACACCAAATGATGACCTGGCTCTGCTACTGCTGAATGTTTTCTGCACAGCCTGGGGCAGTGAGGTGAGATTCCAAATCAAACTCCTTAGAAGGAGCTTCTGCAGCACTCACAGCATCCAGCTAGTAGAAAGACACAGGCTTGGTTACTACTGACCACCTAAATCCAGAATTCACCCTGCATTTCCTTGAATCATCAGCACCCTGAGATTGTGGATAATTATTTCCCCCATCATCCACATGGAACTGAGCTCATTTCCAAGGCAACTCCTTTGTCTACACAAGAAAAAAAAATCCTGTTCAAACTTCAAATAAAGATTCCTATGATGCCTTCCAAGGTCTCTCCATAAATGAAGGCAAGCTGTGCTCATCTTTGTTTCACCCTACCTGAAGCTGCATATCTCAGTTCCACTGACACTGAATTTGATCTAAGTGTCCTGTTAGAAGAATGAAAGGTTGAGAAGGCAGTTAAACACACCCCTTTACAGCTGCTCATCAAACCACTGCCAGTTGTTTTAATCACAGTTAATGGTGTCTGAGATCAGGAGATATTTTTTATAACGTGTTGTCACCAGGATCAGCAGAGTAGCAGCAATTTGATGTTCTTGTTTAGGCTACAGGGAAAAACAACATGCAAAGAAATTGTTTAAAATGGGAGTTTGCAAAATGCCCAACAGCAGAGAAAAGCCCATCACACAACAAATATCTGAGAAAACTATTAACTTTGTCCATCTCAATGAAAACCACCATTTCTAAATTAATTTAAATGTATTCTGTACAAACAGCCTCAATCCAACCATCCTGGTTTGGTATTATGGACAGAACAGCTAAAGTCAGTGCCTGCAATCTGAATAAAACCAACATGTGGAGGAAAGAGAGGAATTAATACATTTTAGTACTTAATCTACATATTCTTAAAAAAAAGTCTGATGCATGTAGGAATTCCTTTCTATTAAAAGCTAAATATTCCTCCCCCAACCTTTTTTTTATTGTTTTAAGATTCTTCCACCAGGCTTGTTTCACAAAACTACTTTTATTTCCCTGGGCTGCCAATCAAGATTCCTGGGCAATGATCACTCTCACTGTAGCCCAGTGTCAGTCACAGTCTGTCACACCACATTGAGAGGAAAATCCGAAGTGATTGCTGCACTGGATATGGATGTGGAGCACGGGGTGCAGCTCCCCTGATTGTGCTGTGACAACTGAGCACGTATTTACTAATAACCCACCTTTCTTAAAACATTACCATCAGTATTGGCCTGAGAGCAGCAACCTTGGGGCATATACAAGCACTCAGCCTGCTGGGTTCATTATAATATTGAAACGTTATGAATATTTCCAGCCAAATCACTCATTATAAAGGTAAGAACATGCAGGTATTTGCAGAATCAGGACACTAGACTGAATTGAGGAGGTTTTTTTTAATTAAGTGTATGAACAGCGCAGTGAAACCTTAATTAAGATCTCTAGAGGTTACAAGCATCCAAGCAATAAAGCCACAGTGGTGTTGTCACTTGCCATGTGCACTTGGCACATTGGATCCCAGCACACCAGTTAATTTTGATTTACATGAACACACATGCTCAGCCTTGGGTCCTGAGCTGCTCTCACTCAATGAATGCAGGTCTGGGCACTCCAAAGGCTAAAAATACACAAATCAAATTCCAAGGAAATCATCACAGTTTTTGTCTGTGTTCCCCCACCTCCTCCCACATGCCATTCACCAGAAGTTAACAAAACTTTTTCCTCTGAAGTTGGCCTCTACTGTTCAAACCTGAAATAGGACCAGGCAGTTTGTGATTAATTCTAAACTAACAAAACCAGCTTTTGCTAAAGTCATAGGCAAGACAATCCTCTGGCTTATGAATTTTTGAGTAAACTACAGTCAAGTATCAAATCTGTATTAAAACTGAAATTTCAGAGCTAGGTATGATTCAAGTGCTTTGGCACAGAACTAAGGCAGAAGCCACCTTTTTGATGCAGCAATTTTCACCAAATTTTAATTCCTACAAAAAACCTTACACCCAAAAAAGATGAAAATCTAGAACTGTCTCACTGGGAGCAGTGATCAAGCAAACATCTGAGGAGCTGCTTCCACAAAGCCCCATTAACCAGATTAGAGCAGAAAATAACAGACCCTGGCCGGGTAAATTGCTGCTGACAGTTGGAGCTTTTCCAATGAAAATGTCTTATAAGCAATAGGGACATCTCCAGTGAGGAGGATATTGGAAATCCTGCTCTGAAACAGCTGCTATTTCTCCTGTTATCACCCCCCTGGGAGCTGATGTCCTTGCACAAAACAGATTTTTACAGGAGGAAGCCCCGAGCTGGGGCTGGAGCACTCGGAGCTGCTCCAAGTGCCAACAATCCCACCTCAGATGTGCCCCATTTGGCTTTTCCCTAAAGAAATCCCTGCCAGCAGGGCTTGGGCATCACCCTGCCCACGGCCTGGCATTAAACACTCTGCCATGATTTATGAGAGGTCTATAAAGGGATGAGTTCCTCTGTTCCAGCCCTCGCTGTTGCTTTTGTGGAATCTGGGTGACAGTGCCAGGCAGAGCAGCCTTGGGGGAGCAGACAGGATTTTATCCCTCCTCAGGAAGTGATCCCCATGAATTCTGACATGTTCTTACCTCCACCATCCTGCCCAGCAGCTTTCAGACTGAAGCAGGAAGTTTCCTGAGGCTGCCTGCATATTTTATATTTTATCCTTTCCGTGACTGAGCTGATTTTCCCTCTGCTTTCCTGGGTTAGTGGCCTAGGAAACTGTATATTTAGCTTTTCTTATTGTACAGGCACAATAGAACAGAAGTCTCAACCCTGTTTCCCTCTCACCCACAGCTTAAACACAATTAACTTTTCATTTGATGCATTCTTCCTGTCTGCACTCCTAATGCTCCCCCAGGAAATGAGAGCCAATAAGTCCTACCCAGGAGGAGGAGAGCAGGGTACTGACCAAATATTCTGTAATGCTGTATCATAGGCCTATGGGAAAAAAGTTAATTAAAGACCACTGATATCCTTTGGGAAAATGTTTAATATATTAGCTCTTGCAGCACAACCATGCAATGCAAACAAAACCCCTCCTCTCTGGAAAATGTGAATATATCACACATTTGGGGGAAAGAAAAAAAAACCAGCAAAATCCAGCAGTGTTTTTATTGGTCATTGGCCACAAATAAGTCTAATAAGATACACAAAGAACACACTTAAAGAATATTAACTTCAACAAATGTGATCTCTGCTGTGGCCTATACATCACCCACCTGAATTGGGAAGCACCTTTGCAAAAAATTTATGGCAGCAACTGAATTTTACAACAGCAATAACAATTAATAAATATTTCCACACAGTTCCTTGGGCTTGGTGAGCACAAACAAGACTCAAAGACAGACCCAGAACAGGAGCCTTGTAAGTCTGAGCAGTTGCATCCAAAAACTGGAGTGGGGAGTGTCTCTATGTCTGCCTAACTCTCCCCACAGGGATGTACAACACTGACATCCCATAATCTGGAAAGCCAAAACCGAAATGCTCCAACAGTCACACGTTTCATGCAGCAGAAAAGGGGAGGTTTATTGAATAGCTCTCTCATTAGCATACATTTCCAGAGGAACAAACCCAGTCTCTGAGGCCATATTAAGCAAACCTCATGGCTACGTTTCCTTTTACTGGTGTTAGTAATCCCCTGGAGCAAGTGCCACGTTCCAGCACCTGCAACAGGTTCACACAATTGTTTCCACTTGCATTGGAATGCACACAGGATATTTGCTTGGAAACAAGTGCATTTGTTTTTTCAGCAACAGGCTCCAAAGAGAGCCCAAGTGCACAAACCAGGATCTCAGCTTCCTCTGACAGATGAGGCACGAGCACACTGGTACCCAGATCCCTTGGATGTCCCAATATCATCAGCAGGAAATGTTACTGAGCATTTTGAAAACCCTGAACATTCTGAAAAGTGCTCTGAACCCATGGATCACACAAGAGGAAGTCCTTAAGCACGTGGGTGTGACTGCCCACCACGTCTGACAATCTGAGAAAAATGACTAAACCAAACCACAAAACAGGGATGAGGCAGAAGCCTTCATCTGAACTCCAAAGATGGGTGTGCAGTGCAAGTGAAGAGCAAACACAGATGGAAAATGGCTGCATGCACACAGCTGAACCACAGACCTTTCTTTTATTTACACTTATTTTAGGTTCAATTGTGACCTGCAGCTTGCTCTTAATTTAAATAGGACACTGGCACTGAGTCTTGCCATAAAAATTGAGTTATTTGCACAGTTTCCCCTCAACCCACTCACACCCACACTGGTTTTCACCAGTGGATCTCAGAACACTTCATTGCAGAGGGGGAGGAAGGATGACCTGGCCCATCAGGTACTGCCAAAACTGTCACCTGCCTAAATCACGTCAGAAGTGCCTCCTGCAGTGCCACTGCCAGCCCCAAGGAAGGCACCAGCCCCTGAGTGGGATACTCATGGCACCACCACCAGCAATAGCTGGATCAGCTCAAAGGAATGTCCTCCTCACTACTTCTTTTGGGACAGTCTTTGTTTAAAAAAAGAAACCAACCCACACACAAATTTCATTATAATCACACACATGTTCTTTTTTTGGGTTCTTTAAAAAGCACATCTGCCACGAGGCCACCCACCAACTGAAATAAGAGTCATTTGTCTCACAGGGTTTCCTGGTGGAAAACACAGCAAGAAAGACACAGCCTCTGTGCTAAAAATAAGTTTGTATATTCACCATGCTTCTAGTTTTGACTTTAAGCTTTAACTACAAGGTGCTCCCTGAATGGAGTTCTTGTGTCTATGATTTATCAGGCAACATACTGCTCTTCACTTTTGTAATTACAAACACCTTTTTCCCAACACTCCAATAATTGTTTCCGCAAACATAACCTCACGTGAAAGGAGTAATAAGCACAAAATGATGTTTCATTAAGACCATTAACGATTTTTTTATTAGCAGCTCCGTCAGATTTAAACGGCATCTTTAGTCTGTGCATGTGCATATGTATAATCTGTGTCAGATTTGTCAGCTTTTGATGGATGTTTTCACTCTCACTGCTATTATTACTCTTATATAGTAATAGTGGCAACAGGGACCTAGTTTATTAAACCTTATGTTGCATCTGCCACAATGCCCTGGGGCTGGAGTGCAGTCATCTATTCCAAGCACTATTCCTTGCAATTACACTTGATTGTTAACTGTATATGTTCAGGACCACTTACATTTGAGTGCTGCAGCGCTGAGGTTTTCTCCTGGTGGGCTGAGCTGGAGCTCCTGGACAGTTAATGGATTATCCAGATCATTAGAACTGAAACACAAAGTGAAAATACATTAGCATAGCTAAGGGTGGATTGAACTATCAGTGATGGCAGACAGCAGTATGGCTTTGAAACCTTTTGGTGGTGGTGTTTTAGAGGCAGCACACGTCAAAGGGGAGTTGGCACTGAGGAGGTGATGTGGCAGTGCCAGGGCAGCAGCCCCTCAGAGCTGCACACACTGCACCATCCCTCCACTGCCAGCATCCTCCTCCACCCTGCAGACTGCCAAAAACCACAAAATTCTCCTGAGGGACAGCCTGAGGTTTCCAGTGACACGCCACAGTCACCCCTGCAGAAGGCACTGGCCTGGAAAGGATCCCATCAGTCATTCCCCTCAGGTGACAAAACACCCAGAGCACGCCACTGAAGAAGGAATGCAGCGATTCCTTGGCTGCTGCATCACTGTTTGAGCACAGATCCCTCAAAGCCAACCTCTCCCAGGAGAAAATCACCTGCAGCATCCTCAGGGAGCACCAAACGAGTCTGCCAAATGCAGCACAAGGCACGGAGTGAAAGCTGCACACTGAGGGATCCTACAGGAAAAACTCCAAAACTCCAAAAACCAGAGCAAAGGGAATGAGCAGGAGAGGAGCACGGGGCACCCAAGGGGCTGAATGGAAGGTGGGAGCTGCTGTGCAGCAGCAAACACAAGGTGCTCACACAGCACCACATGCAGCAGCTCAGCCTGGAAGGTGGCAGTGAGAGAGCTTTGTGTGGACACCTTTTCTCTGCAGTTCTGGGAGCAAGTTCCTTTCACCTGCAGCAAAGTTCCTGCAACAAGCAGGAACAAGCAGAGTGGAGCTAAATGCCAATATTTGCCTTCATGCCATCAGGAAAGTCCTTCAGCACGAGCCAGGTGAGCCCAGACCTCAGGGACAGCAGAGCCACAGGACCAGGAGAGATGTGAAAACATCCCAATCACATCACTTTGTCAAGTTCTGCTTAAGGGCTGATTGATGCCCTTTTAACATCAAACATTAATCTTAGAAGCTTTGAGATCAAGCCATCCTTCACCAGTTAAAAAATTTCAAACCAGCCACTGAGAGATTAATTAATACAGAAGCTGTCGAGATGTCTTTGTGTAATTACTGTTCTGCAACAATTAGGAAGTTTACATTATTTGCTCAGGGACAGACAATTGCTAAGCCTGGTACTAGTAATAAATCAAGTTCTCTTTTTAACAAATTGTTAAACTTGAATATAGACACTTGTATGGATGCACTTATTCACATTTTTTTGAATACACTTGTCTTGAACACAAGGTTTTGTACATGCAACACAAAGTTTGAGTTATTTCATATTCAGAAAAATAAAAAGCCTACTTTGTAGCGGTATCAGAAGGATGACAGTGGCCTCCTGAAATGGAATAATTAAATAATTAAAGTCATACCAGCAGACAAGCAAAAATGGTCTAAAAAATACCAAGAGACTGATGGCATAAATCATGATTACAACCCATATAATCTTTGACCTACACACAAGCTACAAGGTTCAAAGGTGGCATTGCATTATGTATTTATTGCCTGCCCAAGCCATTATTCACCAGGCTTCATTTTAAGGAGTAGGTACGATGGGAGTCCCAGGCAGGGAAAAATACATCATAAAACCTCCCCTATAAAGGATGGCACAGCTCATTTATCTTGTGCTTCCTCCTCCTCAATCCATGGCACAGCAGCTCCCTACAAAACGTCCCTTGGACACCAGGACCAGCTTGTCCAGTGCTTCCACCAACACCCCCCAAACCACAGCCAGGTTTTTGGCTTCCAGCTCTGCACAGTTTCCTTTCTCCTGTGTGTTCTGGCAGCTCCCAGAGACTCCAGCAAGGTGGAAATTTCCCAAATGTATTGATAGGGAATCCATGGGCAGTGCAGTGATGTTAACAGCCATGCCATGGCTTTGACAAAAAAAAACCCAACTGATCCTGACCACTCCTTTGCCAACATTCAAGTCCTTTCAGTAATTTGAGGGAACTGTGTACCAGATATCTTAGTGCAAAATGCTCACAAAGAAGCTGGAAAACATTGCAGCTTATGTGAGAGTGTGCATTCAGCTTGCTCTGTATTCAGCTCCAACAGAGGAAGCAATTTCTGTAAAACCCAGTTTTGCTGCCTGGTTTCTGGCTCCGTTATCTAAACAAGCCCTCAGGCAGTTATTTGTAGTATTTACATTTTTTACCAACTTATCACGAGAAAATCCAATTGTTCCTAATGACAGTCACACTGTGTCTCTCCCATCCTCATACCCAGGAAAGTGTTTATTATCCATTTGTAGTAATTAAGGCACTGATGTTCTATGGATCCATAAAGCCAACGTCATTAGGCAAACAAAGGCACTTTTTTCACCCCCAACTTATTGCTGCAAAAATATTTAAAAATGAAAGCTCATTTATAGCACACAATGTAGTTTGAAGAACAAATCTCTGTGGACTAATCTCAAGCATTCTTAGAACAGGACAAAAAAAAATAAAACTGTAAAATAATTATTTTTCCCAGCATTTGCTAAAGAGTAAAGGAAGAAATAAAATAATTAGCTAGCCAAAACCAGAGAGGTGACTGCCTTTCCATATTTGATCTTTTCATGTAAAATGGTTAATCAAACTCCTTAGCAAGTTAGAATAAGGCAGAAAAGCAGAATGGGAATTAAGTGCCTGCATTAAACAAACTTTATTAAACCCACCATAGGCAGGGAGAGCCACTGAAAGCCAGCAAAGCTGTGTCTGAACTAAAACCTCAGCAGGACACACATCTCTGCCACAGCACATCTTTCAGAGGAGCACCAGGGTCCTCAGAGAGGCCAGGTGAGATCCCTGAGCTTGTGAAATCCACAAAAACACTCACATTAAAACTCTGGATTTATTCTGCATCTCCATTCTCCACAGCAGCATTGCTCAGCACCCCACACCAAACATGAATTTCACTTCAGTACTTCTGACTCCAGCAGAGAACCACAGCCCACCAGCAACCTCCAGAAGAAACAGCTCTTCATTTCTGGAAATGCTATCTTGCTCTACATCACATCTTGTTCCATTTCCTCTCTTGGCAGTGCTGCAGTTCTCCACTGCAGCACATGTTAAATTGGGACTGGAACACTTCACAAGTGTTTTCTTCCCCCAGCCACGCAGTGAAACAAATCCTGTTCCTCTGCAAACCCCTCCTGGAAGTGCACACACACTTCCAAACACAACAGCCACAGTAGGTGGGGTTTTTTTTTTCCTTGCAGAGCTGGAGAAAGTGGGAGTTCACATCTCCTCATGGCATAAAGTTTAAATGAAGTGTTTGAAAAAAGGTGTTGGAGCTGCACAGAGTCTCTGCGAAGGTGATCAAATCGTAGCGAGTTTGAGTTTCAGTGTAAGATGTAAAAATTGGACTGCATTTTCTCAAGCCTGCAAATCTTCTTGGCAGATTTGAGCTTTAGCTCAAACAGATCTGGCCTGATTTATATTTTGTTTGAAAGGATGCCCAAAGCTATGATTAAGTAAGGTTTCCACCAAGCCCCTCAACTCAGCTCAATGGAGTGGTCTCATTTTCCCTGGGAGATGGCAGCTCTCTCTCCAAAAAGAGGCAGAGGTGCAGAAAACTTCTCCACAGAGCATCAAGATGACCAAAAAAAGAGGTTCCATGGGCAATGATGTATAACAGCACCCAGCAAACAGATTTGTGTTCCTCATGATGAATATCCCAACTGAGGAGCAGCTCACTCTTCATCCACCGGATCTGAGCACAGGGGGACTAAAGTCTGGCACTGGGGAAGGCAGTTCCACAGCAACATTGCTGTTTTATTTTCCCTTTTGATATCTGAGGAAGCAGCTCTTCGAAAACCAGATGGTTTTTTTGGAAAAGGTCAGCTCAGCAGTGGAGGGAGCACTGACTGAGCCAGAAGAGGCTTGACCCTTCCACAGGGCTGGGCTTGGACCTTCCAAACCTCTGCCAAGCCCTCAGTTAGTGCCACAGTTAATCCACATTTCCCATTTCAAGAGTCCAAAGAGCCTGGGACCCTCCAGGCTGAGAGGTGGTGGAGGAGACAACATCTCCTGAGCAGGTTTTACCTTTTCTTATCCCCATCTTCAGCTTCATGAACCACCACAGCGCACTCTGACACAAATAAAACTGGCATTCTGCTTTATGACAGGTTTTAGCATGCAGATTCCGGGTAATCACAGGTAAAAACCTTCCATATATCCCAAAAAAGACCAACCAGAAAACTTCAGGACTGATCATACACAAAACTTAGCTTTTAGGACCCACTGTAATGAGCATAAAAAACTTTTTTAGCATGACTTAAGCCTATACATTTAGGACTTAGTATTTCTCCATTGCACTGCTTCATAATGTGCTGCCAAAAAGTCATGGTTCACATTGAATTTTTTAAAAATCAGCTCTGTTTAGCACTTTAATGTCATAATGCACATTACACAGCAGAAGCTGAATTGCTAATTATCAATTTATGTGAAATTTTACTTCTATGAAAAAGGTCATTTGCATATATATTAAATACAGTTTGCATTTAAAACTGCAGGGAAAGTTACATATTAATGTTCTGGAAAAAAGTTGAATTTTGTATTACCATTACATTTGAGAAAAAAAAAAAAAAAAACTAAAACTGAGTTTCTACAATACCTAAAGTAACAGGTTATTCAATCCTGAAAATACAATTACTAAGCAGTATTTCAACTTGACATTTTAAAGCACCGTGTGCATTCAGACTCTTAAGAATAGAGTCACTTCTACAGAAGTTTGTGTTCATCTCACCAAAATAAAAAGGCTAAATCTGGAGGAGGGGGTAGAGCCTGGGGATTAAGCTTCCAACTAAGTAATTTTCCAGGTAGGAAGGGGGCTCAGGACTATGAGCACCTCTAACTTCATCTCAGCTTCAATACCAAGGAGGAGTCACAATTTCAGGCAGGAATTTCTGTAACACTTAGAATCACAAAGTTTGGTCCCTCAAAACCTCATCTCCACAGGTGAGCCAAACTTTCAGTATCAAACTGAATTCACATCAAAATCAACCAGCCAAAGACATGGAGATACAGCCAGTGTAGATACAGCCAGTGTGGAAATGAGTGTTTATTCTTAATTGCTGCGTGCTTCCTAAAGAACACCTGATGTGGAGAAGAGCTAAAATAATCCTAATATCCCACTGGAGGTGTATCCTCTCCAGCCTCCAGCAAACCATTCAGTGAAACATCAGTGTTATTTCCACCTGCTCCATTCCTCAGTGGGGACATTCCCCTTTGGAGCAGCCTCAGAAGTTCTCACCCGTGGTCAGAGTCCTTTTCCTCACAGCCATTAGTTATCCTTTTGCCACCCCGGGCTGGGGCACCGACCTGCTGCTCGCAGAAACTGAAACAAAGAGCTCCACACATCAACCCCTTCTCCCTCTGCAAACAGGGGAGCTCCATTTGCTTTTTGAAACTAACCTTCACCTCAATCTATTCATCCTGATCAAGTCACATCCTTATAAACAGGAAAAGCAACCCTCTTACTCTTCAACCAGGGTCCCAAATGACACCTGCTTTGCCTCAAATCTCAGCCTGGCACTGCCAGTGACAGCACGTAGCAAGATATAACCACTCCAATTATTTGCTATAAAGGTGCCACACAACAGCTCCCAGGAGGGTGGGAATTGCTGAACGCTGCAGTCTCCACAAGGAAGGGAATGCTGCTGTGGTGCTGATGTGAAAATTCACTCAGTTCCTGCCCTCGAGGGAATAGTTTCCTCCTGTGATAACGCTAAACATAAAACACGTCGAATTTTAGGACTGGTGAAAATAAAATCGGCATGAATAAATTATTATTTATATGAAAATGCACCGTCAGGACAACGACTACATATGTAAGGCCATAAAATTTAAGTATCTCACTCTGTTGTTTTAGCATACTGGGGAAAGCTATTGTCCATCTGTGGCCACACATTTATCCTCACTGTCTACCAGGCTCACTGCCTGAGCAGTGCATTCCATTATTTAATGGGAAATGAGGTAAAACTACTTTAGGAGTAAGCTGTGAGTTGTTGGATGAGCAGTGAGGAGACTCACTCAGCTCGTGGGGATAAATGTTTGTTTCCCCTTTGCATTTGAACACTACATTTCCCCAGTCAGAACTTGTACTATTACAAAGAATTTAAAACAAAGGGAACATGCTCCACCAGAAAATTGCTTTAGCTTAATTTTCTGTCACTGCTCCTCTTCTTCCTCTTCTGCAGATGAAAACTCTTCAGAGGTAGAGGTCACGACAGAGATGATATAGATGCATAAAGCAATGCCTTTATAAACATGCACTGACACAGGCTGCTGCATCAACAGGACACAAAGGCTTAATGTTGTTTTTAATAATTTTTTCTTGCTATTTTCCCGGAAAACAGCATCAATCTAAAAGCCAGAAGCAGGAAAAAACCTAGTATGGCTTCACTCAGAGTCTTCAACTGAAATCCACTATAAACCTTCCTTCAAGCTGGGAGTCACTGCTAGGGAAATACACTTCCCACAGAAGTTTCTGGAAGGATTAAGATCACCCTGACAGGTGCACAGGTAGAGGCAAAACACTTCTGATAAATTTCTTTGCTGAAACTTGATTCAGAAAACCATCTCAGGAGATTCTCCTTGATGGAGTCATGGAAACTTTGAATTTGGGGTTTTAGTGTATAGTAATACACATGAGTCAAGATGGAGGATTTGGGGTGTTTTCTTTGTTCTTCTTCACAGATTTGGGTAAAAAGGGTTTGCATTGCTGGCTTTGGGTGGTCATTATTGAGTTAAAACCATAAATAATATAGGTGTCACCTTGGGATTAGGTAATTATTGCTTAAAAGACCTTGGAAAGTGTTAGAAGCACTCCATTTTACCTCTTTTCCCTAGCTTAAGCTCATGGCTCATCAGCCTGTAAATACTGTAAAGAGATAAGATACAATAAACTTTCCAAGTCCAAACTCGACATCTTCATTTCCCATGTTATTCATCCTGACCCTGGCCAAGGGAGAAAAGAAACCAAAACTGCCACAGCCCCTGAGCTTTGCTGAAGGAGAGCCCAGAAGTGACAGTCCTGTGAGGACCCTCCCAGCCTGGTGCAGGGGACATCTGGCTGGAGGTTCCCTGTAGCAATAGGGTAAAAAGAAATTTTTATTTATTTTTAAAAAGTCATTTATCTAGTCTGTCATTTCTTCTAAGGGCAGCTAACAACTGATCTGTGAGTTCCCTTCTGAAGCTGTTTTGAGAATGAGAGGTTCCTTCAATACAGCAAATCTATTCTGAGGGTGAAAAATAAATGCACCTGTAATAACAAAGGGTTTGTCCCATGAGAATCAGTAAAGAAAATATGCAAACAATCTGAGAAGAGACAAGTGAAATACCTTTTACTAACCAACAGAATAATTAACAGGAAAGCTACTGACCAATTAGAAGCTGCTCTTGAGGTTTGTAAAAACTGTATAAAAGACAGCATGGGGACATCATAAAGAGCCTTGTGGGTTTTTATGGTGTCACTGTGTGTCATGACCACCCTGAGAAGGACAGTGCCCCTGTGGGACTCTGTCCCTGCAGCAGCTGTGCCCCTACACCACATTCTGAACAAAGCCAGTGTCACTGCTGAGTGAGGCTGAGGGAGCTGCTGCTCATCAAACCACAAAAAAACTGCCCTAGAATGAGAGATGTCACCCCTCCCTGGATGGCATTTCGGTGACACCACCCCTGAGGTGCTGCCCCGCTGCCTGCTGACAGAACTGGGTGTTCTGACAAGCTTCAAGAGAGACTTCAGTGAGCTGTGTGGTTCCTTGGAGCCTCCACTGTGTTCCCTTCTGCAAGGACATGCTCTAAAGGGTTCCTGTAGGGGAACAGCCTCACAGGAATTCGTGGTGTGCCACAGTGCTCAGATGAATCAGCCCCAGTATCTGAATTTTTCATTTAAAAAGTCCCCTACTGAGACAAACACTGCCTGTGAACTCTGTGCTGCTCAAGCACGCAGAAAAATTCAAACTTTCCCCATCTCTCACTTTAGTCTAGATACATTCAGTGTTTGTAGGTCACAGAAACTCTCAGTCTGCTTCCTAAAGAGGAAAAAAAAAACAGGGCTGGCAGAAAATCTGCTTTTACACTCCTCAAACGAGACTTAAAAAAACCTCTATTGATCAAGTAGTTAACTATCAAATAACACATTGTACAGTCTAGAGGGATGATATATAAAGAAACTGTAAGAAGAAATAATACAGTGGCCTATTGCTAAGCACTGGCAAGCCAACACCTTTAATACTTGTTTAAAATTCTGGCTCAGAGGGCTCCTGACACAAGTCCTGGGCACAGCATTCCCAACCACCATCCCTGAATACCCGGCTGGATACAGCCCTCTCTTTGTGTTACCCTTTTAATTGAATACTAAAAAATAATAGTTCACCCAATGCAAGATTTAATGTTAGGCATAAAAATGAAATGACAATAAAGTCATGCTCATAAATGAAGCAAGAAGCCCTCCAGTCTGGCCTGAACCACTGCTGCATTTCCTCTGGTGTCTCTGTCTCATTCCTCACCTTCTCTGAAGTACAAGGAGTTACCATTATTGGTAAATATTTATGTTCAGTTCTGCAGTGTCGAGGTACTGACAGTTGAGATAAATCTTCCAAAAATCCTTCCCATCTCCCCAAGACAAGACAAATACTTATCATGTATGTCTTTTTGAGAGCTTATGCCTTTTTGGGAATGGGTTTTAGGATTATCTTTATTCTTGTCTCAGCAACTTTTAGCTAAGGAAACGAGAACAAATTAGGACTCTGTAGCCACATACACACTAGCTAAAATCAATAGCTTTAATTTTCACATTTAAACCTACAATTTTCATCTGACAGGCTCAGCAGGTTTTAATGCACACAACAATTTACTTTTACTGTTTTAATTGTTTTTAGTCAATCACTTTTATTGCTTCTCTGCATCTGACTAAACAAATTAATAGAGCTATGTTCATAAATGATTACTTTGTGAAATGGCTTGATAGATACATTTGCCAGGTTCACCTTCAATTACTGCCAACGTTAGTAATATTTATACCAAAATACACATTTATCCAGGTTGTATAATTAGGAGAGCAACAGAAGAAAAAAAAAATCTATTTCCTGAGCGCCACAATATCAAATTTCATATTTCTAAGTCTTTCCCCAGGGCAAAAGAAAACCACCAAGCCCTTCCTGCATAGCTGGATGAAAAAGCCCTTTCTGGATCAGAAAGAACCTTATCCTGCCACAGATGTGATCTCCTGGCTGAGGAAAACACAGAACATGGTTTTGTGAGGATGGCACTGTCACATGGCACTAGAAACCTGGACCAAATTCCACCTTTTGTCCCTTGGACAGGGGCAGTGAGGCTCCAGCAAAGGCTCTGTGCTCCCTCCTTGTCCCCACACAACTCTGCTGCTTGGCCAGGCACAGGAAAATTATCTTGGGCACAGAACCCAGCAGAGGTGTGCACAGCCTGGGATAGTTACTAACTCACTCACCAGAAGCAGGATATATTGCCCCAATATCAAGGAATTCTGCTTTTATGGATGCTGTAAGGGTCATTTCTCACTGACTGTGAGCTGCAAGGATCTTCACCCAGGAAGCTCAAAAAACCTCTGGGCTCCAGATCTTTAAAAACTCCAATTTTATTTTATCTAACGAGACAAAGCACCGTAAAACCAGAAGTTAAAGTCCAAGGGCCCACCAGATCCAGCCTAACTCAATTTTGTCTCTCCAGACACACTCCTCCAGCAGATAACTGGGGCTTCACCTACAGCTAACATGCCAATTCTTCTACACCCACTTTATCAGCATTCTTGTGATATCCCATGGATTTTGGGAGAGCCTGCCCGCCCCTCTCCGTGCTCCTGAAGCACCTTGCCCTGGCAGTGAGTAAATTCCCCACCAAAACTCTCCTTCCACCTCCACAGAGCTCCTTCTCTTTCCCAAGCAGCACCAGAGAACCCAGCCAACTTTCCTGCCAAAGCTGAGCACCATCCCACATTGGTCAAAACTGCTGACAGCAAACTCTTTTTTTCCAGTGGATATTCCTACATAACACCACTCACGTCTGATTTAAGCCTCCACTGAGCACGTGCCCTCAGAAGCTGCCTGGGTCTTCAGCTGTAGGAAACTGATAAACTGCAGAGTGTGGTGGAAGGGCTTTTCACTCTTCTTTTTGAAACTGCACAATATCTCATTTGAAAGAGCCCTGATCCCTGGCTGAGGCTGCTAGGTGCTTCATGAATATAAACTGAGGATATGAATTGTATTGCTCCTTAAGCCTAAACTCAGCTGTAACAAGACAAATCATCAAACACTTGTATGACAAATATATATATATATCTGCTGCAAAGAACAAACCTATTTCCTGAGGTTTGTGGAATGTTGTAATTAGGATTTGTTCTCTATTTCTTGCAGCAGTTCCCTAGTCTGGATACAGATTTTTATTTTAGGTTGCTTGGTATTAAACAGACACTTGATCCCCCAGCAGTTTTCACCAACCCATGCCTTGCTCCCCTCCCTGCAGTGAGGGAACACAGCTGCTCCATAATCCTGTCTTTTTATCATCAGGCAGGACAGCCCTCTCCAAAATGCCAAACTGAGCACAACCACCTTGCTGGGGTGACATATCCCAGAGCATCTCCAGTTTTCAGGACTCTTCAATAAAAAGCTAAGGCTGAAAAAAAAAAGGCCAAATCAAGAAATCTTCTGTCCCAGAGTATCCAAGCTGCTGCTGCTCAGGACAGAGGGCAGCAGGAAGAACAGATAAAGCCAGAGGTGGAACAGACTCTACACACACAGACAAATATTTGTGTTTTTATCAAAGGCAGCCCTCTCCCAACACGGTATTACAGCAGGGAGAAGTGATTCACAGAGCTGAGTCACAACAAAGCCTGGGCACATCTGTATTCCCACAGACAAGGGGATCTGAGCCCTGAGTGGCAGCTCAGCTCATTTCTCAGCTTGCCTTGAAATGGTAACAAGCTCCAAAAGCCCCACTTGTGTCTGTGCAGACCAAACCCGTGGGATGGGATCCACAGAACCCTCTGCAGAACAACTGGAATGGTATCCAGGGGTGACCTGAATTACTCTGTACAGGGCTCACCCCTAGTGCTGCACTAACTGAACATGTCACACAGCCCAGCTACAGCAGATTCGGTATTTCTGTCAGCTAATGACATCATTTCCTAAACACTGACAAAGAA
This sequence comes from Sylvia atricapilla, assembly GCF_009819655.1. Lineage (NCBI taxonomy): Eukaryota > Metazoa > Chordata > Aves > Passeriformes > Sylviidae > Sylvia > Sylvia atricapilla. Next base: position 3,651,363 of record NC_089150.1, read on the forward strand.
TTAGTCATAGAACATGGTTTCAAGGGCCGGATCCCAAACACAGGCAGGGGACCCTTGGATTGCAGCAGACACTCTGACAGAGCTGAGCACAACAGCTGGAAACTTCCAGGCACCACATTTTGGTATTTCCCTCCACTCACACCAGAGCTTGCTGCTCCCTAATAACATTTGGGCAAAGTTCTTGACAAACAAGGTCTGTTGAAAAGCTGCTCAAGCCCACTACACCTGAAAGCCTCACTGGGTTAACCACAGTGTGCAGCAAAAGCCTGAAGGCGCCAGTGAACACAGCCTAAATAAATAGAACAAGCTGGAAGTGGGCAAATAAAAATATAAATCAGCTCATCCCAGGTCACATAGAAAGTCTGCATGAGAACCAAGAAGGACATTTGATTCCCAGTGTCTTGTTGTCAAGACCATCATTTCTCACTCTTAAAACTAGAAAAAAAAAAAAAAAAAAAAAAAAAAAAAAAAAAAAAAAAAAAAAAGCACAAGGCTTCCAGCATTATTATCAAGACTAATTGTTTTTCAGGACATGCACTGAGGAATAACCTGGCCCATGGGGTTATCCTGGAGACAGAATTCAACTCTTCGACTTGCTGAAGTGTATGAGGAGGTCAGATTCCTCCCTCACCTCATGTGCCTCAAATGAAAAAGGACTTGATGCCATGACCACCCCACCTCCACTGTGCCCTGCAGAGGTGTTACAGGCTGTATTCCCAGCACATCCATAAAGGTACTGGGAGTGCACTCTCCTCTGCCCTTCACTGAACTCACACACATCACACAGTTCCCTTTACAGCCACCAAAAGAGATGAAAGAACCACGTCCAGGCTGTAAATCATATCAGCCCACTGCAATTAAGCACACTGAAATTCTAACTCCGAAAGAAGGCAGACTTTGTGATGATACAACTGCCAACTACAGCTCCCAAACACTCTCTTGCTGCCCTTCAAACGTGCTTCCCATTTACAAGCTCACAGGAGCAACTTTACTGCCAATTCCTCCACTGATGGCACATTTTATTGACAAAATACAGCTGAGGCACCTAAAGCAATTTCAGCTGCAGAATAACCTTTCACACAAGAAGTTAACCAGCTCCTCCATCCATTTGCAGTAGATTTAGATTAGCAAACACCACACAGACACACTCAGATCCTTTGAGCAGCCAGTTGATGGCTAAGGACAGGGTAATGTTAAACAGAATTTCATGCTTCGTGCTCCAGGAGGCTTTGCTTCCCATACTCAGAAGTAAAAGGTTTGGATTCCCACTCTGCCACAGGCTGTTTCCTCTTTTCTCACCCACCTCCAGTCTTTCCTTCCCTCTGTTTTACCTTTCTCCTCCATTATAATTTTCTCATTACAGTTCTAGAACTATTGTCTTAGTTTAAATAATGCTGATTTTTTTTTTTAAGAAAAGCTGTCCAGTCTTCCCACAAGCTTAAAAAACACCAGCTGTGCACAAGTCTGTCCAGAGTGCAGCCACTGGCTCTGGGGTGGTGCTTTCAACAACCAGCCAAAGGGAGGCTGTGCAGCCACAGCTGACAAGTTCCCCAGCACATAAATACCTCCAAGGCATCAGACTCCAACATAAAGTTACACCCCTCTTTCAAATGCAGTTGTGTAAAACACTTGCTCTCTCTGACTTATGGAAGAAATCACAAGCCTTGAATTGTGCCAAGATTTGGAATTCGCATTAAAGAAACTTGTGAGGAAGAGAAAGTTTTAAAAGCCGCTTTTATTGTCAGGCTTAATTGTGCATTCCTGTCAAGTCTGCCTGTGAGTGGGGTTTTCTGCCTGATCTAAGACCCCAGGGCTGACCTCTCTGAGTCTGTCCATGAACCCCAAGGTTCATCCAGCCCAGCTGCTCCGAACATCTGCCATGCCCTGGGAGAGGGGAGAGCCCATCCAGGCTCACAAAGCACAGCCACTCTGGTGGGAGGAGATGGATTTGCTGACTCCTCTGTCCCAGTGCAAGTCCCAGGCAGAGATTCCTGCAGCAGAGCTGTGTTTGGAACCGAGCTGCAGCTTTCCAGAGAAACATCAGACATGCACAAGTGCAAATTCCTTCCCCATGGACACAGGTAAGGCCCTGCACTGCCAGATCCCAGGGCTCAGCTCCGCACACCTGGGCTGGGGTTAGTTCTAGCCAGAGGATGTCAGACACAACGGTACCTCATTGACACTGGGTTGTTCATTCTGTCTGAGCTAAGCCACAATCTCACGAGATGTGAGCTCTGTCTTACAAGGCAAGAAAACAGCCACTTCCAACTTGTTTCAAGGACTTTGAAACAATAATTAAAACCAATTAAAAGCCAACACCTAAGTTATTTTTATTTATAACCCAATTAAAGATCACTCGATGTCCTCAGTGCAGGCTTTCACTAACCAAACAGAAAAAAAATCACCCAAACCCAAGGAGGACAAAGACAGTCAAGAAGAAGGGCTCAGGCAACACCCAAATCCCTCCATATTGGCCCTTATATATACATTACTATATTCTAAATCCCAAACCTTTAACATTTCACCCCTTGACACACCCCCAGCACAGCAGAGCCAACACTGCAGCTGAAATGGAGATTTAGCCCCTTGCTACACAGAGAAACCATCTGAGCCATGGGAGGCTGGCTGACTGTGCTCAGACTTTTTAATTACCCCCATGAAAAGGAATCCAGCACTCCCACAGAGGGGACGCTTTCACAGCTCACAGAGCAAGTCCAGTTTGTTTTCAGGTGCACACACACAGGCTAAAGCTGCTTCAGCCCCAGATGTGCATTTTTCCATAGCTCAGCTGGAAAGTGCAAACCTGGTCATCCACTCCTGCAGAGTGGGAGCTGACCAGAGTCAAAACAACATTAAATAGAAATCAAAGCCAGATCTCACAGCCACAGAGAAACCCAGAATCAAACCCTTACTTGCCCCAGCTAGAAAAGCAAGGGAGGTCCTCGTGCTCACAAATAATTTGCACCAGCAATTTCACACCTGATGGCTGAGGGACTTGTTTCTCCTCAAAATGCAGCTGTTCCTGAGAGCTCACCTACTCCTCACTCTGTTTTTTTAGAAAGCACAGCTCCATCAGACGTCCTGGAAAAGAGTTCACTTGTCCATCTGCCTGTACTTCATAACTCACCTCCACAGTATCAAATTGTTAATGCTCCACGTCATTCACGCAATTTATATTTTGTGTGGGTGCTTCACCTCCCCAAAGAGGTCACCAAATTCTCTTTTTTCCTGTGCAACCCAACGGGAACACGAGACCCCCATTTCAGCCCTGATAAAACACTTCAAAACTGTTTTCCAGTGTCTCATAAGGAAGAGATACTTCTGCAGCAAGGTGAGGTGTAACTAGTTCCTTTGCTTATTAACAAAACCTTATCAAAACTCTCCATAAGCTACTGCAGTTTTCTAAAATATGGTGGCTGAAGTCCAAGCAGCCACTGCTCAGCAGGAGTTGCACAAATGCTCTTTTTATACCTCTTAAAACAAGGCAGAGCAGCCTCTGGTCGGCCCAGAGTTACTCAGCCCAAATTCAGCTGGAATAACTTCTGGGCTGGACTCTTTACACCCTTCCCTTCAGAGGGGAGCACAGCTCACACAAACTCTTCATTCCACAACCTCCACAGCTCTTCCATCACCCACAGGGCACAGCAAGACCTGGGCTAAAAGTCCTCCTTTGTCAGAAGGGACCTGACTCTATGCCCCAAAATTACGAAGCATTTTCACAAAAAGCCCCATCACCTTCCAAAAACCACATCCTTAATTAATTTGCTCTGTCAGTGCCCCAGCCATTTAGTAACACATCACTTTCCTTCTGCTTAAAACAGAATTCATGGCCTTAAAACAAACAGCTGAGATTTTACTAAGAGAGCCCTTACCTGCAGAGAAACAGCAAACTCCACCATCCCTCACACCTCCAAAGGAAACAGCAAACTCCACCAGCCCTCACACCTTTAGAGGATTCAGCCTCTCCCCAAACCTCTCTTTATCCCCCTGGGTTGGGGATTTTGTATTGCTGCCAGCTGACACCAGTCTTGCCCCTGACACACATCAGGTGTGAGTGGTGACGATCCCTCCCAGCTCTCCATGGCAAAGGCTCTTTTCAGCCTTCAGTTTTTCACTGAGGAATTGTTTTTCACTTCATGGTTTTATTTGCCTTTGTGACTGAAAACTCACAAGGCCATTTTAGAAACACCTGAGGTTTATTGCTGGGCACAGCCAGAAATACATCAATACACAGTCCCTCTTATGGAAATGTAAAGATTAAGTTAAAGTTTTCCATAAAGTTCCTAAATTGGAAGTTCTTGTTATTATTTTAAAATGCTGTAGGGATTAAAAACTACATAAAGGTGAAATTCCCGCTGTAAACACTTTAAATGGTCAGGACGAAAATATTTATGTTTAGAAGTTGGTTATTTAGAGTAACTCAGCTCCAAAAGGTCCCAGCTCTTCACACAGATACACAAGGCAGCTCTGTGTGCCTCAGGCATTCCTCCTGCCTGAGGACATCCTGGTGAGGGCTCTGTGACCCCAGAGAGTTCTGCAATAATGCCCTGAGAAAGCCAAACCCCTGTGCTTGGGGAAGAACCCCCTTTGGGATCACACAGTCGTGACCTGTATTTTCTGTGGGGTGTAACAGCAGACAGAGGGAGACCCGAGGAGGAGGCCTTTGGTGCAGGGCACACAGCTCCTCCACACGTCAAAGAGAATCCAGAAAGGAATAAATAATCAAAAGTCCAGGAGTAGAAAGAAGCTGATAAGATTGAGATACACAGATCTGTTCTGAGAGTCCAATAGTACCAGCAATACAAGGCATTTCTTTTGCTGTTTAAAGTGAATTTTATTCTAAATTACACAATTACAGAGAGAGAAGAGCCTAATAATAACAGCATTTTTTTTCCACGTGACTTCAGTTTATCCCTTGTACAAAGGAGTCAAAGTTGTCTCTCTGGCCCAGGAAAACAAAGAAAAAGCAAGTTTGGGCATCACCCTCTAGCCCAGCCACCTCATCAAGGAAAACATGTGCCACCCTCCTGCTCCCCAAATTGTTGGGGAATTTACATGAATCACTCCTGGAATGAATCGAGGAGTGCAGCAGTCACTGACCAGGGGCTGATTTATGGGGATAAATCAACAGCAGCAGAACATCCAAAGGCAAGATCCTGGGTGAGGAAACTGCCTGAGAGAGGCCCCTGTGACAGGGATTGTCACTCCTTGCTGAGATTCCAGGGAGATAAGTGACGCCAAGCGCGGGCAGGAGTGTCTGTCTCCCACACAGACACTCATTCAGCTGATGGAGAACAAAGCAGCTCCTTAACATCTTTCCAAATCAGGACAGGAAAAAAATCAAACAAACAAAAAACTTTTGCACCTCTCATTTCTCAGGCTGCTGTGATGCCTTGGGAAGACTGAGCTGGAACAGAGACTGGACAGAGCTGGAGAATAAAGTAGGGATTTATTGAAAGGCCTCCAGGATCCACCTTGGGCAGGACAAGAGCCTGGCCAGGGCTACACCCAAGGGGGACCCAAAATGGTCACAAAATGGACAAACAGTCACCAGGTCTCACACTTGGATCAGTTTTGGTCCATTTGCACCTTGGGGTTGAATTGTCCCATTCCAGCTCCAGGCTGTGAGGTCCCATCCTTCTTGTCCCTCCCTCCAGCCCACCCTTGGTTGTGCTTTGGGGCTGAAAGTTGTCCTTGGTGTGCAGCAGGAGAAGGATTTGTTTTGTGTCCCTGCTGTGTGCAGAGCTGAGTGACACTGACTGTGAGCTCAGAGCTGCCCCTGGGCACCACAGAACCTGGGATACAGGGGAGAGAAAACTGAAGGCATCAGCTGTTCCTGGAGCAGCTCCTGTTTCCCGTTTTCCCACAGTGTGATGTTTGTCTGTTCTAAAGCTCCATCTCCTGGAGCCACGGAATTACCACAGGAAGGGCTCAGCTCTCGCCGAAACCAGGCTGGGAGCTTGAGAGGGAAGTTTGCAAAGCTGTGAACTTTAAAGGGGGTAAATTTCAAATGATAAAGGCATCCCCGGTTTCTGTGAAGTGGAAGGTGTCCCGATCTGTGGGTTTGTCCTGCGGGCAGGGTTCCGTGACAGCTTTGCTGTGGCAGCTCCTGTGATGTTCCATCACATCCCACGTTCCCGAGGCGGCCTCTGCCGGCCGCGCGTCCCCTCCGTGTCCCTGTCCCTGTCCCTGTCCCTGCCCCTGTCCCTGTCCCTGTCCCTGTCCCTGTCCCCGTCCCTGTCCCCGTCCCTGTCGCCGGCCCTTCCTGCCCTTGGCACACGGAATGTTGTACCCAACAGAGCCCTGAGCTCCGGCAGCATCGGGACACGACCGTCAGCGGGGAATGCCGCTCTCCATCCCCGGGGAATGCTGTCTCTATAACCGCGGGATCCCCTTTCCATCACCCGGGAATGCCGCTCTCCATCACCCGGGAATCCCGTCTCCATCGCCTGAGAATGCCACTCTCCATCACCCAGGAATGCCGCTCTCTCCATCCCCAGGAAACTCTATCTCCATCTCCAGGGAATGCTGTCTCCATCCCCGGGGAATGCTCTCTCCATCCCCGGGGAATGCCGTTCTCCATCTCCAGGGAATGCTCTCTCCATCCCCGGGGAATGCTGTCTCCATCTCCAGGGAATGCTCTCTCCATCTCCAGGGAATGCTCTCTCCATCTCCAGGGAATGCTCTCTCCATCCCCAGGGAATGCTCTCTCCATCTCCAGGGAATGCTCTCTCCATCCCCGGGGAATGCTCTCTCCATCTCCAGGGAATGCTCTCTCCATCCCCGGGGAATGCTCTCTCCATCTCCAGGGAATGCTCTCTCCATCCCCGGGGAATGCTCTCTCCATCTCCAGGGAATGCTCTCTCCATCCCCGGGGAATGCTCTCTCCATCTCCAGGGAATGCTCTCTCCAT